>NC_136483.1:19619377-19796877 GCF_053919585.1 Euprymna scolopes | reverse complement strand
TAACACGTTGCTATGAAACTTGCTTTGAAGAGTAACAAACAAAGGGAATCCAAATGAAACATAAAGAAATAGGGTAGATTATTAGAGCCATTTGATTTTAGTATTTGTTGGAATTACTTACACTTGTATCACAGTTTAATAGCAAGAGTAAAGCATTATGATTATTTTTATGCTCCTAAACCAAAGAAAAACATTAACTGATATACGCGCCCCTGTTTATCAAAGAACCCAAAACTGCTTTTCACCTCTTTTTTTTTTTATTTAACTTTTTTTTTAAACTGGTAATACCATTTTTTATAATATTCTGCCTTTCATTAAAAGTGGAAGTTTTTGTGGAATGCAAATTCGCGTGTGGCCTCCAGTCAGCATGTATATTTCGATTAGGGGAGGTGACATACAGCTCCTAGTAGTTTCAAATGGTCACCTATTTTGTATTGGCCCGGCCCAACGTTGCTTAACTTCAGTGATCTAACAAGAAACGGTGTTTCAACATGATTATGCTGTATGTTTTACTTAATATATCAAGGCTGAAAATTATTTAAGGGCAAAAATTAATAATTCGTGACAGATTGATGATGCAGAAGAATAGGCGACTCAAAGTCGGCAGCAAACAGTGACCGATAAAAAATTGGTATTATACTTAATTATTTGTTGCATAAAATAATAAAATGATATTGTTTAATTGTTTTGAATTTGTTTTTAGTATTATAAAAAATATATTATTTCATGAAATATTTACTGATTTCTTGATTTTTTTTATAAAAATAAAATAATTTTTTATCTAATACTGTTTGCTGCAGACTTCGTGTCGCTTATTCTTCTGCGTCACCAGCAGATTGAGGGTGAAACAAACACCTTGAGAACCGCAGACGATAGTTGATTCTGAACAACTCAGCAAGAATTTGATAATATCAGACTTAAAGACAACCATGTTGTAGTCAGCTGGAAAGCATCCCTCTAGTATTGTGTTCCATGTACAACGTAACCGTGTTGACACATCGGTTCTTGTTAGATCACTGAAGTTAAGCAACATTGAGCCTGGCCAGTAGCAGATAGGTGATCATTTAATAATACAAGACGCTGTATATAGGAGGAAATCGACACTTCTGACAGCTCCTGCATCCCAGCTGATGGAGCAGTTTGGGTAGGACAAGAGAGTGAGGCTGGCTCTGCAAAAACCTTAAACAAACTTCCCACGATGTAAGATGATCTACATTGTTCTGACGGATGAACATGTTAGTTCTTGGAAAGAAACTTTGCTTATGGAAGACATGTTTATCCCCATGTACGTAGAGGAAGGCTTCTGTTTAATATCCGGCTAATTTAGAATGGCGTTCGAAGTAGGTTTCACCGACAGATTTATAAGTAGCCAGCATGGGGCGCCCGACATTGCCGGTTGTAAAATACGCTTAAATATATTTTAATCCATAGCATGGTTTAAAGTTCTTCACTTTGAACCATGTTACACGTTAGACGTGGTAAAATATTTTCTCCTCTAAAAGTAAAAAAAGTTTAAGAACTTTTTTTATTTTCCAAATTTTTCTTCCCTGATGAGATAATAATGATTGAAACGGTCTGCACATCGTAGCAAGATATGACTATATTTACATAAAGAAGATAACAATTATATATATATACACACACACACACACACACACACACACACACACACACACACACACACACACACACACACAATACATCTATTGTTTTATTCATATTGATTACTTATTGATTATATAGACAAAAACCAGTAAACCTGTCATCGCTGAATGTTCCAATGTTTACACGCATTGCGTAAAGATCCAAATATAATCGTTATATTAACAATTAAGGGTGTGATTGATGATCAATTAAACACTCATTAATATAAACAATTTCAGAGTTATTGGAGCACTTGATTTCATCAATAATAAGTAGTACACATTCTATGCAAGCTTTACGGCCATATCATGTTGAAAGATGAGCTCTCGTCTCACAGCAAAAGTTAAGCAACGTCGAGGTGCCGTAAACTTACCTACCCGTACTCAATCAGCGTACACAGCATATAGGTTACTATTTTAAAGTTAAGCAACGTCGAGCTTGATCAGTAATGGGATGGGTAGGCATTTGGGTTGAATACCAGGTGTCGTAAATTTACCTATCCAGACTCAACCAGGCATGTAAAAATTCTCAATACACATAGCATATAGATAACTATTTTTCTTTTTTATGTTTATTTCAAAGTACATCGCCACTGAGACGCAAAGGTCTACTGTGAGTTAGGGGCCAGATTTATAAGGACATCCTAAGCAGGAAGTTGTTAAACGATATGTTTGTTCACATTACATTTAAATCTCTGTATGTCGGTACAGTCAAGGAAACAGAGAGCAAGAATGGAATTCCAAAAGCAAGCAGTTCAAGAAAAGAAACCATTAAAGTAGACAACCTTCCAGCATCTGGAAATTTCTACAGTGAGGGGTGGAATTTTGTTGATTGTCGAGTTGGACACTTAATTAATACAGAAACTGAGACATATGCATGCGTGTATTATGATTTTTTTCTTGTAAGTAAAAATAAATAAAACAATACTTGAGCGGAAATCAAAACCAAAACCTAAAGACAGTGAGTCAATTATGATAACCATTACACTAGCATGACACGAATTTACAAAGTGTTTCCAAAAAATCTTATTCTTAACATAAAGAAGCTGTCATGTTTTTCGACCGTGCATGCGCAATCATGAAACAGTTGACAAATAGATAGAAATCCGACGACCCCACCTCCCCATGTACCAATTTGCTCATTTTGATCCCTTAGCACTTCTTATTTCCGGATGAAAACCGATTAAAAAGTTTTCCACATGTCTAAATATCCTATAAACCAAATTTCAAGTCTGATAAAAAATTTGTTGAGTATATTGGTTGAGAAGTGTCCTCACACATTCTCAATTTTATATATATATTATAATGAAGTTTTATTCCTGTCTGTTTATTTGTTCACAATTTGGTTAATATATATAAACGGTATATTGTTTCATAGACTTTCACGGACTTTCATATACTTTAATTTCCACATGATTTCTATGTATACTATTTATTTAAAAGAAATCAGCATTCAAGAGGTTATCTCATTTGCATATTGCATTAAAGAAAATCTGTTTTTATAATTAGCTCTACATTTTTCATGGAAAAGTATTCTATCCAGAAATATTATATAAAGTTGATTTATTTGATTTATTTTTAATTTAATTTACACTTAATTTAATTTATCTATATATTAATATGATAGCGTGTGTGTTATTTTCTGCGTCACACTTACATCCAGGTCTTTTAATTGTTATGTACTTCCATTTCTTGTAATAAATAATTTTGCCAAGAATTCTTCATAAGCTTTGGTTTCGGTTTCGATTATAGCTGATGGCACTCCAATAATCTATTTTTTATAAATAATTTTATCAAGAATTCTTCATAAGTTTTAGTTTTCAGTTTCTATTTTAACTGAAGGAACTAAAATTATATATATATATATATATATATATATATATATATATATGTAAGTTTGGGATTCAGTTTCGATTCAAGCTAATGAACCCAAGTCATATGGATATATTTTTTATTTTTGAAATCGCAACTTTATAATATATAAAATCGATAGAACATTAACTCTATAATAATATATATGAAATCTGCAAGAATTAAACTATCATATTTAAGCGTATTTTACGACCTGGCTACGCCGGGCCTCCCTGCTAGCTTGGATAAATACTTTTGCAGTTTTAACAAAAGAGCTACAATAATATCAGAGCATCTCTATTCATGCTGAATATCTACAGAATGCCAACATCAATATATTACATATGAATGAGTCTCCTGTGGAATTTTCACAGGTCCCGCTAGTTTTTAATTATTATTATGACCAACATTAGCCGTGTTTAAAAATGGAAGTCAATCTTCATTTAACCTATGAGTTATTTCCCTTTAAGCTAAGAGATTTTATTTCCCTGTTTGAATTTCATAGATGAAGATGACTATGTGTTTTATGCTTCCAAAAATCCAAAATATGGTCTGCTAGCAGTAAAATCATAACAACTTGGGATATTTGGTGTATCTTTAACAGTATGTGACAAAATCATTCGTCTGGCAATATGTTTTTTTTTGTAAATAAATTGTGTATGTGTAGAACAGCTATTAAATAATTTAAAATTTTTACCCAGCGATCATCCATTTGATCTTGGAGGTATTTAAGATTGTAAATCAATATGATGATATTAAAAATAGGTTTTATAAATCAAATTATTGAAACTGATATTATGGTATGCAAATAATTTAAATAAACAAAATCATTTAAATAGGTCTAATTGTTTATCTAATAGATGAAATAGATCAAACATTGTTGAATTTAAATAAGAACGTAAGCTGATTTTTCTTTTAAAAGGATTATTAAAAAACACCAATGTCTAGGTTGGAATACGGATTTTTTTAAAGAAATTAACGTGAAGTGCATATATGCACTACAAGCACATACACACACACGCGCACACACACACACATACATACACACACGCACGCGCGTTTCTGAAAAATCTATATTTGATTCTAACTAACCAATTTTTATTTATTATTGTTGCATCATAATATTTGTAATAGCAAACACAGCAATAATAAATAAAAATTGGTTAGTTAGAATCAAATATCGATTTTTCAGATGCATTGCTATATGTCTAATTTTAATAACCTGACCAACTTAACATGTGTGTGTATGTGGGTGTGCTGTTTCAGATAAGTCATTTATCTATTTTGTGGTATGTTGCGTCTGCTCAATAAAAAAAATTAAAAAAAAGAAAAAAAATGCATAATTAAAATAATAAAAAATGGTTACGGCACCGAGCGGCAATTAACTTTCTTTTTTCTCAAACAGTGCTATCCATTATTCGAAGATGGCGCCCGAGTTCTGAACAAGCTGTGGTCACGTGATTGGCTAGTCTTCAAAAGGCGTGGGAAAATGCTTTTTTTTCTTTCTGCTTTCTTTTTCTTCCGGTCCAGGTAAATAATGAATGAAACCTCCCATTGCCCATCTTTTTCAAAACAAACGGCGGTTAAAATTCGGTCAAGTGTGTGTGTGTGTGTATATATATATACACATACACACACACACATATATATATATATATATATATATATATATAAGCTGATAAGAAATACATTTGGGTAATTCTAAAAGGGTTTTACTAATTTAAATCTGGATAAATGTGTATGTATATATATATATATATATATATATATATATATATATATATATATACAACTAGCAATTATTTTTATACTTACAGACACTAGTGTTTCATGCTTACACAATCTTCAGTGTAGGAAGTGATAATTACTGCTGGTTGGAAGATTTGAACCCAAGCATAAAGCCATCCTTGCCTTTACAGGCTAGAATCTTACCATAAACCCACTGGCAATTAATGTAAGAATTGGAGGAAATTAAGTGCCTATGAATGTCATACCGATGTGCATTCATAGTAAACAGTCAGAGAGTATTCAACAACTAAAAGTCAGAATGTATGTGTATCAAATCCACAAATTTGTTATTTGAATTATTTAGAGTCTTTGAACTACTGGTCTCATCTTGAGTGTTACTTTTCACAACGTTTGAACTTTTTTCACTTGTATCTTGTCAAACTAGGGAATCTGTACGACTAAAAATTTCTGAGTTTGACAAAATACACATGAAGTAGGTTAGAGGTTGCATCGGCGAAAACATTGTGCAAATAAGACTCAAGATGAGTACAGTAGTCCGAATAATCCAAATAATACAAATTCAAAAATGCTCATATATGAATTCTGAAACCTAGCTAAAAAAGATAGCAGACTTTGTGTATATAAAGGACTCAACATCTTTTCAGATAGAGCATAATAATAATAATAATAATAATAATAGTGGAAACTAACACACAGGAGCAACAAGTGCGGGCCAGACAAACTGTTGCAAAGGCAAAACATGAAACACTACATGGAACCAAAAACACTGAAACCGCAAATCTATAAGTTTTCTAAACATACCCTGTCCCCATTACCACATCACTGCCCTTCCCCCAAAGAGTGAAACCAAATAACCAAGTAGAGTCAAGGAGGAAGGAAAGACCGATGAACTGACCAGACTTCAGCCGAATAAGTGCGAAGAGAATTGGGACCTTGGGAGGCTTATTGCCACTCAATTCCCAGCAAAGACCAATAGCTGCTGCCAACGAGAAATCAATGGCAATCAGCTGTTGCGATAATACAAATTTATTTGCAAATGTTATCGAAAGAAGTGGAAAGTACTGGAAACTTGGGGAGACTTGTTGTCACCCAGCTTCCAGGGAACACTACAGGCTGTTTTCAGGGAAAGATCTCTGAAGGCCTGTGTGAAAGCTCATTGTGAGCCAATAATAATAAATTATTACTGTAAGATAAAAACTCAAATGTTATGATAAGCGAAATGTATTATTGTTATTTATTATTAGTTTATTCATCAAGTCAAGAATAAGATTTTATGTGAAAAAACAGTCATTAAAGTCACATACTATTCAGCTCAAAATGTATCCCTTCTTCATATATGAAAAAAAAAAAAAGCTGGAATACACGTGAGTGTGATGGATGGAAATCATAAATATGAAATGATGGGAGAAAAAAAATTAGATATGATATCAGAAGTCATACTGGGCTTTGATCTGTTGTTTGGATGCAATTCCTGGCTAAATTGAATCAATAGGTCAGACTTCAAGGCAGCATTTGGAAACGCACAGACAATAATGCATCAACCAAACTATAGAATGATGTCACAAAATACTCATAACTGCAAATGTTTGGGTTACATATAAACAAGATTTGACACCTGGATCAAAGATGGCTAGTTGATTTCATACCCCAACCAAACACTTGGGCTTCTCAAAGGCCTTATCTCTTTAATGCCAAGGATACAACAGAACAAGTTGAAGGTGTGATCAGTCATAGACTATACAGAAGCTTACAAAGCTGATGACGATGTATGTGCGAGCAAGTTGAGTGATTGACGCAAAAGTATGAACATATTGCTGGATCTGAAGATTGCCTATCTACAGATATGGGTTGACAAAATTATATGGTTGTGCAAGACAAAGGGATTTCGCAGTAAAAGATATTGCTTGACCAGAGTGGGCTTGGACTTGAATGTAGTACTGCAAATCAGTAAAACCATCATTGGCTCTGTGTTATCCCACAAAAAGACCATTGAAACAGTAACATCGGCATACCGCAACAACATTTTTGTTATGTAAATTGCTCCAGACAAAGCATGAAGGAGATAAAAAAACAACATTTACTTCATGGTCAAACACAAGCAAACAATAAGTGTTAGATTGATAAATTCCAACTTAGAAAACAGCAATTCTTCCACCTTTGTCAGAAATACCACTTATGGAATGTGAGGACTAAAAGACAAAATAATATTTACATCAATGAAGGTTTCAAAGCAGCAATGAACATCCAAGGGAAATTGGAAAAGTTTGGCTGGAAGTGTAAAGATTCAGAACAGCTTGTAAATCGGCCTCAACATCAGAAAGGAGGCTGGTACTGTGATGAAGATGAGGAAGTATGACTTCAGGCACCCTCAAAGTTCTATAAAGTAGATCGTGCATTTTCTTTGTGTAGTACCTACCTGTGTGTAGCTGGATTCCTGAGCATCATAAAATGCAGAGCAAACGTGATAATGACAGGGTAAGGTCATCAAACATGTGATACTCTCCTCACGCTGAATCATAGAGAGAAACACAAGAGGACAAGTCCAAGGAGAATAATGCTAATGAACTGTAAAGAAATGAATGTACAGTTCATTAGCATTGGATGTCTTGTTAGAGAAAGATAAAACCATGTTGGAGGATGCATGTTAGTTGCAATCTGCAAATAACGCCTATAGCACATCACCAGTTAGATATTGTGATGAAGAGTATTAACCTTATACCACAGTTGAAAGCAGCTGCATACTAACTCCCTACGCAGCTAGCAATGGGTGCCCGACATAATAACTGACAAGCAAAAATACCCATTGAGGCAGCAAGCCTTAAAAACCTCTTGTCTACGAATATGATCTAATAGTCAGTGTAATATTGGTCCCACCCGTTATACTGCAATGTTCTATGAATGGTATGATTCCATGAAGTTGTGTGTTGAGCGCATTCGTCAAATATTTACTGTTACAGTGAACATGATGAACAGCAGATAAAAACACATTCACACGCAGAATGAACATCGAGGCATCAAGAGAACACTGTTGTTACTGAAACATGTTGACCCAGTGCAGTGAAGAAAAGGGTGACAGGAAACAAGTGCCATGTGGCAAAGTGCAAGAATGGCTATCACTCATTATAATGGCATCCGCTTTCTTATTCTCACTGATTATGAATTCATGTTTTGCAGTTTGCATGACTCAGCAATCATTATTCAACAAACATCGTTTGTCTTTTATGAATAGGGAATACCAGATGAGATTTTAGCTGACAACAGTTTCTATATGAATGGAGGGGGGGGGATCCTGACTTCAGATGTGATGCACATATGTACCATCAGGAAATGGCATCATAGACTGAAGCCACTGGAGCATAAAGAGGATTATTGTCAGGAATAAGTTATCCATTGGGAAAGCAATATATTGGTCACATTGGACGGCAGTGTGTCCTTGGCAATGACACCTGTAAATGCAGCATTGATATTACAAATCGCAGCAACACACCTACAACAAGCCATCATAATGATTTTGAATCTATGCTTAATTTCTCAGCTGGGCTCTCATTGGTGAAAGCATTTAACATCGGTTTTGGCTTGCTCAATCAGGGACCATCTCTTATGTGAGCTGAGCAGATAACAGGAGATTATAAAACAGAGTTCTCACTATTTCTTAGCCATGAGACAGCATTGCCAAATACTTATTCACATTGCTTGGACTGACCACAGAACATCCCTCTTAAAATGAAACCAATTCCCCATCCCTCCAGGCCGTCTAACCCTGGATTTGATATGACGACCAAAGAATTCAACACCACAATAGCTGCACATGTACGTAACAAAACACACACACACACACACACACCTATACGCATGGACAAATCATGACGTCAATATTTGCATAACTAAAGACTTTCTCATACAAACATTATCATAACATGAATTTTTAATTGCTCTTTACATAAATGATAAGGTGTGGCGTTGTAGTGGCAGTACTACAGACAGCAGCAACAACGACAGTTCACAGTTAATGATTTTGAATCGATGCTTAATTTCTTAGTTTGGTGCCGATTGGTGTAGGTATTTAACTTCCTTTCTGGCTTGTCCAATTAGAACACATCTTTCGAGTGAACTGAGCATGTGATAAAAAATCATGAAAGGGTTAACATACTGTTTACTTATTCAACTTATAACATCATGCAGACACAAAGACCTTTTGGGATGCAACCCCTCCCCCAGGCCGTTTGATTCTTGGTATGACCAGCAAGAACTCCCAAGAATCCAATATGGCTACCACTGCACACCTGTGGACTTAATAATGCCTACATACGTACATAGACAGAATCTAATTTCAATACATAAAATATTTTTTACACGATGTGGATCTTCTAAACTTTTCTCTTCGTTCATACTAACGTTCATACTAATGTTCATACTAATGTTCATACTAACGTTCATACTAATGTTCATACTAACGTTCATACTAATATTCATACTAACATTCATACTAATGTTCATACTAACATTCATAATTGATTCAAGCATGCATTGTACATATTAGATCAGTATCTGGGTAGATGCCAAGTACCTCCAGATTGCAACTGTCCATTGCTTACATTCATTATACTGTCATGTGTCTCAAAGTGGAGGATTTCGTCTGTTGGCATACACTTTTTTTTTTTTTTTTTTTTTTTTTTTTTAATCACTATGGATAAAAATCAAGGTAAGTTTATGAAATGCAAAAAATTCTCAGTGGTAGTTTAACTATTGAACTTCATAATGAAAGATTGTCATAGTGAAAAAGTCTTAAAATCCATGTATCATTACCCTTTAAACTAAAATTAAATATTTTTTAATCATCTACATCATAATTCAGGTCAAAAAACAATAGCATTAGATTTCTGAAAATATTTTCACTAATTTGAAGCTTTTTTCTTCAATTATATATTGCTTATGTTAGCCTTGTATTCAGTATCACACAAAAAACAATGTCTAACTTTGAACGGCCATAACTTGGGTAGTACAATTGAGATATGAAGATAATTTTTTTTTTTTTTTTAAATATCTTGCAGCACTATATATGCATACCTACAAAGTTTTTGGTATATTGAGAAAAGAAAATCAGTTTGAGATACCTACTTGGATGTAAAATGAGCATCAACATCTTTATACAGTCACTTGAACAAGTTTTGGTAATGCGAGTGAAAAGTGAATGAGTTCAAGTCATTAAAAGAATAAAATAATTTTAGCAAGATAAATTAGACTCGAGCATGATGGGAGATTCTTGTTTGCTCTTCATATTGTTGAGAGATGTACATTAAAGAGAAGGAAATTCATGCTTTAGAGTGGTTACTGGAATGAAAAGATTTTCTTATATATATATATATACACACACTCATATGTATCACATTTACTCTTGCAACAAATTTTTAAAATTATGAGTATAATCTTTAAATTGTGAAAGAAATGCAAGTTTTTATCGTTGAAAAAAAAAAGATGTGACAGAAAAAAATGCAAGATTTGTATTCAACACTGACTTACGTAAATACATTGTAATACTATAAACTCCAGAAAAATTGTGTTGAGCTTAATTGTACCTTTTATCTCACAAGTCTTCAATTTTTTTAACACTAAAAATGTCTATACCCAATCATCTCAAGACTTACTTCTGATTTTTGTAATCTAAAATATAAATCAACTGTCTGTCCAAATGAATGCATGTATGTATGTTTGCAAAAACTTGAGAGAGGTGACAGATTTTTACAAGATTGGTATCATGTTGAAGCTCGACCCTTTGGACGACAAATGTCAAAAAATTGGCCAAAAACATTAATTCCTTCACTCTCAACTGGGAACTTTCCTACAGGGAGGGGCCGCTTTTTTTGCTGATATTTTCGAAAGTCATTGTCTCTTTTCGCCTGTCTAGCCTTAATTTAAACCTACGTCACTTCCAGTTTGGCGATGGGCACAAAAGCAAATACGTCACATTTTTTTTTCTCACTTTCTTTTCCTCCTTTGCGGTACGGGTTCGAGCCTGCTTATTACTCTTATTTTTTTGCTCAACCAATACCCTACACATGCATCTCCATTTTCTTTTCCACCTTCATGTCATGAATTCGAGCCTGGCTGCCTACTACAACTTTTTTTTTTTTGCTCAACACACATACACCCAGGCTAGTTTATGAATAAAAATCATTTTGTAAAGATTAATATATCTTAATAATTCATTATATTATAGGTGTTATAGTAATCCCTTTAACCCTAATCAAAACAAATGACCTTTCAAAGTTTTACAAACAAAAATGTTCTCAAAATGTACAATTCAAATGCCTAAAATTATATTTTTACACTTTCTGCTCCATTTTCTATATACATAAAACAGTAGATGTATGTGTGTGCATGTCTGCCTGTGTGAAAATATTTAACCGCTAAACTCTTGATCACATAACACTGAAATTAACAGGAAATAGTAACCAAGTATGGTTTATAACGAGTAAAACCTTTGTTTGAATCGATGAATAACGCATACAGAAATACATCGGCAAGTTGAAATGCAAAATGTTCATTTCAACTTGCTGACTTTTTTCTACGCATGCCCAAATTTAATTAATTTCTTCAAGTTGTTTGATATTAAATCTTTTTTACCTTGATAACTACATAAGTAGTGCTAAATATTTTGGTTTCACTTCCAGGACATTTTTTAAAAACTCATTACTTGAAATCACTACTATATATTAGGTACAATATAATATTCAATAGAGAATTGGCTCTGTAACAATAAATACAAAATCTGCATGAATTAAAATATATTTAAGCGCATTTTACAACCCGATAAGGTCGAGTGCTCCCTAGTAATCTTTTAATAAATTATTTCCATAATTTAAATGAATAAAACTAATCTTTAAATTGAAGAAAATCATAAAATAGAAATCAATAAATTCTGCAAGTTGTATTTATTTTGCTTGCATATTTTTTTAATTTGAGGTTAAATGGTTTCAACATTTCAGATTTTCGCAACAAAGATTGATTTTTTTTACATGTAGAATCTGTTTTTTTCCCTGTGTGCATTTGTAAAAATTATTTATTTTTTAATAAAAATATCAATTCAAAGTTTAAGTTATATGAATATATGATAAATGCACACTTGATTGAAAAATCTGCACGAATGCGTGATCCCACAAGATATATTTATCCTCTAAGGCAGTCACAATGTCATGAATGAAAACAAATAATTTTCCCTGCGGACAAAATTTATTACAAAAATTACAATAAAGATTTATTTTTGCTTTTCAAATTCTTTTCTTGTTCTTATTTCGGAACTTATTTTGTACTCTTCTGCTTTTGCCGAGACGTTGAGGCTTTTTACCTTTATTTTTCTGAAAAAAAAAATAAAAAAATAAAAATTACAACTGTTCTGAGATTTCAACAAAAAAAAAACCCAAAAAACTAATGAAAATGGAAGATGGGAAAGCAATCAAGTAGTTTTATTTTTTAGAAAGAAAATCATTTTTAAGCGATTAATGGGAATTTGTAGGCATTACAACATAAATTATTGTTGACTTATTTAGCGAGCATTCACAGTCACACCTAGGATACTAATAAAATGTTACTTTTTGATTTAAAAATAAAATTTTACGTGATTTTTGAAATATGATATTTGTTTTGTCATGGGTGCATACATCATATACATCTTTGTTTAGTTTTGTTTTTTGATATGGGGGAATTTTGAACAAAAACTAAAAGTAATTTGCATGTGTTGATATATACGAAAAGTGGAAAGATATTTTCTTATCAACTAAAACTATGGATCTTGTTTGTTTGTTATGTTGTGTTTGTGTCATCCACTGAAACAAGTGGAAGATAAAGATCTTTTACGACATCATAAACGCTGAAGTAACAGAACTGTGACAGACTTTCTTTAATTAACTTTGCCATTTCGATGCGTTCTGTATGTTAAAATAACTAATTTATCAACTGCACCATATTAGTTCAAGCTCCTAATTGACAAACTGGCATTAGTGTTGGTTATAAGAGGGGGAGGAGTAACGAGATTTACTGAGAATACGTGATAGACGAATTAATGTATTTCAACAATTCACATTGTAAGGGAGACAACTCCTAATTCAAAAAATTGTCTCTCTTTGCCGACATAGTGATACAATCATGAAACAAGTGATTTCTTCTGTTAACTGTCTCTTCAAGGGCTCCTAAATTGGAAAGCGCCATAAAAGTAGAAACCAATAAATATTAACACAGAAAGTCTCAGG
Organism: Euprymna scolopes; assembly: GCF_053919585.1. Lineage (NCBI taxonomy): Eukaryota > Metazoa > Mollusca > Cephalopoda > Sepiida > Sepiolidae > Euprymna > Euprymna scolopes. The sequence continues at coordinate 19,783,388 of NC_136483.1, read as the reverse complement.
AAAAAACAGAAACGATTTTAATCATTTAATAAAATATTTTTTTAACATTCGGTTTTCCAATATTTTCAAATCAACCCGACGAAATAATGTTTACAAAGATGTGTCAAAACTCATATTTATAAATTTGATATTTGTATTGTTGAGTTTTCATCCTCACCAAATAGGTAGGATGTAACCCAAGGTTGATTTAATGTGAAGGAGATAATCTAAATTCAGATTTTATTAAAGGCAGTAAAAAAAAAAAGGTATTTTTTGTTGAAATTGAACTTACCGCCTTTTTTTTGCCCGTATTTTGACGCGAACTCTGCTTCATCATCATATTTTCAATGGGAGTCATGTTATCAAAACTCTGCGCCGTGTTCGACTTGGAGCGTTTCTTTTGTCCTCCATAACCAAAACGTTCATTTTTGTGTTGCCGTTTCTTGTTTGGCCTATAGTTAAGAAAAAAAAAAAAAAAAAGTGGGGAATAAATAAAACAGTATAGAATAGTCCACTTTCATGGAGATGCATCCTAAGCTATTGGGGTGCTTTAAAGTTTTCAATATCAGATGAATCTCACACCGTTAATACGTGCAACAGAGAGATGAAACTTTCAATTTATGAATGCATAAGTTTAGTCAACATAACAATGCAATTTGCAATTCCTCTAACTCTAACAAAAAAAAAAAAAAAAAAAAATAGGAGGCATTACTTTTGGAACACCCCTTGTATATTAGCCATATTAATTGCTATGCATTTCATAGTCACAGTTGCTGATCAAATGTGTACAAACTTGCATCTAATTGATTTGTAATAGGAAAGTTAACGCTTGCATTCTAAAATAGAATCCTTAAAAAAAATAAAAAATAAAAAAAACAAACAAAAAAAACAGCTAAAGAATGATAAAAAGATTAACAAACTTTAAAGTTTGGGGCAAGATTGCAATTAAACACTGGTTTTCTCTGTTAGCATCAATACTCACATAAACTGATCCTTTTTCTGGGTGCTGTTCGACTGCTTTCTTCTCGTCTTGTTCTTTTTATCTTCATCTTCAATATCGACCATGAAATCGAGTTTATCTGTTTGGCCTGAACAAAATATATATTAATCACAAATATATTTCATTGTTATTGAATTGTTCATCATAAAAATAATGTGTTTCCATTTGGAATGAGACTGAATGACGATACGTTGCAGACACATATAAATAATCATAAGGTGATGGTGACTTTTGAAGCCAGCAAATGATTTAGAGAATTTGTTGCAGATTATTAAAAGCTGCTTCTCGTTTCACTGTTTTAAGTTTGGACTATTTTCAATTAGCTGAAATACGATTTACAACAAATGTAATTAAAACCGATGTAAATGTGGTAGTTATTAATATGAGCTCATTTTTTTCTTTTAATTTTTTTTATTCTGTTCAAGATGGAGATGGGGCATCCTACTCAATGCCAGACATTCACCAACTATCTCATGCATTCCAACCGAAAGATCTTTTTAAGATTCTAGCCGTCCCTTTCTGCGCAATTGTTTGTATTTCTTTTACATTTGGTTCACCAGGTATATTTGCCAGGTAGTTTTTTTTTCACTTTAAGAGTCCGGCTGCTGACCTTTCATATGATTGATAAGGCCTGTTTGGGACGCATACATTGTTAGATATCCTAATCAACAGCTCGTCTTATTTGCCATTTGATTTTTGAGCTTAACATGAGAAATATCCAAACAGGCTGAAAAATTCAAGTCCATATTAAACATTGGCATTTTCTTCTCAGTGTCACTTAATACATGCTATCGACATTCCTTAACTCTGTTAGTCATGATGATTATTTGAACTACTGTTCTCATTCTTTTTTTTCTTCTTAAAACCTTTCTGCTGATTTTCTAGTGTATTTTGTCAAACTCAGGAATCTGTATGGAATTTTGAATGGAACGTTTTAGTTAATTCATGAGGATAGCATGCTTCTGCTCGTCAGCCATGAGTGCATACAAATCTTCAGTGATTCGAAAATTGTAAAAGAGTGTCATTTAAAACTGTTGTGAAAATAACACTTAAAGTGAGAACAATAGTCCAAAGAATCCCAATGTATTAATTATTGTTGTTTGGTAATTAAGTTTGTCCACATATTGTTGTTCGGTAATTAAGTTTTAAGCAAAAACTATGCAACCGATTCTCATAAAATGGTACAGTTATACAAGAACACGTTCAATTTTTATATTCATTTTGCAAAAATGTAAACCTACATATCTTTTTTTTTGTTAAATATCATATTTTACATAATTAAAACTGAATAAACAGTTTTAAGAGGAAAGAAAATATTGTAAAAAAGTAAAATAATTTATGAATTCTGCGGAAAAGTTAACTGTACACAAGGACATAAAAATTCTGCTTCGGTAAAAATTTTTATTATTGAAAAGGACAAGTTGTGTTTTTTTTAGAAATTAATCCAAATAAAATTTATGGGTTTTTGTACAGCATTTACCATATATCAAAAACAAACAAAAATCTGTATAATGCACATAGCTGTGATGAAACAAAAATATCACATTCCTAAACACCCCCCACAACAAAAAAAAACAACAAAAAAAACAAAACAAAGGGAAATAACTCAACAATTCAAAATTGTGAGATCTATGCTGTAATGCCTATAAATTCCCATTAATTGGTTAAAAAAATGATTTTTTTATATAAAAATAAAACTACTTGATCACTTTGCGTGATTTTTGGAATATAATATTTTTCTTTTGTCATAGGTACATATATCATACAGATTTTTCTTTCTTTTTTTTTTTTCTTAATAGGAGGAATTTTGTATAAGAACCAATACAACAAACTAGAACTAATGCCTGGTGGGGGAAGGAGGGGGGAGAGCAAACTAGTTGATTGTGCTACCGTAATTCTTTTTTTGTACTTACCCTTTCGGTATTTTTTGACATCTTCCAACATTTTCTTTTTTTCCTGAGCCCGCTTTTTCAAAACTTCCACTTGCACCTATAACAAAATAAAAATATCATTGTGAAGAAATATTGACAGTGGCAAAGAATTAATATATATTTTAATAGATTTGTTTTTAGTAAAACCGTCTCTAAAGATTCAGAATGAAGATATTTTTTATGTTAACATAACGAAAGTTGTCAACAAGAAATGCATTGAAAGTTGGCGAGGTCATCTTCAAATGTCTTTAATTCAATCATACAAGAATAATGTGGAAAACACTGTTTGCAGATTAAAAACTTTGGCAGATTTTTACCAGTTTAGACATTAAAAAAAATTGCTGAAAATGTTTTTTTCCATTTAAATGTTTATAATCCTTTTACTTTGAGAAAAATTGTTATAAAACTTAATTGTATAACCGGAAATACTTTGTTCTTTAAAATAATGTCAATTGTACTAACAAATAATTTTGCCAGTGAACAATTTTTTTTTTTTTAATAATTAAGGAGTCCCCATTTATGAAGGTTTAAAGGCAGTTATGGATAATAGTTAGTGCAAAAACATACATCTTGAGAGAATTTTACCTTGAAATAATGCATGTGGAAAAAAATTGTCTAATCATGAGGGAACCAATGAGATACTGAAATAAGTATTAGTACCCGGATGAAAGTCTCACAAACTTGTAAGGGTTATTTCTCTTCCATCGAGAATTTTTATAAATATTTTAAAATGTGTTGAGATTATAAAAATTACTTTCTGTCAATGTAGTTTTAGAGTTAAACTAGTGCCCAGCTTTGCCCAGTCATAAAATATGCTTAAATATTATATTTTAATTTGTCCAGATTTTGTATATATTCTTATAGAGTCGTGATTTCAAAAGTAAAAAAAAATATATTTGGGTGCCATCAGCTAGAATCGAAACCAAAAGCAAAACTGTAGCATTCAAAGTCGGTGATGTTACCACTGTACCAACATAACACGCATATGAACTGATTAAAAATAAATTAAGATAAATGTACAAAATATATAACGTTTATTTCAATTTTGACCTCTTAAAAACTATTTTAACCGGCCAAAATCCCATAAAAGAAATGACCCATAAAAAATCCAATTATTTGAGGTCCCTAGTGCCATTCTGTCACTTTTAGTTTCGGAAGAAATAGTTTAAAAATATGGAGACAGACATAGTGAGTTTTACGAATGAGATTTATTTGACATCTTAACTAAATGAGATTTGTATCTAATGCAAAATTTCATTTTTTTATCAATTGCTTAAGATCTTTTAACTCACATTTAGAGTACTTAGTTGCCTCCCCACGAGGACAGAGTTAAACAAAAAGCAGGTTTTGAATGTGAGGAAAATTCAGCTCTCAAATAAGGACACATTGAATTGAGACAAAAAAAATTGCCTCAACCTAGAAGGATTTCTCCCCCATCTAGGACAGAATAGAGAAAGTGTAGTATAAGTACAGATACTACACTTTGCTCCTAAACAAATTCCGAGAAATCTTACAAGTGCAATTGAAGATGGCAGCAAAAATTACATTTGATATTTGTCAAAGATTTTTACAAATACATCATTTTTTGTAACAACAAAAAAAAGTCGACAGAAAATGTAACTCGTCTTTAAAACAAGTTTAATTTTTTTTAAATTTTATTTTCCAATGTGTTTCTAAATGTTTTTTTTTTCCTCATAAAAATATTTCATTATGTATTTCATTCTGTAGGAAACAAATTTTCTTTTCTTTTTTTAATTTAAAATTTAGTTGTTTTTGTATGGCATGTAATTTCACTCTGGATTTTCTTTTATTTAGTGATTAAACTAGCATGCTGCCTGACATTTCCCGGTTGTAAAATACATATAGATATCATATTTTAATTCATACAGAAACTGTGATATGTGCATGCCAGTTTTATGTTTTTTTCTAAACAGTTCATTTCTTGTAAGTACTTGGACTAAGATCGAAACCAAAACAGTGAGTCAAGTATGATAACCATTAGTCCAGCATGACACAACTTTTAAAAGGTGTTTTTAAACGACTTCGAAAACAGGTAGCAAACATAAAAAATACCAAGTTTTACATTTTGACCTTTTAGCAGCCCTTTTTTCTGGATGAAAATGGATTAAAAAGTTTTCCACATGGCTGAATATCCTATATACCAAATTTCAAGTCTGTAGATCAAAAATTTGTTGAGTATATAAGTTGAGAAGTGTTTACACACACGCATTTTCACTTTTATGGATGTATAGATTAAATTAAAGTTAGTTTTTCTTTTTGCGGAATGCTAAACAAATAATATACTTTATTTACAATTAAAAAACGATATTCCAATTGCAGTGAATGCTGCCGAAAATCATTATCTTTATATGCTGATCTCATGTCCATTTACTATGATTTTGAACTGTAAGAAAAAATCCAATATAATCTATATTGTTATTGTAGAAAAAAATAAATGAAAAATTTGATAAAAGAGATTTGTAGAAAAAAAAAAAAAAAAAATTTCTCTCTCCCCTGTACACACACACACACACACACAAAGATTAGTATACTTGTGTAATTCACAATATATTTTTCAGCAAGTCAGAAATTTTTTTTTTCTTTTTTTAAATGGAAAAACACCCACAAAGCCTACATATAACAATTCAACAGAAATATGTGCTGAATTATCAGAAAAATAAAAAGGATTTATCCTCTTTATCTTTCTAAAAACTAATCAAACAAAAACATTCCGTGCAAAATGATGTTTGCCGAAATGAAAACCTGTTGCCTAAATACACTCAATATATTTCATATATTATATATACAGACAGAAAAAAGGAGAAACTTTTATATTTTACTCTCACAACTTTTAAAAGTTTGCAGTATTTTCCTCATTCATTTATTGTAACATCTTATGAAAACAGAAATTACACTGGAATGTAATATACGTTGAATAAAACCAATTTCATAATAAATTTTCCAATCATAATAGAAATAAATGAGAAATCCAACATTCTTAACCTGTTTTAAAAGAAAATAAATTTTATTACACATAAACTCATAAGCAAGTGTCTGATCTGTTATCTCTACAACCCCACTCTCTGAATGCGTTATCTCATCCTCATCACCAGTTATTATGTATCTTAGTTCTTTTAATTGTAAGCCGAAAAAGGTTAAGCCTATTTCTTATAATTTAATTTTAGTTCGAAAAGTCCCCATGTGGCATGTCATGGATGTCTGCTGTTGCTCTTAGCATGTCATCTTGTACAATTCTTGCATGAAAATGCCATAACTTATAGCAAAGTTAGAGCAAGGGAGACAATTCTGCCTTTACAGAAAAAAAAGAGTTATTTACCCTTGACCATGTTATTGTCCTAACACATCAATATCTATTTTTTCCTACAAATCTTTTATTAAATATCTTTCATTTATTTTTTTCTTACTAATCTCTTATTAAATTTCTTTCATATATTTTTTCTACAAATCTCTTATTAAATTTCTTTCATTTATTTTTTTCTACAAATCTCTTTTATTAAATTTCTTTCATTTATTTTTTTTCTACAAATCTCTTTTATTAAATTTCTTTCATTTATTTTTTTCTACAAATCTTTTATTAAATTTCTTTCATTTATTTTTTTTCTACAAATCTTTTATTAAATTTCTTTCATTTATTTTTTTTCTGCAAATCTTTTATTAAATTTCTTTCATTTATTTTTTTTCTACAAATCTCTTATTAAATTTCTTTCATTTATTTTTTTCTACAAATCTCTTTTATTAAATTTCTTTCATTTACTTTTTTTCTACAAATCTTTTATTAAATTTCTTTCATTTATTTTTTTCTACAAATCTCTTTTATTAAATTTCTTTCATTTATTTTTTTTCTACAAATCTCTTTTATTAAATTTCTTTCATTTATTTTTTTCTACAAATCTTTTATTAAATTTCTTTCATTTATTTTTTTTCTACAAATCTTTTATTAAATTTCTTTCATTTATTTTTTTTCTGCAAATCTTTTATTAAATTTCTTTCATTTATTTTTTTTCTACAAATCTCTTATTAAATTTCTTTCATTTATTTTTTTCTACAAATCTCTTTTATTAAATTTCTTTCATTTATTTTTTTTCTACAAATCTCTTTTATTAAATTTCTTTCATTTACTTTTTTTCTACAAATCTTTTATTAAATTTCTTTCATTTATTTTTTTTCTACAAATCTCTTTTATTAAATTTCTTTCATTTATTTTTTTCTACAAATCTCTTTTATTAAATTTCTTTCATTTATTTTTTTTCTACAAATCTCTTTTATTAAATTTCTTTCATTTATTTTTTTTCTACAAATCTCTTATTAAATTTCTTTCATTTATTTTTTTTCTACAAATCTCTTATTAAATTTCTTTCATTTATTTTTTTTCTACAAATCTCTTTTATTAAATTTCTTTCATTTATTTTTTTTCTACAAATCTCTTTTATTAAATTTCTTTCATTTATTTTTTTCTACAAATCTTTTATTAAATTTCTTTCATTTTTTTCTACAAATCTTTTATTAAATTTCTTTCATTTATTTTTTCTACAAATCTCTTTTATTAAATTTCTTTCATTTATTTTTTTGCTACAAATCTCTTTTATTAAATTTCTTTCATTTATTTTTTTTCTACAAATCTCTTTTATTAAATTTCTTTCATTTATTTTTTTTTCTACAAATCTTTTATTAAATTTCTTTCATTTATTTTTTTCTACAAATCTTTTTTATTAAATTTCTTTCATTTATTTTTTTCTACAAATCTTTTATTAAATTTCTTTCATTTATTTTTTTCTACAAATCTTTTATTAAATTTCTTTCATTTATTTTTTTTCTACAAATCTCTTTTATTAAATTTCTTTCATTTATTTTTTTCTACAAATCTCTTTTATTAAATTTCTTTCATTTATTTTTTTTCTACAAATCTCTTTTATTAAATTTCTTTCATTTATTTTTTTCTACAAATCTCTTATTAAATTTCTTTCATTTATTTTTTTCTACAAATCTCTCTTATTAAATTTCTTTCATTTATTTTTTTTCTACAAATCTCTTATTAAATTTCTTTCATTTATTTTTTTTCTACAAATCTCTTATTAAATTTCTTTCATTTATTTAAATAAATCGCATTCTAAAACCTGGTGTCTACCACAGGTTGCTGTTTTGTTATCATATACATAAATATTCAAACCAGAGTTATTTTTTTTTAATGCACAATTCTTGGTCCCATTTGCATCACACTGATTTCATGATGCAATGAAAATGTTTGGTCATTGATCATACATAACAAAATTGTACAATTGCAACATTTTTAATCAATTTGTTTACCTGTTTGCCAAATTTGCGAGCTGCTCTCAACTTTTTGGCCTGTTCAGATTTTTCCATGGAAATCTCTTTGGCAATTAATTTTTCCCGGATCTAAAAGAATAAAAAAAACATTGAAAATAAAAAAAAAAACTCATTAGCAACAATCACATAAAATACACATACAAAAATAAAGTATTCTTACTTTCCATAGAAACAAAAAAAAATTACTTAACTTGCAATAAAATATTGACAGATATGGAAACTTCAAATGCTTTAATTCTCAAGAATTAAATTTTACTGAAATGACATTTATTTACTGAAAGTTTTCCAATGACGCGAAAAACCTATTATATAAACACATTTGTAGTTTATATATTGGGGGTGGTTGAGTGGGGGAAAAGTGACATAGTAGAAATTTTTAACCAAAATGTTTTTATATTTTACCAATGATTACTTATGACTTATTAAAAGAAAAAAAAAAAGAAAAGAAATTTTGATGTAAAAAAAAAAAAAAAAAAAAAAAGGTGTAATTTCTTGAAATAAAAAATGTTTTGTTTTAATTAACTGCCGATAAAAAAATGCCAAATAAATAAATACAAAGTACAAAACAAAAATTTAAAAAAAAATCTTTTAATCTCGTTTAAATGCAAAAATAAAAAACCAAAGCAAAAAACGTTCGCTGTAAGGTGAGCTTGGATGTAAAAACTATTTTGAGCCAACATCCTAACCAACTTGGCCAAAGCAACCGTGATGACATGACGTTCTAAATTTTTGTATTTAACACATGCAAGAGAAATGGTATTCATGCCTGCGTAAATGTTAAAATCATTTAGAAGGAGATGATTTTATGTGACCTCCCTATTAGATTTTGCAGTCGTTAAGGTAGAAAAAATTAATATTTTCTTCTGAGTCAATATTACACGTCCGAAGGAGTGGTGGTTCCGACAACACCATATTTGCGATGGTCCAGTTTTTATATTTTGACTTTTAGCTGGACATACAAACACACACACAAACATCTCTCCCTTATATAATAGATGCCTACAAATTTCAAGAAATTTCCTGAAAGATGATTTTATTTAAAACTAAAAATAAATCTATTTGATCAATTTGCGTGATTTTTGGAATATGATATTTTCTTTTTGTCACGGGTATGTACATCATTCAGATGTTTCTTTATTTTTACTTTTTGAAAATAGGGGAATGCTAGACAAAAACCAAAATCGTTTTAATTAGTGACCAGTATGATGAATCTCGAATTTTGTTGTCATACATGTGAAATAGCAACATTTTATGTGAAAAACAAAAAATGACAACGTTCTAGGTTTGGTACAATTCTTGCAAGACGTTAAGCACAGATCATTTTGTTCGTAATAAGTGGAGACATACCTTCTTCATGTGTCGATCAGATTTTGCCATTTCTGCAAAGTAATCGTCTGGTCTACGAGTTTTAACACCAAGCCTGTTTAGGTCTGGTAAAGCTGCTAACACTGACGATTGTGCCTGTTTGTAACTGAAAGAGAAGAAAAAAAAACGTGAGAAAAAAAAATCCCATGGAATTTCATCATCAAATGTTTTCTCTGTAATACTAAAAAATACACATTTTTCGAATGATGTTGTTTTTGCTCCAGTGTTTTGTCTATCATTTCGACAAACCCATCATCATAGAAAGGATTACCTTATAGACATACAACAAAAAAGGGAGGCTATCTCTGGAACCACACCTGCTAGCAGATCCAAGCTGAACATCATTTTAACATCCTCAGATTGAATTGATGCAAGTACAGTACAGACCAACCAGTACATGCTTGAATCTGTGATAAATCAAGCAATTATTAACCACTCAAGTAAAAACAATCTAGTTAACGACAAGCAATATGGATTTTGTCCTGCAAGGCCAACTGTTAATATACTATCTGTAATATCACATAGACTTAGTGAATCATTATACAAGGGCTTTGTTTCCACAGCAATGATACATCAAAGGCATTTGATAGAGTTGGCACAAAGAGTTGCTCCACAAACTTGCTAGCCATGAAATATTTGGTTATGTCTTTACAACTATACATTTTTTTCTCTTGAATGGTTTATAAAAGTAGTTGTCGATGGTCAAAAGTCCAAGGTACACAGAATCAATGCTGGTGTGCCTTAAAGGTCTTTTCTGGTGTCAACATTTTTCTTGTTCCTGATTAATAATTTGCCAAATTATTTCATGAAATGTCTCGGTCAAAATGAATAGCTCTCTCCTTGAGGTTAATCTTAACCTTATTTTGATAAGTTCTTAGTGACTTTCACTCCAGATCTTAAATATAATTCAATAACTTGAGTGTTATTTCTTCAGCCCGTCACACCAATAATTTCCTGGGTAAGGTTAACACTGTTGTCCAAACTTCCAAACTTCTGTATACGTAACGCACCTTCTCTCAACTCTCAACAAACTTCTGCTAATTCAACTTATTTCTTCGAAAATCCAACTTCAAAATGAACCTCCCTCTAAAAAATCAACCCTCTTTTTTCTCCAACCGGGAGCATCTCATTTGCATATCGGGTGGTCACATTGCAGGCATATTGAGAGATAAGGCAGCCATTTTTGTTTCTTTCTTCTTCATTCATTTCATTCCTCGACCGACCCGTTGAATTATGCACACGTGCTACTAATTAGGTAAGTCGCACGTTTCCCTACATTAGACATATATAATCTAAAGTTGCTGAAACAATGATTGGATCATTTTATTGTTCCAGAAATACCCAACTCCAAATGCAATCATTAAATCAACTATGATACTTAGTGGGGAGGAGGCTCTTCTCACTATCGTCATGGTTGTGGCATTCATCTTGGATAAGTTGAGCTGGCTTTTTCCAACAAGTTCACCATGTTTTGACCACTGGCTGACCAGGCACAGCAATCCAAGACTGCTTCAGTTCAGTTAGTAGCGCAAGCCATTCGCGGTTCCAGTGACAGACTCTGTAAAGATGAGGGTCTTGAATCAGTTCAACATGATGCTTCACCGTCCTGAGCCAGGTTTTTAGTTGGCCACCACAATGTTTCTTCCAGTCTGACGGTGGTGCTGGATCAATGACTTCATGGATGAAGTCACCCAGATGTCAACGATGGGCATGGTTGAACAAACAAAGGCATCTGGCAAGAAGAGATTTTTGAAAGGAGTGGATTTTACAGCGATTGCAAACTGTACTGTTGGAGATAAACTGTTACCAGCAGACACGTAGGACAAGGCGTAGGCAGTGATGGTCCAGTTTGTGTAGGTCACTTGCCTACATAAGCAAAATTTCGTAGTCATCAAGAAAAATGGTGCAAAGGTCTGATAGATCCTGACTTTGGTATTCAAAAATTGACAGAAGGCAGTGTAGGCAATACTGATGTGGTTGAAGATGTCTTCTTGACCTGTTGCAATGATGATGGAGCCAAGGTATTTGAACTGATCAAACTCTTTAAGGGTTCTTGTGCCGAGAACAACTGGCTGTTTCTCATTTGGAAGGAGACCTGCCATCAATAACTTTGTCTTATTGGGATTTATCTCCATGCTGATCTTTAAAGTGTAAAATTGCATCTCAATAATGGCCGATTGAATATAAATTAAGCATTCATCTAATATGGCAATATCATCAGCATAGTTGAGATCTGATATTTGTAGACCATGACTTACTGTTATATCGTGAAAGTTGGCCACGACACTTGATGTGATCTAGTCGATGGTGTAATCGAAGAGTATAGGCGAGGGAATGCATTCTTGTCAGATGTTCGATTAGGTTGAGCAGTTTTGGGGGCATACCATCAACATGTTTGTCCTTCCAAAGGATTTCACAGTTAACAGAATCAAATGCAGTTGTAAAGTCAACGAAGCAGACGATAATCTTTTGCTGGTAGCTCCAACAATGCACAAATATTCTTCGGAGAATAAAAATCTGGTCAGTACACCTTTGATCTTGGTAGAATCCGTATTGGTTTGGCCTTGACGTGAGTCACTTTGTTTTTGAAACCACTTCAACAGGATGGTAGTGAATATTTTTGCACTGATATCGATAAGGTTGATATTTGTGATAATTACTGCAATCGCAATAATTATCTTTCTTGTAAAAGGGAAGCAGAACAGCATCACTCCAGTCTTGAGGAAATTTTTCAATTTCCCAAATATAGGTGAAAAGAATTTTTGAAGATTTCAGATGAAAGACCATTTTCTCCAGTTGTTTTATTGCTTTAGCAGTTTTTTTGATGGCGTCCAGAACTTCATCAGTATAGTGTGTGTGTGTGTGTGTGTATGTGTGTATGTGTGTGTCTTTGTGCGTGTGTGTGTATGTGTGTGTTTGTGTGTGTGCGTGCGTGTGTGTGGAAGGGGGTTGATGACAGTCATAAATCACAGAAGGAACGGTTGGAATCTGAAGGGTTCGAATGGAGTGGTCAAACAGCGAGGTAAAGTGATCATTCCAATGTTGTAGGCTCATCAAGATTTGTTGATTGATGATTAGTGTATTGCTACAAATGGTTTTGTGATCAATTGAAGAATACAACAAGGGTTGGCAACCTACGGCCTGTAGGCCAAATCCGGCCTATGAAGGTATTGTGACAGATCTGCGAGCCTGATTACCAATGACTAGACATGGATCTTGAATTGAACAAAATGCCTACTGTTATTGTTATCTGATCTACCCAACTATAACCGCAAAATCATGATAAACCCGATCTATCTCCATTTCTACATCAAAAAAATATTTTTTAAAACAAAAATTGAAAGCTGATTTAACCAATCGATCGGCGATGACGGTTTCAAAAGGACAATGTTGTCTTAGTCAGCTTTCTAATTCATTTGTTCAACAGTACCCCCCCCTCCATTACTTACTCTTGTTGCCTTTCAATGTCAACCATTTCACTTCAGTTGATATTTTCCATTTTGAAGTGTTCTGACATTACTTGAGGAAAACTAATTTTTGTTAGGTGCTTTTTAATTTTAGATTTTTTTTTGTTTTTCTCATTTCTCAATGTTTATTTTCATTATGGTTTTAAATATTTAAGTTGGCAATGGTCTGCATATGGAAGAATTTTCCTTGATTTTACTAATGGCCTTTGTCTGGCCCACAACCCCTGACTATAATGAGATTCAACCTGCAGGATCAAATGAGTTGCTAAACCCTATGTACAAGCTTTCTTGTATCACCTACTGACAAGGCTTGCGCCATCTTTTTTAACAATTTTCTGACAGTAAATATTGCAATCAACTCTTGTTGAGCAAACAGTTTTGCAACATAGTTGTTAGAAGTAATCGGAGCTAGAACATTGAGCTTGTTTTGCTCGGTTTACAAGCTCAATCGTGCGGCTTGATATCCAATCTTTGACACAACTTTTTATAATGCTGGGAGTTTGATGTGTTACTTTGTTGACATTACTTTGACGGATTGTCATGGGTTCTCAACATTTGTGTCAGTCAATTGAAGTGCTTCAAGACCATTGAAACAAACGGATAAATGGATTCGTAACGAGTTTTCAGTAGCTTCACACTTGCGGTATGATACATCATCTTTCAGGAACCGATGAATTGTAGACATAGTTTTGCATGGATTATGACATGATTGGAATCATTGTCAGTGCTAGTTTCTACCCCGAGATATTCATGACAGAGAAGCATGCTAAATGCCCAGCAAGATTTAATGAAGATGTGATTGATTTGATTGTGAGTGACATCGTCATTGGAGTATCAAGTTATGGGGTAACGTTTGGGATATTGAAAATGATTGCTTGAAATTGAAAGCAGAAATATTCTCCATTTAAACAGTGATCGTCAATGGTAAACTAGCCAATGATGTGCCTCCAACACTCGTGCAGATGTTGAAATCACCTACTATAAAATCTCATGGGATTTTATTCATAACAGCCTGGAGACTAGAAGGCTAATGTCATCAAAACAGTGTGCTATGCAGGAATGCAGCATTCACTTGATTGCTCCATGTGCATGCAATGTCTTGATGTCGAGAGTTGTCAGTAGAACCGCTGTGGTAAATATATGATGGTATGTGATGGATTCATTGGAGCAATGGGGTAGTTTGGAATTAGCAACTGGTCCCCAAACCCGCATGTATATCCTCGTGAAAGGAGGTTTGGCTTTTTTGTTTGGTTATAGCATTGAGTTTCATTTGTACACCTAAGACACTTGATGGAATCAGTGTTGCGATAAGAACACACGGGAGAGAGCTTGGTTGGAATACGATATAGCATGTTGACTGATCAAGCAGGATCAAATTTGAATTTTTTAAAAATTTCACTAGATATAAAAACAAAGGAAAAACCAAACCAAAACGTTTTAAAAATATGATTTTTTTTTAATCATGGAACTTTAAAAAACACAACTTGATGTTGATAGATATTTCAAAAAAAAAAAAAATAAATAAATAAAAAAAAAATACCTCTTTCTCACAGAAGAGATGTTCTCTTCTCTATTTTATTGGTTTCTCTATGTAAAACATTAACAGCAAGAACTCTTCTTTCTACCACAACTGAAAGCGACTTTCCATTTCCCCCTTTATGTGCCTAGTGCCTAGCAGAATTTTCAGACAAATCTTTGCAAGGATTTCCCACCTGTGGAACGTTACCAAGCCTCAGTGTTTATTAAAATTTTGATTGTCCCTAATTCCAAAGGCAACAAATTCTCGTCATAAAATGCCTCCTTAGATCACAGAAGTTAAACAATGCTGAGCCTGGTCAGTATCGGATGAGTGAATACCAAGCACCATGTGTTGTTGCAAAAACTATCAAGATACATATGTTACTGGAGATTACTTGTGAATTTGATATTCCCTAGAAACTTCTTCTTTTGAAAGAAGACAATTGAAACTGTACACGAGGCTAAACAAAAAGAAATTAATAAAATGGCACAAGCCAATAAAAGCATTAACTCCAACTGTTGCTAAAAAAATATACACTAACGCTATTGCGATCTTGAAAATCACAGAATTAAAAAATTTTTTAATGGAAATCGCTCTAGACGAGGCATGAAGCCAATTCAACTAAAAACAAACAAAAAAAAAATTCTACCGAGAAGTGTTATATGGATAGATTACAACCTATAAAACAGCGATTCTTCTCCATTTGTTTGAAGCATCGATTATGGAATGTAAGAACAAAATTAGAAAAGTTATGAGGTTGCGAAAAGATGAAGATACCTTAATACGGGAGAAGAAGAACCGTAAGAGTTACTCAAATAAAAATCGATGAATATACCCGTACGTGTGTGTGATAAAACGAAAATCATTCCAAAGAAATATTATGGGAAGACATGAAAGAAGATTAGATCATTCATCATAAAAACATTTTTTCCGGTTTTCATAAATGCTGGCAGAGTTTTGTAGGAGATGATTTATTTGAAATGCGACTTACAATTGTAATTCTCTTTTGAAATCATCGTGAATTGCTTTGTCACTCGGCAATTGCTTCTTGTTCTCTTCAGGTTCCTCTTCTTCAGCTTTTGGCTTCTCGGCCACCAAGTCAAGACGTTCAATCCAATTAAGGTTCTGTTTGAAAGCTTCTAATACAGATTTCATATCTTCCTGGTATGGCGGAAAAAAAGAAAAACAAAGAGTTTAATGAAGATTTTTATTTCCTGATAGAAATATTTTTGATCTAGTTTCATATTTTACAAATGAAATGACCCATAATTCAAAAAAAAAAAAAAATATATATATATATAAATAAAACAGACATCCAAAACCAAAATAAAAAAACCCAAAAAAACTTTGTTAGTATCCATATATAATACTGCAAGGTATTAAAAATATTCATCCCAATTAGTACTTGAGTAATAGTCATTCAAGGTTAGTCTGACATTTTGTACGATACAATATGGCCATTGTAATTGTCATGGTTGCGTCATCCACCCCGGATCACTTGGGCAAGCTCTTTCCAACAAGTCCACCACATCCCGAACGCTGGCTGACCAGGCAAGCTGCTTCTTTTTTGAGTGTAAGTCATTTGCGGTCTCATGACGGACTCCATAAAGGTGAGGGCCAGAATCAGTTCAGCATCTTGCTTCATTGTCCTGAACCAAGTTTTGAGTTGGCCACCATGATGTTTCTTCCCGCCTGAGTGTCATCAAAAGGCAATTTTCAGAGAAAGTGAATCTTACAGTGAGTGCAAAATGTACTGTTGGAGATAAATTATTGCCAGTGAACACGGAGGATATGGTATAGGTAGTGATGGCCGAATACTTCCAGTTCACATAGGTTGCTTGCCCAACGCAGTCTTGCAGCCATGAAGGAGAATGGTGTGGTAGATTTCGACTTAGGTATTCCGCCTTATTTCCTTTGGAGAAAAAAAAATTCTGAACACCGTTTACCAATTAAACGTGATTATGATGTTTGAAATTTTTTTTTAGATGAGGATTTGGTATTTTGTATTGTTAGAACTAGTTTTCATCTTGGATATTATTCTCACAAAGACCCCATAGCGCAATGGATAAAAGTGTTAAGTATAATCAGTTCTATGTGGCAATCTTTTGGAGGTTGAAGGTTCAATCTTTAGTATGGGTGATACTAAGAATACAATTATAAATTACTAAGGACTTCTGTCGAGTCATAACTAAACTACCAACATCGATCAAATAAAGAATGCCGTTTAAAATCCCGTACAAATTCCAGAGTTGTTTTATTCATTTTAGAGGATGTAAAAAAAGCATAAACCTTTACCACTTTTCCTCATGACAGAAAAACTTAATAAATAATAAAAAAAAAAATTAATGGGCAAATTTCTTATGAAATTTAGAACAGATTTAGACCCTGTAATATTTAGCCAGGCATCATATCTAAATAGCATCGGCAGTCCTGAACAAGAATCACCCTATCCCCCTATCATTTTTATAGTATGTCTTAGTATGTAGTATAGTTTTCGAGATTGAGGGGTTTTATTCTGAAAGCTGTTCTTAAAATAGGGAGGTTGGAGGGTATTTACATTATGCTGGGTTAGGTCGTAAAAAAATACTAACTGCAGACTACTGGTTAAAATTCTCGTTCAGGTCCATAGCATCTTTATTAAAAGGAGTATTATAATACTGTAGGGCCTGTGCTTATGTCAGACAATTTTACAAGTTAAAAATAACTTATATAATATACTAGCAGGCCGCTTGGCATTACCTGGTTGTAAAATGCTCTTAAATATATTTTGATTAATGCAGATTCTTATATTATATTTAACCCAATATAAAGTAATGATTTAAAAATGACTTGTGCACCACCACCGAGAATCTAAACCAAAACGTTTCGCTTACGATTTACTTTCTCCTTTGATGTTAATGCCTGAGCTATGAAGACATGTTTCCTGCAAGGCTAAAAATTAAAACATGAATCAATAGCTATTACGTTATGAATGCATATTTGTAATGCCGTCGTTCGGCCTTTGCCTGGCAAATTCTATTTTTATTTTTATTACTTTTGCACAGATTTCCCCCAGCTAAAACCCAAATATAAAGTTTTGCATGGGTTCGAATGCCTTATATATTAAGTTTCATGTCTGTAGACCAAAAACTGACAGAGGAGTTTGGTAGGCAAAATTTTTTAAAAATGCATATATGCATACATAAATATATATAGAAAGAGATTTGTGTTCGCTGTAACCTTTTTACGCAAATATAACGCAAGTATAAATCCTGTAGAATATCTGTATGAATATAATTAAACGTAATAGTAAACTAAAGATGATGATCCCATAAGAAAACCGAAAAAACTAATAAGGAATTAATTAAAATGAATGTTTAAAAGAATATGTAAATTAGCTTTATCTTTTGCAGATGAATGCAATTCCACAACCCATATATAACAACATTGTATTTCTTTTTAAATAAATAGGAAAAAGGGTTCTTAATATGAATATCAATACACAAAAAACCTCAAATTCATAGGAGTATGGATATATATATATATATATATAGTAAGAACAGAGTTGTGGAGTAGAAATTTACAAATAGTTTTTATTATCTGGCAGAATACTCCAAAACCGGTGTGCTAGGAAATCTTTAATTTACAGAGTTTCAAATAATGCTAATTCTTCTCATCATAGGAAAAACTGTTAGCAAAATAATCAAATAGTCACGCTAAAAATTAGCATTTCTATGTATTTGCTGGTTACTGCATAGAATGAAACTAAATGTTTTATGGGTTTTAATCACAAAACTTAAAAAACATAATATAATGTTAAAAAATATTGTGTGACTAAAATAAATGTCTAGATATAATATTTAAAGACTTACCCTTCTGTTAACAAATTCTTTTTTAGGTGCCACTTCTATGCTCAGGCCCGGCTTCAGAGTATTTTGTGCAAAGGCCTCCTGTAACTGGAAACAAATAAAAAATCTTTATATAACAATCAACATTCTTTCTTTATGTTCGTTGTACAAGAAAAAGTTACAATATCTCTTACTACATATCGATTTAGAAAATAGTCTATATTTTGACAATAAGGCAGTTAGGATTTGGCTCAGGAATAAGTATAAATACTAAAGAGAGGAGGGAATACACAAAGCTGTGATTTGTAAAAAACAGAGTTAACTTCAAAGCTGGTTTTGAACTTTGTCAATGCAGGAAAGGGGTTCTTCTCCAGATGTGATAATAGTACTCCATTTTAGGACGTACTTGGCCTTTATACACGTAGAGGATTGTGTCGGAAATGAGATACATTCTGGAGTGGTAGAATGATCCAACCACTTTTCCAGCGACCTTAGTAACAAACTTGATGTACGTCTTTAATTTTAGTTCAGGAGTGAAGATCAGTCCAAGAAACTTGTTGAGACGAGAGCTATTCATTTCAACTGGGGCCAAGCGGGGACATGAGCATTGGTGATGGAAAGATAGAAGCTTAGTTTGGAATGCATTAAGATTAATCAGCAATCTTTTTAGCCCCAATGCACCATGTCCTCAAGGTTAGAGAAGAGAGAGACTTGGAGAGATCTTGGTCATTGCTGGCCTTTGAAGTATTGCCATAGATGGTTATGTCGTTTGTATAAATGCCAACAAAGGGTCTTAGAATGTGATTTGAGAGCTCATTGATAAAGATCAGGAGTTTGGCTCAGGATGGATCCTTGAGTTTATACTTTCAGCTTTGGACTTCTGCAGAACCTATCAGAGAGAAAAGATTCAATAGTTGAGAACATTTACAGATATTCCATCGCTGGAAATTTTGTGAAGTAGAACTTTATGCTAAACCTTATCAAATGCCTTTGATATGTCAAGAGCTATTGCTCTATAGAGAAAACCCCCTATTGATATTCACTGATCCTAGATGAAATTATTCAGTACATCAGCTGTAGAGCTCATGGGACGGCAACCATACTGCTTGTTACTGAATAGGCTGGTTTTGCTGAGGTTATTGACAACATTTTTTATTTATCATAGATTCAAGCAACTTATGATGTGCAGAAAACTAATTGGTCTTAACAGAGATGCAGAAAACCAATTTCCAGTATTTTTAAATACTGGCAAACTAATAATGTTTTCCAATGTGTTGGGAAATATTTCTCTTTTAGGCATAATTTAGACGACTTTGCAAGAATGGAAAATAGTTCTGGCTGCAACTTTTTGAATACTAAGATGGAACAATTGTCAGGTCCAGTTGCTTTGCTAGCATCAAAGTTCTCGATAAGTTTGGCAACATCATGGACAGAAATGTGGATGTTGCTCAGATTTTTTTTTTCAATCTTGTGAGGAAATTCAGTAGTCATGTGGCTCTGATTGCACAGGGTTGAGTTTGCTGCAAAGTTCTTAGCATAGAGTTTGGCTTTGTCGGATGCTAACAAAATCATCTTTGGTTGGAATATTATTTAGAAAGCCATTCTTATGAGGAATTAACTTGAAAATTCTATCTAAACAATAGCATGGTCCATAAATTATGTAAGTACTCTTTTTTTTTGTGTTTGCTATGAGAGATAAATTTTGTATGTTTATTTATTTTGAGGGAGCAGGGCCTATTTTTAAAGTGATTATGCATGATTTTTCAACCCTGGCAGTTAGCTACTGATACATTTTTTTTAATCAACAACGATCAAAAGGGTACTTGTCCAGAATTCCTCCATATTAAAAAAAAAAAAAAAAAAAAAAAAAAAAAATGAAAATTCTGTATGATGTATATACCCATGATGAAATGAAATCATATTTAAAAAATCACGTAAATTGACCAAGTAGTTTTATTTTTTTATAAAGAAAATCACTTTTAAGCTATGAATTGAAATTTTTAGGCATTACAACATGAATCTCGCAAGTTTTGAATTATCATTGTGTAATCTCACTCGTTTTTCTTCGGATGTTTTTCAAAATGATGTGAGAGAGAGTCCTCTGATACTCACAAAATTTGATTTTTTTTATTTAAAAATAAAACTACTGATGAGTTTATGTGAATTTTGGAATATGATATTTTTATTTTGTCACAAGTACATACATCATACAGATTTTTTTTTTTTTTAAATATAAAGAGAATTCTGGAAAAGAACAATAAAAAGTTACAATAACCCCAATTTTTTTAAAAAATTCTCATTTTACCCCAAACAAGGCACAGTGCCAATTGGGACAAAATCTACAGAGATATTATGTAGGGAGTTGAGCAGCAAGATGTTTGTCCACATTACACTTGAACTTCTGTATGTTAATAAAGTCGGGGAAGCAGGAACTAGGGAGGGAATTCCAAAGTCTAGCAATTTGAGGGGAAAAACTATTACAGTAGAAGGCTTTCGGTATTTAGGGACCTCTATAGTGCAGAGGTGCAATTTTGCTGCTTATCGGATTAGTACGGGGTATTTCTGCCAAAGGTATATAAAATAGGGGGTTATTTCAGAATTAGAGAAGGGGAATTAGTTTCGTATATAAATTTAAGGTAAAAATAATCACCCATTTTCAATACTTTCAACAAACATATACCAATGGTTTAACCAGAAACTTATAACTTGAGTTACGTGCTCTTAGTTTTGTTCTTGACTTACAGTGCTTATTTTTTTTAAGCGAATTTTCATTTCAATGAAATTAGTGGGCAATACGGAATCTTAACAGATTGGTCTAAGAGAGATAACTATTTTATTAAGAATTTTAAGAAAAATGATTTTTTTTCAACTACTTTATTTAATGTAACAAAGTTTTATAACATTAACAAGAAAAATGTAAAATGGGACACTATTGTAATTTTTCTTAAATAGAACATTTGATTAATTGTAATTTTTTTTCAACTACTTTAATAGTTACCTTCCTTCGTTAATGATTCTGCATTGCCAAAAACAAAACGATGTGAAAATATAAATATACAACAAATAAATCTTACCAAAGGCAATCTAAGTAATCTTCTACTTACCTAGATAAGTTTTTGTTTTTAACTTGTTTTTTTATTTTTATTTTATTCATTTATCTTTTTTTTATTACTTAAAAACAAAATTTGTTGAAAGGGAAAAAATACAGCCAAATTGAAGTCTTGATAATCGTTAAAAAAAAAAAAACAAAATACTGGTCGAAACACATCTGATCTATCTGGTCAGGTTCCTTGCGTGGACCAATGTGACTCTCTTTCTCCAGATTTCTATCAGCTGCCTTAGATCTACAGAATCACAGTTGGCATCATGTGCTATTTGCTGGATGTATGTGGATCTAAGACGTCCTATGCTCATGCACCCGTACCGTGGCATCAACAACAAAACATTTCTCACCAGCTCTTTCTTGTTCCTCTGGCAATGACCAGCAAATCATAGACGTTGCTCCCGTATAGTAGTAGATATGGCAGGTAGGTTGCCATAAAGTTGCTACTTCGTGAGATGATCTTGCCAAGACATATTTAACATTATTTGCAGCAGAGGGGTGTATGTGCTGTCTAGTTTTCTTTTTTTTTTTTTTTTTTTTTTTTTACATAAGCGTCACCACTTATCAAGGCCGATCGGCCACTCAAGAATAAGGGTTAAAGAGTGTAGAGTAGCCAAAAGGACAATATAGTAATCAATAGTAATGGAAGTTCGGTAAATTTGTTAACTTCAGTGGAACGGCTCATCAGAAACTTGTTCACGTTGGACTTGAAGACAACCATATTATAGACAGCTGGAAAGCAGGAAAACGGAAGACAATTCCACAGGCGTGCAGTTCTAAGAAAGAAGCTTTGATCATGGAATCTATGTTTAGGTTTAGGCACAGATAAAGAGTGGGGAAAATTATTGATGTTTTCAGCTAGTCTAGTGTTTCTTGTGAAAGTTTGGCGAGGGGGGACCATAGATTGAAGCTCAGTCGAACAATTTCCATGAAAATAACGATAAAGCAGAGACAAACTCGCAACATCTCTTCTGTGAGATAGAGGTTGCAGTGAAGAGAAAAGGACATCTCCCACCAGGCCACGAAGTCTATTTTGAACCCTATCAAGGCAGGACAAGTCTTTTCTAGCAGATCCTGCCCATATGTGGCAACTGTATTCCATCCTTGGATGTATCTGGCTCTTATATAGATAGAGAATTGCATCAGCAGTGAGATATCTTTTGGTGAGTGTCCAGGTTTTAATACTGTAAACAAAAACAGACCCCAACAACACTGTTTTGAAGAACTGCCTTTCTT
Organism: Euprymna scolopes; assembly: GCF_053919585.1. Lineage (NCBI taxonomy): Eukaryota > Metazoa > Mollusca > Cephalopoda > Sepiida > Sepiolidae > Euprymna > Euprymna scolopes. The sequence continues at coordinate 19,760,615 of NC_136483.1, read as the reverse complement.
TCTAGTTTGTCAGTTAGCCTTGAAGTCCATACTGACCACAGCTTAGCTGCATTGGATAGCTGTGGCACAGCTATCCAATGCAGCCCATGCTTTTTGAGATGCGAATTTCAATATCTCTCTCCATGGAACCTGTGTTGCTGCCCAGGTACATAAACTCAGTGATATCTTTCAGTGTTGTTCCATTTGGAGCTTTGATTTCCGCATTGAAAGTCATAAACTTTGTCTAACGTAAAGACTAATGTTATTTGCACACTTTACTAGCTCACATGAACGCGTTTGCGCATCAGCAGTGTTATTGGTACTCATGCAGAGAGTGATCCGTGCTGAAATAATAACGTTATTATTTAAAAAGCCATTCTTAACATGGGGAGGGTGTTTTGTACCTATTCTGTACTTTAACCTTACAACTGAATAAAAAAAAAACATAAAACTTTAATTAAATGTGGAAATACAATTTAAAAAATAGCGCGTCACTCTCTGCATTAGCACCCTGTTATTCGTGAACAGAGCAATATTGTCTGCGTAATCTGCACCAGTTATGTGTGCTGATGGATGGTATCTGCTTCTGAATGCATTTAATATGAAACCCAGTGTGCAACAGAGGTGCGTGCGAAGTACACAGTCAAGACAACATTTATTTGTTATATATTTGTTTTTTGACAATTTTTTCGATTTTACCTCATCCAAGTAGGTAGAAGGATGCCTTAACTTTGGTAGCATTTAATTGTTGTATATTTATATTTTCACCCCTATTTTATGTTGATGGCTACTGTAAAAAAGGCACAGAAAGAAAATAACATTTCAATTTAAAATGTGGATTCAAAGAGTTAGATAAAGATTTGGTTACCGGTATTTTTTAGGACCTGCTCCAGCGTAGTATAAACCCTACCCTAACCTCGCCATGTTAAGAACGGCTTTCGAGGTTGGGGGTGTTTATTCTGAAAGCCGTTCTTAACATGGGGAGGTTGCGAACGTTTATACTACTCTGGGACAGGTCGTAAAAAATACCAAAGATTTAACAAGTCATGTAAGAAATGTGCTCAAAATGTGTTCGCAAACCAAAACAGATTTTTGATAAAATCGCTAGAACTCCAGAAATTGTGATCAATTAAATCGTTAAAAGAAAAACAATTAAACATTTTTATATGCGTAGTAGAACTTTTATTTATTATTTTGTGGCCGACTTTGTTTTTGTTTTTTTTTATCCAATTTTGACCACCGCTCAAAACATAAACATTGGTTTATAATTTGTTTGAAACTTTTTTTATACATAAGATTTTGTTGAACAAATTCCAAGTTTGCTTTAAGATTTAGAGTGTATAAACATAGTATTTAGGATAACAATAAATAGAAGCAACTTACTTCTTCATCGGAGTCCATACTCTCCATATCAGATTCTGGATCTGGCTTCCTATCTTTACGTTTTTTATTATACTTCATTATTTGAATCGTAAAAAGGTGTACAAAAATCCGAATGAGCACGTGGGTAAAATAGATGGAACCCGTTAGAGACTGTCGTAAAAATAATAAATGCGCAGTAAGAGTTATCTCCCTTGGTTTACAGAATTTAATCTAATTTAATTTAATAACAAATAAAAATCTCCAACGATTTAATTTAAGATAAAACACGTAGTTTCAAAACATTATAAAATAATTTCCAAAAGATATTGAATCTTTCATATTACATACATTTATTCTAAAATAGTTTAAACATGTTTACGACAACCGAAAACAGGCTTACTTCCGCATCCACTTTTAAGCCTGTTGCTAGAAAATAAATAGCGTTCAATTGTAGAATAGAGGCTATTGAAATATTTCGCCACTTATCTTGCTGACTAACGATTTATGGGACCATCTTCTCAAGCATTACCCCCCCCTTCTGAGAAGGAGGAGGAGGGGTTGTTTATCCGAATTCGAACTTTCGAACTAGCCCATTCTCGGCTTTTTTTTTTTTTTTTTTTTTGTCCCCTCCCCATCTCGGAAAGTAAATCTCATCTTAATCTGTCTAACCTTGCTATTGTAAAAAGCAGATAAACATCCCATCCCCCTCCTTTTTTTGCCCGCATTTTTGGTACACTTTTATTTTAATCGTGAAATTAAATTGTAATTCCTTTTGGCAATCTTGCAGTTGAGTTAACAACAACAACAACAACAACAACAATAAAAATACAACAAATAATTTACTAAACATTAAAATTTAATTTTCTACAGACCTGTAGACTTGAAGATTCTGAAACTGGTTTCATTTTTTTTTTTTATTTAAAAAATTAGATTTCGTTAAAAGTTCTTTCTTTCGGTACATGCAAATCAAAATGGTTGTTTGGTCCTATTATTTTTGGTGCCCTATTTCTTATTAAAAAAAAAAAATCTTAAAAAAGGACTTTTTGAGAAAAATGCAAAAAAAAAAAAAAATTATGCGCAACAATGACGTATCTGTCTACACTGTTTTCTCTGTAATAATTTTAAAACAAAATAAAATTACAAAATATTTTCTATGTCAAATAATTAAAAATTTATTAAAAATAGAGAAAAAAAAAGGATTGACAATGCATGCTTGTCCATATGCCATTTGTAAAAAGAAAAAGGTAACATAATATTCACAGCTAAAACTTTACAATTATTTTTCAAGAGAAAATTGTACCGTGCGTGTTTATAAAATTTTTTCAAAAGTTCTCATTGGCAGACGACAAGTATCTTTTGAAAGGAATTCTTTTTTGTTGGAAATCGTGCAGGACTGGGGACAAAAAATTCAATGAAACAGTTCATTCCTTTGTTTTTTTGAAATCTTGCACGACTGAGGACAAATTCAAGAAACCACTTCTTAATGGAATGAAATCTTGGGTTTTATATGTTTCTCCTCTTTTCTTTTTTCTCAAATAATAAATAATAAAATATTACTTTATACTCTGAAAATGAAAATATTTATATCCTAACCTAATAATATTATATAAAGTAGCGGGACCTGTGGAAATTCCACAGCGGACTCTTTCATATGTGTAATATGCTGATGTTGGCATTTTGTGGATATTCACCGCAAATGGAGATGCTCTGATATTATTGTAGCTCTTTTGTTAAAACTGGTTGTTTGTAGTGCCACGTCACGCATTGAAAGGGACCCTGCACTCATCCCCGGTAGGCTTTCCTGAGGCCACAATCCTAGTTGAAGAAAGGTCAGCTGATGGTCTACTTGTGTTGCATGTGTGATACTCTGTCTGCATAACCTCCTGTTCAGCTCTCCTTTACCGAAACTGAAACTCTTTAAAAAATATGATGACAGTACAATCTAAAAATAAGCTTAAACCAGGCTTAGGGTCAAACAAATCCAATTTGCCTCCTCCCTTGAGGCTTGCATTCACGAATATCCGTGGGCTTAGAACTAACTTAGCTGATGTTGAAGCATTTCTCCTAACAAATACCCCGGATATCTTAGCACTAAATGAGACTAACCTACACTCCTCCATCCCCTCTAACTACTTTAACATGACTGGATGTCTCCCACTCTGCTGTAAGGATTCTGAAAGACATATGCACGGACTTGGAGTTTAAATTCGTAATACCCTTCCCTTAACTAGAGAAACAAACCTAGAATCGGACGATCAAGCCTTTATGTGCTTTAGACTTAATATGCAACACAACATTAGCTACTTTTAGTTTCTCTACCGCTCTCCCTCGACCTAGGACTGCACCATAATAAACAAAGTCTCTGACAGCATAGACACAGCACCCTCCCTCGACACTAGCACACAAGTACATGTATTTGGTGACTTTAATGTCCACCACAAAAACTGGCTTGGATTCTCTAATTACACAGATGCAGCGGGCAGCACAACACAGTGCTTCTCTATATCTCGATCCCTATCACAAATGGTTACGTTCCCAACCCGTTTCCCTGACCAGCAAGAACAATACGCATCACTTCTAGATCTGTTTTTGACCACAGCTCCCGATGATTGTATGACGAATGCCAACAGCCCATTTGGGAACGCTGATCATGCAGTGATAATGGTTGAAATCGCCCTAAACTCTAGAGCCAGTGCTCAAAACAACGAGATATTATAAAAAGGCTGACTGGGAAGCCATCAGAGATCTTATCAGAGATGCCCCATGGGAAAATATTTTTTCTCTTCCTGCTGAACAGTGCGCAAATGAGACCACTGAATGGTTCAAAACGGCAATAGAAGCACATGTCCCCATGCGGAAATTTTATAGCAAGCCCCACTCTCCTCAATGGTTTACTTCGACTTGCGCAACTGCCATTGCTCAAAGGCAGCATGCATACCGCAGATTTAACCGACATAAGTCCAGTTCGAACAGACAGAAGTATATAGAAGCGAGAAATGACGTTAAGAAAGAAATAGCGACAGCTAAAAGAGAATTTACTGAAACCACTAAAAAACGCATCGAAGCACAAAAATAGGAACTTGTGACTTCTGGAAAATCTACAACAGTGTAGTAAATAACTGGCAATCAACAATTCCCCCACTAACCAACAATCACGAGGTTGTTTGCTCAGCAACTGAGAAGGCTAACATGATTGCCAGTCGGTTTGCCTCAAACTCCACACTGGACCCTCTCAACCACCCCCTGCCTGACTTTCCTATGCGAACAGACGCCACACTAGACGATCTGAAAATCACCCCTGCTCAGGTGCAGTCTATCATAAGAAATCTTGACACTTCAAAGGCATATGGACCCGATCTCATCCCAGCTGTGTTATTAAAAAAGTGCTTAGCTGAAGTAGCTCCAGTTCTCTCCAAACTATACAACAAATGCCTTAATGAATCTTGCTTTCCGGGCTGTTGGAAAACTGCTTCTGTGGTATCAGTATTCAAAAATTCTGGAGAAAGAACTTACCCAGTAAATTATCGCCCCATTAGCCTCCTCCCACTCTTTTCCAAAATATTTGAGACCTTAATTAACCATGCTCTAGTCCATCACCTTACAGATGCTAAACTTCTGACTGACCAACAATATGGATTTAGACAAGCCCATCCCACAGCAGACATCCTAACTGTAATCTCTGAACGTATATACGACTCACTGGACAAAGCCGGGGAGAGCAGAGCGGTAGCTCTAGATATATCTAAGGCTTTTGACAGGGTATGGCATGAGGGCCTCCTCAGGAAAATTAGATCATACGGTATCACTGGTAGAATACTTAACATAATTAAATCCTTCTTAGATAAGAGAAAAATCCAGGTTGTCCTCAACGGTCGTACATCTAAACAATATGATATAAATGCGGGAGTGCTCCAAGGGTCTATCCTTAGACCTCTGTTGTTCCTAATATTCATAAATGACCTCTCTGACAAAATTGCCTCTGAGATGGGTATATATGCTGATGAGACCACACTCTATAACAGGCATGACAGGAAAACAAATGAACACATATCTAAAGAAATGGCAGAAACACTAGAGGATAATCTCCGATCTGTAGTGGAATGGGGACAAAAATGGATGGTCACGTTCAATGCTGCCAAGACTAAACTAGTTTCCTTCAATAAATACAAGAAACCTTCTCTACCACCAATAGCAATCGCCAACAACACTTTATCTGAGAGTACATCTTTCAAACTCCTTGGCCTAACGTTCACAGGAAACATGAGCTGGAACAATTACATTGAAAGCATTGCCAGGGCCGCTGCAAAGAAGGTAGGCTCTCTCTACCGTGCTAGAAAATTACTAACACCCGAAAATATCCTGTACCTCTATAAGGCCACCATTCGCCCATGTATGGAGTATTGCTGTCATATTTGGGCTGGTGCATCTGCTACTAGTCTCTCGCTCCTAGACAAGGTTAAAAAGAGAGTCGCCAATCTGATAGGCCCTGAACTGGCATCTAAGCTTCAACCTCTGTCCCATTGACGAAATGTTGCATCCCTCTGCCTGTTCTACAAGTATTCTAATGGAGAATGTGCTGACGAATTGCAAGCACTTGTAATCCCACGACGTAAACATCTTCGACAAACCCAACAGGGAGCTAAATCTCACCCCCACACAGTAGAGATCCCTAGATGTAAAAGATCTTTCTATTCCAGTAGTTTCTTCCCCAGAACCGCTAGAGTTTGGAATTCCATAGTACCCCAGTAGATGTTACCCCTGATAGCAACCCCCTACACCAAAGTGGCAATGTACCTTGTTTGGGGTGAAAATGTAATAAAAAAAAAAAAGAAAAAAAAGAAGTATTTATCTAACCCTTATCCTTGAGTAGCCTCTTGGCCTTGATAATGTGGTGATGCCTATGTAAAAAAAAAAAAAAAAGCCAGCAGGAATGCCCAATATAGCCCATTCGTAAAATATGCTTAAATTTTAAATATGATATTTTAATTTATGCAAATTTCATACATATTATTATAGAGTCAATTTTCTATCGATTTTTATATATTATAAAGTTGTGATTTCAAAAATAAAAATATATATCGATATGAGTTGGGTGCATCAGCTTAAATCGAAACTGAAACCAACCTTATAAATATATATATATATATATATATATATATATATATATATATATATATATGTATATATATATATATATATATATATAAAATTTTAGTCATTCAGTAAATTTAAAAATTTATATATTTCAAATGTATTCTTTGTCTTACATAGAATAATAAAAATCTTTTGATCTGAAATTCAAACATTTCACGTCATAAATTTTTAAATTCATTGAATGACTAAAATTTGATTTATTTGCTCTATCTTGTATATTAAGCAATTCTTATTTAGGTGGGATAATACTAATAGAATATTACTGCCAGTAATATCTTGTAAACCTTCTAATCACAGGTTTCCATACCAGCTGATTGTTGGATAATTTTATTCTGAAGTATATCTATAATATAAAGCTGTGTGTGTGTGTGTGTGTGTGTGTGTGTGTGTGTGTGTGTATGTGTGTGTGTCTGGTCACGAATAGGCTCCTATATGGTTGACTATTTTAAAAAAACTGATCACATATAATGATAGAAGATGTATCGAGACACAGGAATGGGTATGTTTGATCTGGCATAATGATGATTCATTAAAATTGTGGGATCTGCGTATACACCTGGTCCACAAAGTATGGAAATAAAAAATTTAAAAATTTAAAAAAAAAAAAACGTTTACAAGTGTTTTTGATATAGATGTACATAATAATACTTTGATAAGTATGTTTTAACTTAAATAGGGATGGTATAATAAAATTGTGGGGTCTGCATTCGCACCTGGCCTCAATAGAATGGAAATAGGCACAAACTTTAATAAAGACTTTTCATATCTATCTGCGTAAGTATACTTTGATAATTATGTTTCAGTTTGAAGAAATATGGTATAATAAAATTATGAGGTGTTCGTTTGTGCCTGACCTCCAAAGAATGGAAATATGTCACAAAGTTTAACAAGGTTTTTTTAATATAGATCCACAGAATATTGTGATAAGTGTTTCATAGTGAACAGGTATGGTATGATAAATTATGGGGTTTATCTATTTTATTTTTACTTTCATCATATTTTGCTTTGGTTTTGATACCACCAAATTCGAAGCTATCTCTTTACAACCCTTCCTTTTCATAATCTATCATACTTTCATAAATCAGAGTCCATTTTCTGTAGGCTGTTTTTGAACCCAGTCAACGACGGGTACTTTTGCTAGTATATATATATATAATGAGTTCCTTCAGCTATAATCGAAACTGAAACGAAAACCTATGAAGAATTCTTGGTAAAATTATTTATAAAAAAATAGATTACTTAAGTGCCATCAGCTATAATCGAAACCGAAACCAAAACTTATGAAGAATTCTTGGTAAAATTATTTATTACAAGAAATGGAAGGTCATAACAATTAAATGACAATCATTGGGAAGAAAAAGATGTAAGCATGATACACAAAATAACACACTCGCTATCATATTAATATATAGATATTTAAAATATAATTTCTCCTTTTATTTAGTAAAAAAAATAATTTCTGGGCTGTAAACGTTAAATATACAAAAATATATTTTACTTATTCTTTTTTATTCATTTATTGTTTGGATAAATGAATTTTAATTCAATGACACTTTTAAATATTTAGCCATTCTGACTAAAATCGATAAATATTTGGATTTTGTTTCCTCAAAATATAACCTTTGTTAAATAATTACATTGTCACTGTCTTTCTCTTTGAATAAAATAGTTAATATTTGGGTTTTCTCCAAATATAACTTAAAATAATAATTTTTCATTACTGATTCTTTTTCTAATTCTTGGATTTTTCCAAGAAAAATAAATACGATAAATTAAGTGTCTTCACTTTTTCAAAATTAAACACTGACTTTCTCTTTTTTTAATTCTCGGATTTTTTTTTTTAATTCTCGGATTTTTTTCACTCCCGCTTATCTGTTTTCCAGCTGATACAATATGGCTGTCTTCAAATCCAATGTGAACAAGTTCTTGATGAGCCGTTCCCTTTAAGCAATCCAATTTACCTAATTTACACTTCTAATGATTACTATGATATTGTCCTTTTGACCACTGTACACTCTTTAACCCTTATCCTTGAGTGGCCTCCGGGCCTTGATAAGTGGTGATTCCTTTGTAAAAAAAAAAAAAAAAATCCCACGTACATCTATAAGTGAGGAGACATGAATTAACAGAATTCTGAATATCTGATAATATCGTACGTAACTCAAAATAGGGTAGTTTCTCTCCTCCCAACAACCTATACCAGCAACATCTCACTCTTTCAAGAAGACGCTCCTATATGCCTCCAAACCAAGCTGAATACATTGGTATGGTAAGATGTTTGATGCTGTATGGACTGAATTTTCCTCAAATTCATCAGAAAAAAAACTTCTTTAATCATATTACAACCAGCTATAAAAAAAACGAGCGTTGTCAGAATAAATATGGGTAGGAATGCCATATAAATTAAACCATCTCACAGAAGCAAGAATCACGACATGGGTGGACATGTCTTCAATCAACTCCATGTGAATTGCTCTGACATTAAAACAGTTAAATATCAGAATATACATCTTCATTTTGTCTCGGGTTTTTGATCCATAAATGGTTGGTAAACTCTATTCCCGTGTGAAGGAAAGTCTGATAAAATTTATTAAATTGTTTGAGTAAATCAGTAACTCCAGGATAATTAAAAACATGGGATTATATTTCTTACATAAATAACAAGAAGAAATAACTGACTTAACTGCCTATCTGGATTTACTATTCCAAAAACCAGACAAAACTTATGGAAGGTAACAGCAACACTTGAACATTTACACTTCACATGAACATCCATTATGACCAGATTCTGCCACACGGAATTGGAAAGTGTGAGTCATCTGGTATCAAGTTGCAAGGTTCTTTTGGGGGACGGCTACTACACAGCGAGACATGATGGAGTATGTAAGTATCTCCACTGAACCATCTGTAAAGAATTAAACATCCAATGTAGCAGCAAATCCTGTGAACATCAACCTGAAAGAACAGTTGGAAATGACTTATATACCATACATTACAACCATGTAATCCCTACAGCCACCTACCTTGAAAATGCTGCTGTGGAACCTGACATAATTATATGGAATAAGTCAGAGAGAGAGTGGCAACCTTGGTTGAAGTGAGTGTCCCTAATGATGGAGGTCTACATCGAGCTGAAAGGGAGAAGCAGACCAAATATCAAGGTCTCATGTATGATATGAAAAGAAACTGGAATCTTAGGGAGATATCAGTTTATATAGGTGCAACAGGGCTTATGAAGAAGAACCTGAAGTCCTACTTAACTAATATTCCTGGTGAACCAAGTGCAAAAGAGATCCAGACAATTGCACTTAAGGGAACAATGAGGATACTAAAAAGATTTATCGGTTAATTTCAATAAAAAGCAGGACAATGTTGGCAGCTGGTTTGGCTGCCCCATACTCAGCATTACAATCTTCAAAGGAAGAAAATTAAAAACAAAAACAAAAACAAATCAGTGAAATGACAGCATCGAGGTAATAAGATGAGGCAAACCACATCAAATGGAAAAACATTGGGCTATTCTTGAAAATATTTTGAGTTAACACATTTCTGTGAAAATGTAATTTTAGGAGTGATAAAGAGTGCGAATCCAAACGAAGTGGAGAAAGAAAGAGGATAAGCTATTCAAACCATTTACTTTTTAGCATTCGTCTGAATTGCTTTGCGATTCAGATGCCACATTTCTGTTTCAGTGCTTAGCTACAGAATTGTTATCACATTTTAGCATGCGAGAACTAAAGTATTTTCTCAGGGTGAAATTAATCACATTAGTTCATTTCATAACCAAAACATGGGAATAATGCGTAAATACATTGCATTGGGAATAATTAACAACCTTAAACTAGTAAATTACTAAAATTAAAATTGAGAGAGAGAGAGAGAGAGAGAGAGAGAGAGAGAGAGAGAGAGAGAGAGAGAGAGAGAGAGAGAGAGAATTTTTTTCAAAGGGATTATTATTATGTATTGCGTAATGGAAATAACCTCATAAAAGTTTGTTTCTTCGAAACAAATATTTCCAATATGCGATTAAATCAAACATTATTATAAAAGGATTTAATTATAAAAAAGGGGAATAACTTGTATAAATTAAACAAAATAATTCATAATATTGTTCTACAGTTATCTCCCCTTATAATTTCATCAGCACAATATTGTGGTATTTTAATTTAGTTTAAAACAAGTTAACTTTATTACCATTTAATCTTTAAATGGATAAAATATCAAATTATGTATTTTAAAATTATTATATTTCAAATATTCAAGAAAATAAAAGAAAGAAAGAAACAAAAAAATAATTTGCTTACATGGGAAATAATTCTTATGCTGTTGTGTCAAAATTATGTCCCTTTGTCAAGGCGTGAACTTTTCCGATATATATACAGTAACGTCCAAAACTAAGGGACAAAATTTTAAAACCTAATATTTGTTAGAAATAACAACTGTGAAAAGCTGAAATTTTGACAACTGGTAGTCGTTATCATCCATAATAGCATACTAAAATTTGAATCATTTGCAAAGGATAGAAAAAGAATTATAACAATTATTTATTTGAACCATAGTCCCATTGTCAAGTGTACACATAGATATATTTACATATAAAAAGAAATATATATATATATATATATATATATATATATATATATATATATATATATATATATATATATATATATAGATATATATTGTGTACAGAAAGTTGTCATTGGTACCGTCGGTTTCAAGCCCGATAATTAGGACCGTTTAAGATATCCTTATCAAGCTCTCTTCAGCCAATATTCATCACTTGAAGAGAGCTTGATAAGGATATCTTAAACGGCCCTAATTATCGGGCTTGAGACCGACGGTACCAATGACTTGTCTCATCTAACAACTTTCTGTACACAAAATATAAATACGCTCTTACATTTCGGATTTTCCTTTTAATTGAGCACTCTGCTGGATTTCTTTTTCCAAAAAACTAATCACACACACACACAAACATATATATATATATATATATATATATATATATATATATATATATATATATATATATTAAGTAATGTGATTGATAATTTAAAATTTAAAAATCAAATTATAATTAAATTAAAAATCCGTTTCATAAGAAGGAACAACAACAAAATCAATTATCTTTTTAAAATTCATCATTCAATAAGGTAAAAAGCTATAGCAAACATCTAAATGAATATTTTAACCATAGTTCCTGATTTCAAAAGGCGAAAAATTAAAAGGTAAATTTCTATATATTTTTATGTATATACCTGCATATCTATGTATATGTATATATGTGTCTATTTTTTCATATATATGCATGTATATATTTGTAATGTTGTACTTAAAGCAAACTTATAATTTAAATTCAAATCTATATATTTACTCTATTTCTTTTCTATCTCTAACCCATATTAATTTTCTTATAAATTTTAAATCCAGACCTTTTATTTCAATTTTTTTCAGATACATCTGCCTTACTTTTAATGCTAGGTTTATTTATGGTGTCTTTTAAATTTAATAAAAACCCTTCAAAATTTGCTGACGAGGAGACCTTGCTTATTAAAAAACTATATGTAATAATTATTGTACGTAACTTGATGTCTACCACAATAAAAAGCATTGTTTTCCGAAACGATCGTACAGATAATTGATTTTGTTGTTGTTCCTTCTTATGAAACGGATTTTTAATTTAATTATAATTTGATTTTTAAATTTTAAATTATCAATCACATTACTTAATATTAAATTAGCTCTAGGATATTTACCTATCGAGCTTATTATATATCTAAATTACAACGAGCACTTTCTCTTTCCTGTATTTTAATTAAACTAGTAATTTCACTGTTACATTGAAATACACTCAGCTCTTTAGACTATTGTTCTAATCTCCTTTAAATTATATATATATATATATATATATATATATATATATATATATATATATATATATATATATATGTAATTTGAAATTGGTATATTTAGGCAGAATTTTTTCATTCAAGCAAACATGAAAATAATCTTAAAAAATTAAAAATTTGAAACTATGAACTAGGAAATAAATAACAAAAAAATTACAAAATTGTTTTATTAAAATTATATTTTCTTACGCAGACTTTTCAATAAATGTCTTTACCTTGCTGATTTTAATCGACTTGTATTTTAATCGACTTCTCATTGACTTTATATATTTTAACTTACAATCACCTAACGCGGTTTAATGTATATTTTACTTTGCACTTTTTAATTCCCATTTTCGCTCCTTCTCACTTTTACTTCCTCAACATCTGAAGATGATCTGTGGACGAATCGAATGCACTCGTGACAGTAACAAGTATGGAAACTTCATTAATATTTTCGATTTTGATATAAAAAGGATTATACGAATTATAAAAAAAATAAAAAAAAGAATCATAAAGCAAAATATCTCTGTTGAATTTAATAATATTTGCTTGAATATATATATATATATATATATATATATATATATATATATATATTTCTATGGAAATATTCTTTATTCACTTATATTTCCTTTTTATATATACCAATCCTTATTTAAGAAACAATGTAATTACAGAGCATATAATGAATGAATGACGAAAGTCTATATTCCAAATTTCATGATGTTGACCATCTTACAATTTATTCCTTTAATTCAGTTGACATTCACAATTCTTGACAGTATCTGTTTCGTAGCACAAAATCATTCACTTAATTATTATATCAATTAGTGAATCTATTTTGCCCTTAACTTATCAGAAGAAATAGCAACAATCAATCCGTCAAAAGGAAATAAAATGCGTTTGGACATGATTAAAAGATCGGAAAATTGGAAAAGAAGCTACAAATACTTTATAGTTTGCTTGGATCAAGTAAAGAATAGATACCCTGTAGCAGAAGACGATGACTGGCGACGCCCAGCGCACATTTCAAGTGACACCGGTGATTCGACCTTGACATTGGCACAAGCACATGGCGTTGGTTGTTTGTAAACACGTCAAATAGCAAACATGGTCGATTATTTGCAAGCAAGAATTTTAAAAAATATATTTACAAAACTTTTGAAGATTTAAAAGAAAAAATATATATTTACAAAACATTTTTTAAAGTAAGTAACAAAACGGACGTATTTAAATAAAAGATATTAAAATAAATGGGTGCCTTTCTGAGTGTGTTTTTAATATATTTACAGAACTTTTTAATAAAACTTATAATAATAATAATAATAATAATAATAATAATAATAATTATAATAATTATAATAAAATAAATAAATAAATAAATAAATTTAAGCCAAACTTATTCATGGCAGAAACAAATATAAAATAACTGACTTGTTTGGATTTTTGTGAATGTTTCACGGATGTTTGCGACTAAGATTGATTTTTATGTACAGTGTTTTTTTTTTGTGTGTGCTTGTGCCAATGTCAAGGTCGAATCACCGGTGTCACTTGAAATGTACGCCGGTCGTCGCCAGTCGTCGTCTTCTGCTACAGGTTATCTATTCTTTATTTGATCCGTTTGCTTACATTATGCCATTTTGAACTTAGAAACGAAGTCACTAAAACCTAGATATTCGTATTAACAAATTCCATTCATATAGATATATTCTACTCGAAATGTTCTATTTAGTAATTAATAAACTTATTAATCATAATTAATATATCCATATTTACCTAAATGATTATAATCTATTACACATGTTTACACATCCAATCAATTTATACGAAAAGTTAAAAAAAAAATACAAAAAAGCAAACTATTTTTAATTCACGGTTGTATTAAATTATTTATTAATATGAATTTAAATCTATACATAATTAAGTTCTTATTACTGTTATAATTGAATTTATTACATAAATTATAATTCTTTATATTCCTTAATTCTTTATATTCCTTAATTCTAAAACTATAATTTTATTTAGTTGCAATATACGAATTCTCTATGTAATCCGTTTACCTCAAGCAAAAACATTGACAATTCAACTTATTAATTTTAAATTTAACAGAGTAATTTCCCTTTAATCAAAACGTCAAATATATCTTTTATGATTTTTTATTTTTCTTCTTTCTTTTTTCCCCCTTTTCCCTTCCATTTTCTTTTTTCCTACTAAATAATATTTATATAGTTTTAATGTCATTCATTTTATATTGTTCATTAATTAATTCAACACACACACGCGCGCACACACACACACACACACACACACACACACACACACGCACACGCACACACGCACACATGCACACATACACAAGTACACACACACTGCTGAGAACTTTTGAATATATTTAGGTCATGGATATCAATGTTGATATTCTATTTCTGGAGAAAATAAATTACGAGATAAATAAATAAATGAATGAATATGCATCATAACAAACAAACAAACAAACAAACAAACAAGCAAACACTGTGTGTGTCATGGCGGCTGGAAATCTACAAAGTTAAAAATGTATACTTGACTGATTTATTTTTAACATCTGAATAGGAAATATTAATATGGATCAAAGGCAAAAACTGACGCTATTAAAAAACAAGAAACAAAAACACACCAGAAAACAAGATTTTTAGCATGCAACACTACTTGAGCAATTAGTTTTAAAGATAGTTTAATAAGAAGCACTAGAAAGTTCACTGTAGTGTTGATAAATAGAGAGTTCTTGCTCTGAATATCATACAGTGTGAACTAGAGATTGACGCTCAGTCAAGCGCCTACAATGGAATAAATAAGTGTGTGTGTGTGTGCAGTCAGCACCAACCCTATTCAGGGTTTAACCGGCTTCCTCCGAAGGAGGAAGTTTCATGGGAGTATGAAATTCACAAGCGGTCCCCAGTCGCATGTATATCCCCGTTAGGGGAGATGACGATGTTAGGTTTTTGCAACTTTTTGCAGAGAGGTGCCGATGTCCTCCTACATACAGCACCTGGACTTCCCAAATTGGTTACCCATTTTAGTAATGACCAGGCTCAACGTTGCTTAACTTTGGTGATCTGACGGGAACCGGTGTGTCAACGTGATTATACTGTATAAAATATATGGAATAAATAAGGCTAAAACAAGAACATTCCATGCGAGGTTAGATGAACTATGAATAAAGAATGTTTCATTAAAAGTTCGGTGAGAGGTTAGAACTATGTGTACAGGAAGTTGCATCATCACATAATGATTGTATGTTTATTAAAGAATTAATTAGTGTTGGGACGATTAATCGGAATTGATAATTGAAAAAATCGGAACTTGTTGGCGTAGTGGAATCGATATTGGAATATGAACAATTTGTGCTTATTTTTCGATGCCAAAAGCGATACCTTTAATTATATTTTTTTTATTTAATTTTGTTTTAAACAAAATTTTTCACTGAAATTAACAAATATTTGTTGATGTTAAACTACCAGCAAAGCTAAAATCTATAGATCCCCTGACAAGTGTATTTTTTTAATTTGAGAAAACATCTGTACATTGAACATATGTTTTATGGTAATCAAGAAAATATAACAACGTGATAGTTAAATATTTAGAGATTTATAAAGAATCGGGACCGGAAGCAGTAATTGTATTGGAATTGGGAATTTAGTACGGCGTCCCATCACTAGTATTAATAGAACTTAATTACATGTTAAAATAAACCAATAATTAATTTAAAAAGAACAATTTTCTGGTCGTAAAGCAAAACTTACCCACGAATTTGCATGTTTACTTAACTTAAATAATACAAGTGACATTCCAAAAGTTATGCCTTCTATTTTTTATTCCGCCTGAATGGATCAAAGGGAATTACAAATTGCATTGTTATAATGACTTGACTTATGCATTCATGACTTGAAAGTTTCATTTCTCTGTTGCAGATATTGACGGTGTGGGACTATAAGGAAGCAACCCCTGTCATGGATGTGTATTAAAAGCAGAGACGCATCATTGAATTCATGGCAAAAGTGCATTGAGAATAAATTCTGGAGCATAAAAGGTCACTCGTTTTAATGATACCATTCTCATCTTCATAGCCCTTCAACTTTTGTCAATAAAAAATAGGAGTCTTTACTTTAGAATTATCCTTGCATGACAAAGCGTATGGATGTGCAACAAAATACTTTATCCACTACATCATGAGTTGTTGCAGACAAAAATGTTGTACAAAGAACAATCATGATGAGAACCCTAGTTCGAATAATCCAAATAATACAAACGTCGTCGTAGTGTATGGAGCTGTCACCAAAGTTGATCACTGGTTGATCAGTCTTACACGCATGAAAGGAGGCACACATGTAAATATGGCGATGACAAGAAGAAAACCCAATCTATTATATATTATTTTTTATTGGAATGTTTTGAGATGAGTAATTTGTATATTCATTTAATTATTTACGGACTGTTATCCTCATCATCATAGTTGTTGTTTCATCATGTTTCGGCCAACTATTCCTCTGACCTTCTTCAGGTGATTAACTGTGATGAGATAGGAACGCTGAGTCTCTTAAAGTAATTACTGCCTTCCATAGTTGTTGTTGTCTCACCATGTTTTGGTCAACTAATCCTCTGACTTGCTTTGAGTAGGATTGAAACTGCTATCTTCAGACCATGCTGCTCACCTGGAACCATAGAGATTCAATGCTTCTATCCACTGCGCCATGGGCTCTGATTTGGCCAACTAATAATGTGCCTGCTTTGCGTAGGATTAAATAATAAAAAAATAATTAAAAAATAATATATAATACCATTTGGTATGGATCCGAAGATGGAAGACCAGATAAGAACAAAAACTTGGATTTATAAGACAAAAAGATCCAACCTTGATCACTGTTGGCGCAATGGATAAAGGCATTGAACTATGGCAATGAGGATAGAGTTCACAAAAAAAATAAAAATAAAACCAAGTTAGTTTGTACAGAAAAATATAAAGATTATTTCAAAGAAATAAATATTTGACTTTTAGAAATGATACAGTGAGTTGGCAGGAAAGATGATGGATTGTTACCGTCTAATGGTGATGATGGTGATCCTGATTAAAGATGAGGAAAGAGTGAAGAAACGCATTCTTTTTATACTGTTTTGTCAGATGCTGCTAATACGTCGCTTTGATGAGATCTGATTGGTCAGTTCCAGTGGCGATATGCATAGAAAGAAATAATCTGCATTGATTTCTATTGCATAAAAGTATTAAAGTATTAAATGTCAGGGTTTTGTTAGGAGTATCGGGTTGTAAACTGGTTTGGCACAACGAAACGTTTTTGAATCTCACTTTGTTTAAAAAAATGACCATTATTTAGTGCTGTATGAATTTGAAATGTTAGAAATTATTGCTTTATCTACAGAAGAAGTAAGAAGGAAATGATGATTTATGAGCACTGCCATGAAAGAAACAGAGAGAAAATTGAGCAAAACTAGCACACGTTTTGGTGAAATGCCACCATAATGCAACAGGCAATAATTATGTGATCACACTTTTATTGTATACTAGCAAGGAGACCTAACTTTGCCTGGGATTGAATAAAGATCAATGAGTGTTCCATGCTTCCAATACTTTTATTGTCATCGAAATCGGTGAAATCGCCCATTTTTCAATCAAATCAATTGATTGCCTGCTCTAGTCAGGTACCCACCGCAGTGCACTTGGATGAAACTTCACATACCTTCCTGTAGTGATTTAGTCCACAATACATTGTAGTCTATATAGCACTGTAATGAACCTATAAAATTATTTTATATCATGGCTTGAATTAAAGGTGAACCAGGAAGAAGCTCACATACCTCCCCGTAATAACTTTCACAATAGTCTTTGTTGCACTGAAGAGAACCTATTATTAATGTTCTGAAATTAGTTTTATATAATGGCTTGAATTAAAGTTTAAAATGCAAAAGTCAAGTATCATGGTTCGATTGTGCTCTAAACAGAAGCATTCAGTTCGAACCCAGCCATGTTTATCAAAGAACCTACCATTGATTTTATATGCCAGGTCCTTTTGCTTGTGTGATGATAAAACTTTTCAAATGCACTTATGATGTTAGGCTGTATAAAAATGTTAACTTTGATCAAAATTGGACTAATCCTTCTTTAATGTTTTTTTTTTCAATTATCTATTTTCAATACTTATTGGAGGTATTCCAATACAAAACCTACATAAGATCACTCCCAGGTACGTAAAGTACATTTGTGTGAAATTTCATGAAAATCGGTCTAGATATCTTGGAGTTTGTAGAGAATGAACTCTCTCACACACACACACACACACACACACACACACACACACACACACACACCCACACACACACACACACACACACACACACACACACACACAAAATATCTTTTATATATAAGTATATATATATCATAAAATATTTATTTTAAACTCACTCTTTCTTCCTTGTACCCATTTGTGAATTATTTCACGGAATTCTGCCTTTTGGAGGACATCGAAATATCTTCCAGTAACGTGAGTCCTTTGGATTTCTACTTCTGGATATGGAACTTTAACCAATTTTTCTTGGATTTTACCGTTATTGGATATTCTACTCTTCATTCGATCATCCATTCACGTGAAATCATTTTTCTTTTTTTCCCCATTTCCTCTGCTTCACTATTTTTTTAACATTTACCAAGTAAGCTTTATGGTTTACTTGTAGTTTCATTAAATACTTTGCAAGCAAAATCCGATTCCGCATTTCTGCATTTTGCTAATTCCTACCCTCTGATGAGAAGGAAAGTATTTTTTTCAAAACTCTGCTGATTAAGGATAATCTACTTAATTTGTGTTTCCTTTTTGAAAATTAAATGTGTTTTTAACTCTTCTTAAAGTGTTTTTAACATGTTTTATTAATTCCTTGTTCTTATACCATAAAATAGGTAAATATGAACAAGAAGTAATTAAATTCTTTAAAGATAGACTTAATATAAATAAAATATGTGAATAAATATGTAGCCAATGGTTATAGATGAGATGTTGAAATTTCTATTTGTAAGAAAATCACTGCTTTTATTGGAAACGGAACCAGATGCGCTCTAAAATGGAGAATTGTTGCCACATCTGGGCAGGAGCTGCTTGGAGCACCCTATCCTGCTTTGACAGAGTTCAAAACCAGCTTTAAAACCTGGCAGGTGATGCCCTTTTCTTTTCCCTGCAACTTCTTTCCCACAGAAAAGATATCGTGAGCCTGTCTCTGCGTTATCGTCATTTCATGGCAATGACTTGTCTAAGTTTTAATCTACAGACCTCCCCCCCCCTTGCCAAATTTTCACAAAAAACATTTGTCTAGCTACAATAAAAATCAACAAATCTAAACACAAATTCTATGAACAAAGCTTCATTCCTAGAATTACCTGCCTGTGGAATTCCGTTCTGCTGGCTTGCTTTCCAGCTGAGTACAACATATTTATCTTCAAGTTCAATGTAAACAAGTTATTGTTGAAACATCCCCAAATTATACGCAATTTCCACTAACAATTACTACACCATACACTCATTACCCTTATCTTTAATGGCCTTTGGGCCTTGATAAATTGTGACACCTTTGTAAAAAAAAAAAAAAAAAAAGAAAAATCTTGCACAGTGTACTGAAAGAATTTTATCAATGTAATTGAATGGAAAATGTTTGACAGGTGAGAAATTTTTGGAAAGAAACTTTGTTCATGGTACATAGACGAAATAAAAGGAAAGGTCGCTGCAGTTGTGGTAAGAAGACGAGTTCTTGGTGAGAGAATGTCTTACAAGGTGGACTAGATGCTGAAGCTCAGTCGGGCATCTACTATAGAACTATTGATAGAGTAGCAACGTCTATGCTGTGAGAAAGAGGCAGCAAAGAAGAGATCATACCCCATTAGATTGCAAAGTTAATTTTGTACTCTTTCAAGGCAAGCAAGAGTGCTCCTGAGTGGCACCTCAATCTTTGCTGGAATCTGATTTTATATGGGGGTGGAACGATAAAATTGTCGCCATAGAAAAAATGACATGATTTCATTTCTGTTTAATAAAAATTGGTGTTCTTTTTTTGTTGTAGACCGTCTACTAGTTGGACAGTTGTGTACAAATCCCAAGAGTGATAGGAGCCTTTTATCATGTTTGAAAGTGACACCATGTTGAACGAACGAGATCGGAGATGTGCCGTTATATAACCCATGCTTTCTACCGAGTTATGACAACAGGACTATTACTAGCACCATCAAAATACAAATCTGGACGGTTCAATACTTAAGAGCACAGCTCAACAAAGTTCCCGGCCCCGGTTATGGCCTTTGGGGTGGTTTTAAATAAAGGCCATATCATGCCATTTCACATCTTTGAAGTTGGCTTGAAAGTCAATACCAAAGAGTACCTGGATGTGTGGTGATCTGGTGCAATTAGATGGCCGCTGGCAAACTCTGGATGTGTCAGCAGGACTCAGCACCGGCCCACAAGTCTAAAGAGACCCAGGCTTGGCTTCAGAAGGAGTGCTACGACTGTGCCCTTTTTTCACTGACCCCCCTCTTCTCCCAACCTAAACCCACTGGTCATATGTCAAGAACATTACCAACATGACCTCCCACAACATCAATGCCAGCTTGATCACTGCCATCTACCGAGTATTCGCCAACCTCCGCTAGTACTTGTGGAAAAGTCATGCTCCCAGTTTCAGCCTCGTATCTAAGCGGTGATTGAGGCTGAAGGCGGCTACCTAGAATAGATGTCAGCTCGACCACATAATCAAGTTACCTGAATTGATTTTTCAATAAAAGTTTTAAAATAAAGCTGTAGTATTGTTTTCTTCAGGGCAACAAATTTATCGTTCCACCCCATATATATAGAGGATTGATTCCAGCATCAGGTACTTTCTGGAGAGGTAAAGTGTTCCAACCGGTGACTTTAGCAAACGATTTTATGTAAATCTTTCATTTTACGTCTGGGCTGGAAGTCAGTCCAAGAAGAGAGCCTTTCGTTATCCAAATATTTCCTTCTTTTTGATCCCAGGTATGATCTTCACGTGAATACGATCCTTAGACTATTGATATTTAATAATTGCTTCCCCATGACAGCAAAATGTGACATAAGGTCGTTTTTAATGTGGAAGTAAACCAAGTCCCCCCTCCAAAAAAAAGGGTCATTGTGGTAGTAGGCAACAAAATAATTACTTTAGTATCAAAGGTTTCCCTTACATTGACTAGAGACTAATTAATTTAAGTGTAGTGCCAGAGGCTATCCATGTGTGCAGCATTAGTGTGTTATTTACATAAATTTTGTTATTTAAATAAATTTTGTTATTTAAATAAATTTCGTCTTATTTAAATAAGTTTTGTGTTATTTAAATAAGTTTTGTGTTATTTAAATAAGTTTTGTGTTATTTAAATAAGTTGTGTTATTTAAAATAAATTTTGTATTATTTAAATAAGTTGTATTATTTAAATGTTTTCTGTTATTTAAATAAATTTTGTGTTATTTAAATAAATTTCGTGTTATTTAAATAAGTTTTGTGTTATTTAAAATAAATTTTGTGTTATTTAAATAAATTTTGTGTTATTTAAATAAATTTTGTGTTATTTAAATAAGTATTTTGTTATTTAAATAAGTTTTGTGTTATTTAAAATAAATTGTGTTATTTAAATAAATTTTGTGTTATTTAAATAAATTTTGTGTTATTTAAATAAATTTCGTGTTATTTAAATAAGTTTCGTGTTATTTAAATAAGTTTCGTGTTATTTAAATAAGTTTCGTGTTATTTAAATAATTTTCTGTTATTTAAATAAGTTTCGTGTTATTTAAATAAATTTCGTCTTATTTAAATAAGTTTTGTGTTATTTAAATATATTTTGTGTTATTTAAATAAGTTTTGTGTTATTTAAATAAATTTTGTGTTATTTAAATAACTTTTGTGTTATTTAAATAAATTTCGTGTTATGTTAATAAGTTTTGTGTTATTTTAAATAAATTGTGTTATTTAAATAAGTTTTGTGTTATTTAAATAATTTTTGTGTTATTTAAATATATTTTGTGTTATTTAAATTAGTTTTGTGTTATTTAAAATAAAGTTTGTGTTATTTAAATAAATTTTGTGTTATTTAAATAAGCTTCCTGTTATTTAAATAAGTTTTGTGTTATTTAAATAAATTTTGTGTCATTTAAATAAGTTTTGTGTTATTAAAATAAAATTTGTGTTATTTAAATAAAATTTGTGTTATTTAAATAAGTTTTATGTTATCAAAATAAGTTTTGTATTTAAGATTCCATACAGATTTATATAATACCAGCAGGTCGCCTGGCGTTGCCCATTCACCGTTAAAGTACTTGTAAAACAGGCAGAGGGATGCAACGTTTCGTTGATGGGACAGAGGCTGAAGTTTAGATGACAGTTCAGGACCTATCAGATTGGCGACTCTCTTTTAAACCAGGAGCGAGAGACTAGTGGCAGATGTACCAGCCCAAATATGACAACAATACTCCATACATGGGCGAATGGTGGCCTTATAGAGGTATAGGATACTTTCGGGTGTTAGTATCTTTCTAGTACGGTAGAAAGAACCACCTTCTTTGCAGTGGTCCTAGTGATACTCTCAATGTAATTGTTCCAACTCATGTTTCCTGTGAACGATAGGCCGAGGAGTTTAAAAGATGTACTTTCAGATAAAGAGTCATTGGCCATTGCTATTGGAGGCAGAAAAGGTTTCTTGTAATTATTGAAGGAAACCAGTTTTGTCTTGGCAACATTAAATGTGACCATCCATTTATGTCCCCATTCCACTACAGATTGGAGATCATCCTCTAGTGTTTCTGCCATTTCTTTAGATATGTGTTCATTTGTTTTCCTGCTGTGTCTGTTATAGAGCGTGGTGTCGTTAGCATATATAGCCATCTCACAGGTAATTTTGTCAGAGAGGTCATTTATGAATATTAGGAATAACAGAGGTCCAAGGATAGACCCCTGAGGCACTCCGCATTTATATCATATTGTTTAAATGTACGACCGTCGAGGACAACCTGGATTTTTCTCTTATCTAAGAAGGATCTAATTATGTTATGTATTCTTCCAGTGATACCATATGATCTGATTTTCCTGAGAAGACCTTCATGTCATACCCTGTCAAAAGCCTTAGATATATCTAAAGCTACTGCTCTACCCTCCCCCACTTTGTCCATTGACTGGTATATACGTTCTGAGATTACAGTTAGGATGTCTGCTGTGGAACGGGCTTGGCTAAATCCATATTGTTGGTCAGTCAGAAGTTTAGCATCTGTAATGTGATAGATTAGACCTTGGTTAATTATGGTCTCAAATATTTTGGCGAAAAGTGGGAGGAGGCTAATGGGGCGATAATTTACTGGGTCAGTTCTTTCGCCAGAATTCTTGAAAACTGATACTACAGAAGCAGTTTTCCAGCAGGCAGGAAAGCAAGATTCATTAAGACATTTGTTGTAAAGTTTGGAGAGAAACGAAGCTACTTCGGCGGAGCACTTTTTTAATAGCACAGTTGGGATGAGATCAGGTCCACATGCTTTTGCAGTGTCAAGATTTCTTATGATAACATGCACCTGAGCCGGGGTGATATTCAGATCGTCTAGTCTGGCGTCTGTCTGCAAAGGAAAGTCAGGCAGGGGGTGGTTGGCAGGATCCAGTGTAGAGTTGGAGGCAAACTGACTGGCAAGCATGTTAGCCTTCTCAGTTGCAGAGCAAACAACCTCATGATTGTTGGTTAGTGGGGTAATGTTTGATTGCCCATTATTTATTACACTGTTGTAGATTTTCCAGAAGTCACGAGTTCCTAATTTTTGTGCTTCGATGCGTTTTTTAGTGGTTTCAGTAAATTCTCTCTTAGCTGTCGCTATTTCTTTCTTACAGTTACTTCTGGCTTCTATATACTTCTGCCTGTTTGAACTGGACTTATGTCGGTTAAATTTGCAGTACGCATACTGCCTGTGCGCTATGGCAGCTGCACAAGTAGAAGTAAACCATTGGGAAGAGTGGAGCTTGCTATAAAATTTGCGTGTGGGAACATGTGCTTCAATTGCCGTTTTGAACCATTCAGTGGCCTCATTTGCGCAATGTTCAGCAGGAAGTGAGAAGATATTTTGCCATGGGGCGTCCCTGATGAGATCCCTGATGGCTTCCCAGTCAGCCTTTTTATTTTTTGAGCAGTGGCTCTTCAGTTTTGGCTCTAAAGTTTAGGGCTATTTTAACCATTACCACTACCATATATTTTTATATTCAATTGTACATAATAAAAACAGAAGTCATTTGGATCTTAAAATTTGAGCATGTAAAAAGAAGCCATTTTTAATTTTGTTCAAATGTGAAAAAATACATGTGTGTAGAAAAGAGAAATAAAAGAAGTGCATTTTTATTGTTACCTTAAAAAATGTGAAAAACGAAGCCATTTCTTAATTTTGATTATTCAGTCTCGTTCCAAAAACACATACATATATACATATAAATAAATATATATGTAATACGTACCCGTTAAAAAAAGATAATTTTTTGTGTTAATTAAAACAAAGCAAAAAGAATAGGAAATGTTCGGTTAATTAGAAAGAAACTAATGTGCATAAAATAAAAGTAAAAGAAAGTCAATTGTAATTTATGCACATCTTTAAATAAGCAAAGTATTTGTAAAAAATATCTAAAGAAAATGTTTGGAAAAAGTAATTTTTTTCTTGTGATTTTTATTTTTCTATTTCAGTAAAAGTATTAATTACGCATTAGTATATTAAAGTGTTAATACAAACAAGATGAATGCAGTTTAACGTCTTGCCCAGGAGAATATATATATATATATATATATATATATATATATATATATATATATATATATGCTTGTGAAAAGTTATTTAAAGTTAAATCCCGACAAGTTTTGAGGCAAAACGCTTTATCTTTATTTTTGTCGCGGGTTTGGATGATCTGTAATTTAAAATAATGAATTCCTTTTTTACTTAATTTTTGATGAAGTGGTATTTAATATCTATATGCCTAAATCTTTGGTGAATTACTATTATGCTGGCTTGATTATCACAATTAATTACTTCGGGGGTTTAGTTAATTCTGGTTCTAAAACAGCCTTTAGGATATGTTTCAGGCAAAGTGCTTATTGCGCAGTATGTACAAGCGCAATAAATTCTGCCTCACATGTAGAGAGAGATACAATCTGTTGCTTTTTACATTTCCATTTTCTGATAGTCTGAAATAATGTCCAGATATACTTTTTCGATCTTCACCGTTTCCCCAATCTGAATCTGAAAATCCTTCTAATTTAAGGGACTTGTTGATTTTCTAAATACTAAATTCTGTTCCTTAGTTCCTTTTTAATAACGAAGGACTTGTTTAGCTCTGTTTTAATCCTTCATTGTTGGTCTTGATAATTTTTGTGATAGTTTTGTTACTGTGTAGCATATGTCAGGTCTCGTAGCTGTCATTGACTTCCTATAATTTAACGATATAATTTATTGTCTGTTATTTTAAATTCTGTGTCTATATATTTTTTTAATATCATTTCCGACCGGTTTAGAGCGTTTTTGGCACTCTTCCATTCCAAATTTGAATAGGATTCTGTCAATGTATCTCGATTGATTCATTTTAATAATTCTTTTTTTTTCATGAGTAAATTCTATATTCCAAAACCATATTTTGTCAAACCAGTCATTTTGAATTTCTTATTTAATCTGTTCTTAACATCAGTCAACATTATGTCACAGTTTGATGTGATTAAAGTGTCATCAACCCATAAAACCAAAATCAGTAGTTTATTGTCTTTGTTTTGGGTATACAAGCAAGGTTCATTGTTTGAATTGTTGTTTAATCATATAATCATGAAATACTGTATTCCAGCACCGACTGCTTTAATGCAAAACCGTACAATGATTTGTTAAGCCTCCACACACAATTTTTATTTTTCATTATGAATCCCTCTGGAGGGGCAATATAAATTTCGCCGTCTATTGGGGCATTTAAATAAGCATTTTTACGTCCATTTGATGGATGTTAAGGTTATATTGCGATGCGATTTGCAATAAAATTCTGATTGTCGTCAGCTTTGTGGTGGGTGAAAACGTAGAAAAATATTCTATACCGTAAATCTGAGAGTATCCTTTACAACAAATCTAGCTTTGTACTGTTCAACGCCTGATGCTATGGTCTTTTTTGTTGTAATGTTGTAAATAAATGAAGACGTAAAACAAAACCTCTTTTCAAGGCTTTATTGAACAAAATTCACAGCTACTAAAGCAAGAGAGAAAGAACTCAACCTTTTAAAGAAAAAGGAACGCGTGCAAAATCATGTGGCAAGAAACTGAATTTGCATATCTATTTTTTTTAAAACAGTAAGAACAAAGCAATTTGCATTAGCGTTTCCTTTAAATGAAAATATAACAATCTCCCCCACTTGTAAAAAAGATTGTAAATAGTTTTTCTTTTTTATAAATCCAGTCGCAGGACTGCTCTGCGAATTCTGTTAGATCGGCGTGGAGGTAGTTCACTATTCGAAGGACCAGTGGTACTCTGGGAAGGTTGGTTCTCAGGGCTCTAACTATTATAGTCAAATTCATTTTCTGTATTAGGTGTAGTACTAACGGGACTTCGGTCAACTGGGCCGGGTCTGCATTTGCAATGTCGGGTTGAATACTTTTAACAGGATTTTGAGGTCTATCAGATTGTGGAAAGCGAGCTAGATGTCTCAGCGCTGGTGAATCTTCCCGGCCATCATTATATCGTATTGTTGCATGTGTAGGGTTAGCTTCGAGAAGTTCCACTACCTCGACAATCAGGTCATATTTGCTCCTGTTACCAAACCGTTTAATAATACCTCGCTAGAGTCACAGAGCCAAACAGGTAAAGCAGTACCAGTAGAAGAGCAGCTTTCAAAGTTGAACATGCGTTCGTGAGGAGTTGCATTTGTAGTAGTGCACAGCAGGGAGTGAATACCATTTAAAACATCCTGTAGAACATTCTGCCAAGCGCTAAGGGGTAATTGTCTAGATTCCAGAGCTAATAACAGGGTGTTCCAAATAATGTCGTTGTAGCACTCGCATTGACTTTTGTGTTGTATGCAGTAGTGTTGCTGGATCCAATTCCAAGTCGCGTCAAAAAGTTTTGAATTCTTCCAACATAAACGAAGTTCTCGATCGGAATGGATAAATGAGGGGAGTCCGAATATGGAGAAAATATTTGTCAGGCACTGGATTGCGGTTTGCGAAGAACAATCGCGACAAGGGAAAGCAAAAGGAAATCGACTGTATTCATCAACGACAGTAAATATGTAACGATATCCGTCGAAGATACTGGGACAGGTTTTTTGTAGTCTATGGAGAGGTGCTAAAAGGGAGCAGTAAAACGGATCAGTGTATTATTAGTAGAATCGAAGAATTGAGGTTTTATTTTGGCACAAGTCGTACATTCAGATGTCACACGCTGGGCTTCATCAATTGAATATGGCATATTTCGTGACCTTACAAAATGCCAAAAGCACTGTACTCCAGGATGTATTAATGAATTGTGTAGTGACTTTAGTTCTTCCAAGGAAGAAGCAGCAGCACCATATACTCTCGATAATGCATCAGCAACGGTGTTTTCACTTCTGGGACGGTGTTTTATGTCGTATGACAACGGGAGAAGTTCCATTTTCCATCGTATAATTTTATCAGTTTTAAGGTTTCCTCGGTTAGCTGGTTTAAACATAAAAGATACGACTTGCTGTTCTATTACAATAGTAAAGTGCTTCCCAGCAAGGAGGTCCCTCCATTTTCAGACGCACTCGACTATGGCATAAGCCTCTTTCTCCACTATGTGAAGTCGTATTTCAGATGGGTTTAGCGATCGAGAAAAGGACGCTACAGGCCTCTCAACCTGTAAGAGGCATCGGTTTCAATAGTAAATGGTAATTCATCATCAATAAATTTTACAGATGATTCGGCAACGTCTTTCTTTAGTTTTTCAAAGGAATTGATAACTATGGGAGGCATGGGAAATTGTTTATTTTCGACCAGTGGACGAATTTTGTATGAATACTTGGGTATCCATTTCGCGTAGTACGAAAACATACCGACACCTCTTTAATGAATCTGAATTGGAAGGAGGAGGATCTGGTTGCATAGTCCCGTTAGAAATTTGGTACCCAAGCAAATTGATGGAATGGAGTGAAAACTTTGATTTTTCTCGGTTTATTTCGAGGTTATATGTCGAGGCAGCCTTTAATAAACACTTAAATTGACATCATGTTCCTTCTAAGTTTTACCGCAAATAGTAATATTATCTATATATGAAAAAGTTACAGATAATTTGTTGTCAGAAATGAAAGAATTCAGAAACTGTTGAAAAGCAGAAACCCCATTAGTGACACCCATGGGTATTCGTTTGAATTGGTACAAACGATTTCCAGCTTGAAAGGCCGTGTAGGGCCGATCTTCGGGACAAATTTCGATCTGGTAGGACGTTTTGGATGTCAATTGTACTAAATATACGATATTGGGCTATTTGGTTCACGAGATCCTCAATCCGAGGCAAAGGATATGCATCAAGTAAGGTGAAACGGTTAATAGTTTGGGAGAAATCAACTACCAAACATTTCTTTTTATTAGGCGAAAAAGTCACAACAATCTGAGCACGCCATGGTGAATAACTTGTTTCAATTACATCATCCTCAAGCAGTTGTAGAATTTCATTTTCAATGAATCGACCATCCTCCGCACAGTAATTTCGGGATTTAGTAGCAATAGGTTTACAATTAGGGGTCCAGTTTCGAAACAATTTCACAGGAGCACAGCTGATCTTGGTTAGAGCACAGATTTTTAGAATATCCTGAGGTCCACCAAAAGAAATAGTGATACTCTGATGTAGTTTTAAGAAAGACACTCCGAGTATTATATCCATACAGGAATCAGGAAGCACTGTAAAGTCAATTTCTTTATACTCGCAACTATTGAAGGAAATGTTCTCCGTGCAATATTCCGATAGTTTGAGGGAAACGGCAAATGATGCCATGGAAATTACGGAATTACGTTTTGATAAAGTTATCAGAACTGCCGGTGTCTATGGGGACAGTTAATCCTTTCTCTTTTAATTCAACAATTATAGTAATGGAGGGACACCTATCACCACCTTTAGCATAATAGCAGAAGGTGAAGGTGAAGGTGTTGGCATAGTAGAACGTCAAACTTTGGAGAAATAACCGAGTTTACCACAGTTTCGACATACCTTATCGCGGGCAGGACAATGACGGCGATCATCCTTAAAGTGACATCTCCCTCCACAGTTGTAACACTTGTCATGAGCAGGAAGGGCAGCAGAACATTGTACAGAGTCACACTCCATACGAGAACCAGTAGAATCAGAAATTTTAGTAATAGTAGTGGCCTCCTCGGCAGGATCAGTAGACACATTGTTAGTTCTAGTAGTAGTAGTAGCACTGGCTGCTCCCATCGGGGAAGCGTATGATTCAGCACAAAAGTGAGCTTGTTCTAAAGCTCTAGCACATTGAGTAGCTTCTTTGAGAGTTAGCGTATCAGTTTCAAGTAGTCTAGCACGTATTACTGAGGACTGGAGACCACATATAAATGCATCACGGACAGATTCATCCCTATAAGTAGTAGCAGTAACGTCTTTAAAGTAATAGTCAGCGGCAAGTCGATTCAAGACCTGAAGATATTGGTCGACAGACTCGTTTTCTTGTTGCAGACGCGTAGAAAGCAGATATCTAACATGAATAACGCTTGAAGACTTGTCGCAAACACCTTTCAATAATTCAACAGCGTATTCAAATCCTAAACAACCCTCGATAACGTCAGCAACGGTGGCACCGATGTTTAAATAGAGAATTTCGAGTTTATCTGGGTTTAACGAAGCAATAGTTGATGATTAGTAATTAAAGTTACGATATTACAATCTCCAAAGCTTGATAGCCTGAGGGTCTGCCGAGGATACGTCAAATTTGTCCAGACGAATGATCTTCTCCATGAGGGAAATAAAATTTTGTTCAATAAACTGTAGTGTTGTAAATAAATGAAGATGTAAAACAAAACTTCTTTCCAAGTCTTCATTGAACAAAATTCACAGTTACTAAAGCAAGCAAGAAAGAACTCAGTCTTTTAAAGAAAAAGGAACGCGTGCAAAATCACGTGGCAAGAAACTGAATTTGCATATCTAATATTTTTTTAAGCAGTAAGAAGAAAACAATTTGCATTAGCGTTGAAAATATAACATGATTGTCGTTAGGTTTGTAGTCGGTGAAAACGCAGAACAATATTCTATATCGTAAATCTGAGAGTATCCTTTAGCAACAAATCTAGCTTTGTACTGGTCAACGCTTGATGCTATGGTCTTTTTTGTAAAGACCCATTTTGTAGAAATGACATGTTTATCTTTTGAGAGAGGTACTACCGAATAGGTATTATTTTCTGTTAAAGCATTTATTTTATTTTCATCGCTATTTTCCATTGATCACAATGTTCTGAATAAATTGCTTCGTTAAAGATTTTTGGCGTATTATCTATGGAATAGCAATAGTCAATTTGATAATCTTTCAAATTGTAGACCACAAAAAATCGGGTCGTCTTCTACTTTTGAGGTAACATTCAACTTTAACATCATCATCATCATCGCTGTCATCATTATGAACACTCTTGTCGCCGTCAACGGCGACTTCATTATCGTCATTTGTTTTTATTAATTTGAGGAAATATTAATTCATCCTCTTCATATGATGGATTTTCGTCTTTGAAATTAAACGTGTCTGTGAATTTTACACATCGGATTCTTTTTATTTTATTTTTCTCTGGAAAAATACTAACTGGCTGATCTGTTTTTATCGTACACACGGAATATACCGCTACCGGTTTTAATATTTAATTTGCTCTTTTTATCTATAAATGCAAAACAAGTTGAACCAAATACATGCATTCTGCTTAAATTTGGTTTTCCACCACAGAAAGCTTCATATGAGGTTTTAGATAGTCTTTTGTTAAAGCACCGGTTGCGTATATATACAACAGCCATAAGTGCGTACGTCCAGAGGTTTTAGGGGAGTTCTGCTTCAATGATTAGACATCTTGCCATTTCAAAAAGTGTCCGCCATGATCTTTCAGCAGTTTCGTTTTATTTTGGTGAATTAGGGGCCGATATTTTATGTTTGATACAACGGTTAATTAATAAAAGTTCAAAGTCTTTATTAATGAATTCTGTACCATTGTTAGAGCGATTACACTTTACTGCACCTACAGGGGCCATGTCAGCTAAATATTTTTTAGTTGCTAGCAAGGTATCAGATTTGTTCTTTAAGAAATAAACCATTATTAAAACGGAATAATCGTCTACAAAATTTAATTCGTACCTGAAATTTTCTCTGCCCATCGGTTCCACAGGACCATTCAAGTCATGAAATACCAGTGATAGGATTTTCGTGGCCTTCTTGTCTGGTATTTTGTTTAGATACTTTTTCATTTTTCCCTGTGTACAAACGCCACAGTTTGGCAAGTTTTTTAAAGTTTGTATTTTCATTTCGTCAAAAATATTCGGCAACTTTTTGATATCTGAAGTATTGCAGTGCCCAAGAATTTTATGCCATGTCTGTAAATCATGGTAGGCGGTTTTTGATGGGAAAACGCTATTTAGATAATATAGTCTTCCATTTTCTTTATTGGGCTAAAGTTTATATTTGCATCCTGTTTAATGGCGGCTTGTACATAAAATATATTTTGTTTAAATTTCGGAATTAGAAGAGCAGAATACAGAATATTCAAGAATACAGAAACCAAGTTCACCTTTGTTGTTCCTTAGCGAGATTTTAGCATCGCCTCTGTTTAAAACGATATCGTTTACTCGACTGCCGACAGTTAGTTCTACCAAGTAACTCTGAGGGTTAAAGTTGGGATCAAAATTGATAAAATCAGATTCCTTCGTAACCACATGTGCCGCTGCACCACAATCTACAAGAAAATTGTTACTGTTGGTTGAATCGTCAAACGTACATGAAAATAAAAATATATATTCGCTAACGGTGTTCTCCGCATTTTTAATGGAGTCACTTTTGAAATTCTTGTATCTACATTGGAAACTCTTGTGATTAGGTCGCCCACAATTTAGCAAATAATTTTCGTGCTTTTCTTAGGAAAAAAATTGTTTTTGGATAAGTTGCGATTTTTATTCGAGATAAAGGTATAATTAAATTTTGGTGTTTTTAAGTAGGCATTTTTAAATTTCATGATATTTGTAGATTCGTTTTTTTCTGTGATCATTTTCTCAGTTTCCTTGTAACTCCTGAGTACCACCTTGAATTGACTAAAAGTCATTGGGGTTTCTTTGTGGGTTATCACGATAGTAAATGGCTTGAAATTAATCGGTAACCCTTGAAGGACCATGGAGATTAACAGACTATTTCTAATAACTTCGCCAGATATTTTTTATGAATTTGTTGTTGTTTCGATCCTTATAATATAATCTGTAATCGTCTCAGCTTCTGTACGTTTTAGAGATGTAAGTTCAGTATATAAAGAGATAATTTTGGGTTTTCCTTTCGATAAATAATGCTTTCTTAATATGTTCAATACTTTGCAGCCATCGTCCGAGGCTTCTCTCATTACCAGTGATAGACTTTAGTCATCTAAGCACTGTGTTAATTCCGCAAAGACAGTTGCATTCTTTTCAATAAAGTCGGGGTCGTTTCTGTTTTCAGGTCATGATTTAATTTTTATGGAGCAATTCTGGTTTCTGATTGGTTGATAGCAGAACGTGAATTAATTTGATTTGTCAGCTCCTAGCGGCTGCGTTTATAAATAGATTATCCCGTGTGTGAGGGACCATACCCTATTATGACTCGTTCGTGATGGGATAAGTCTCCTAGCGGCTTTGGCGGCTTGGAGACTGGGTAGAAAGTACTTATCAAGGATCTGTTCTTAACACTCAGCCCAACAGGTGCAAGGCAGAGAACCAGCTCAGTACCTGTCGGCTTTCGGGTGGGGGAAAGTTTATTACTTATCGCGCATATGCGCCCTGACCGGAGAATGCCAACGGGGATGCTCAGGCAATTTTTTGTCGAGGCAAAAGTCCCCTCCTTTAGGGGAGCTTGCCTGTATCTCACCTTATAGCACAGGGATTGCAAAAGTTAAAATAAATATGATTTGGGTATCATCTGCTAAAATCGAAACCAAAACATTTTACTCTTTCAGTGTTATTTACTAATATATGAGCTAAGGACACATGCATATCAAAATTTAAATAGTTAATGCAGTTAAAAATATAAACGTCTGCTAAGTTCCAATTTTTCAATTTTGACCCCTTATCTAAAAACCAAATCAAATTTTTGTCACAGGTCATACCCAAGTTTCAAATCTGTAGACCAAAAATTGACAGAGTGGTTTGGTAGAGATCGTTACACACACACACTTACACACCCACAGACAAGGTGTCTTTTATGTATATGGTAGCAGGCTGCCCGACATTACCCGGTTGTAAAATATGCATGGATATTATATTTTAATTAATGCAGAAGTTTTATTTATTATAAACAGAAATACTGTTAAATGTTAAATTCCTTAAAAAAATAAAGTAAAATAAATGGAAAGAAACTGAGACATGTGCATGCGGATATTATGCCTTTTCTAAACAGTCCATTTCTTGTAAGTAATGAAAAAATACTCGAGCTGAGGGCGAAACCAAAAGATAAAGACAATGAGTCAAGCACGATAACCATTAGGCCAGCTTGTCACGCTCTTTAAAAAGTGTTTTCCAACCTACTTATTCTTAACATAATTAATCTGTCATGTCAACTGTTTCATGCATGCGCATTTATGAAACAGTCGACAAACAGATAAAAATCCGATGATGCCGGTGTACCAATTTTTCAATTTTGACGCCTTAGCAGACTTTTTTCCGAATTAAATTCGATTAAAAAGTTTTCCACATGTCTGAATACCCTATATACCAAAATCAAAGTATGTAGATAAAAAATCCGTTGATTATTTAGGTTGAGAAGTGTCCTCTCACACATACATTCTCATTTATATATCGCCAAAACCTCTTGCCTTAATGGAGGGGAGATTAAAACTTGCTGCTATGGTTTCAAATGATCTGGAATAACAGCAAGAGAAGACTTGATTCCAAATAATTCTCATATGTTATATCTACTCTCTTTTGGAAATAGGGTTCGATTATGAATATCTCCAGTATCACATAATCCTTATATACTGTGAAACTTACTTTAAGTATGAAAACCAAAGTGGGGAGATATAACATATGAGAAATATTTGGAATCAAGTCTCTCCTTGCTGTTATTTCAGAAAGAGAATTATTTTCATTATCCGTGTCATTTTTGAATCAGAAAAAAAAAGACATTTTCTTGCGAAAAAAGAACAAAGGGAATAAATAAAATGAGTTACCCCCTCCTGTCCAATTCATTAAAAAAAAAGCATCACTTACAATAGATATTCTGTCTCACCATGAAATGACCAAAACAATGTTAATTTGTCATAAAACAAAAGCCAAACAAAAACAGCTAATCCAATCTAATAAGTAATATGCTGCCTAACTATAAACTCTATTAATAATCGACATTTTATATCTGTCTGAAGCCGAAATTATATTATAACTATCTTTTAATGCTCAATTCAGTTTTCTGTACTACTTATATAATATTCTGGTTGTTTCTTCCTTAGTTAGTCTGTACGTTACGCTTTGAAAAAGGTTAAATACAATTTTTAAAAGCCAAACTGCTTCAAAAAGGGACAAATTCATGAAATTGGGCCCCAAAAAGGTTAATTTGGCAACAAGAATATAAAAGTGACCTCCGTTTGATGTAGCCTCGTTTTCGAATGTTATAATAATATATGATCATTGTTGTAATTGTATGAGAAAGAAACTCATAATAATTTTCATGTGCAGTGGTTCTTTACCGAAGTAAAGTCAGTGAAAATTTACATAAAAAAGAAAACATTGGGAAGAAACAGGAAAACAGCAAAATGAATAAATAAATAAATAAAATAAGAACATTGTCTGCCAAGAGGTGCTGGACTGAGGGAGTAAATTAAAGAGTGTCTCTTACAATGTGATTTAATTATTTGTATTGAACTATGTAGCACAATATTATTTTCTGAGTATTCATTAGTACTTATTAATTATCTCATTTGGGTTAATTCTATATTTAAAATACAATGGACAATATTTTCATCGAAATCTTAATAAACTTATATTTGCTGTATCTTATTTTTTTTTGTCTAAAAACTATTTTTTGCACTATCCCCAAAAAATATCAGCTTTATCAAAGCATAGTTGTTAATTAAATATATTTCTTATTCCGTGGAATTTCTATGGGTCTTAGTAGTTTCAGAATAATATACTAACCGTCAATGTTCAATGTATTTGTTATCTTGATACGAACCTTCCAGGTATTAATTCCTCTGTTTTAGGATCGTGATGCCATGTTTCTAGTAATTATCTACTCCTGTTATTTCGAGGGGGTTAGTTTAGTATATGCTCTGTTCTCCCAGGCATTACCTCCTCCTTTATTGATGTGGTTGTATAATATATATTCTATTGTGATGAGACACTTCTCCCAAGAATTGCCTCCTCCTTTGGGGATAGTGTAGTATATGTTCGTTCGTCATGATTCCATTCTCCCAGGCATTATCTCATATTTTTAGGTTAGTGTAATATATGTTCGTTTGTCCAATATATTAGAAAAAATTGCAACCGGTTGGAACTTATTGTTGCGAGTATAATGTATATTTACTGTTTTTTAACCCCAAACAAGACACTGTGCCACTAAGTCGTGAGAAACTACTAATAGGGACCAGATTTACCGGGATACTATGTAGGGAGTTGGGCAGCGAGATGTTTGTTCACATTATGTTGGTGAATATCTGTCTCATGTGTAGGTTTTTGATAAGGTGCAGAAACGTATCTGTAATTTGATCGATTCCAACCTTTCTTCTCCTCTATAACCTCTCTCTCTCTCCGACATGATATTGCTAGTCTCAGACATTTTTTTTTATAAATACTATTATGGCATATATTCTTTAGAATTGTCTTATTCCCTGCTTCCTTTGTTCCAGCTCGTTTAATTCGTTGGTCTAGTGGTTTCCATCAATTCACTGTTTTGATACCTTATTGTAATGCAGCTTTTTATTCCAGGAGATTCTTTCAAATAACTACAGGATTGTGGATTGCTGTTTACTGTTTTCCGCCTACCTTTACCTTTGGTCTTTTCAAAGACTAATATCAGTAGGCATCTCTCCTCTTTGCAATAATCATCTTTCATTCTTGTTAGCTCTTTACATCAAGTGGCTTCACGCTCTGTCTCGAGCGATTTCCATATATATATATATATATATATATATATATATATATATATATATATAAAGGGAGGTAGTATTTGATCAACACTGCTGAGGAACCATGATTTAATATATTGTTTTGTTTTAAAATCCCCGAAAGAGTGTTTCATGATAAACAACTGATGATCCCTTTAAGAACATGGTACTATTGTTTGTTCATGTAAGTAAAATTATTCAGCGGTACAGGATAATAATTGACTTACTGACAAAATATTTTCCAACAAAGGACATTTAAAATCTTTTTTTAAATAGTCTTAAAGGTTTTAAAGAAACTTCCAAGACTTTATATATATATATATATATATATATATATATATATATATATATATATATATAGAGAGAGAGAGAGAGAGAGAGAGAGAGGGGGGTAAATGTGTGTACATGTGTGTGTGAGAGGAACCTTTCTTATATGTTCGTTGTTTAAGATTCTTTGCAGTCTCATACAATTTTGCTAATTTTACATAAACATCTTAGTAGAAAGGGAGGAACCATTTTCTGAATTTCTTCATCTTCGGATGTAACTTTGTTTCACCTCTGATCTGTGGAAACAGAACAGACGGAATGAATCTGGCAAATGGAAACAGACGATTCTTCAATTCAAAGACGCGACACTTTGATATTAGAGCCAAAGAACGAATTTTAAGATGATGGAAATGATTCCAATAGACTAGATCTTTGAAGGTTTTGCCAAACTTGTTCCAGTTTCGAATAAAATGGTCGTATTGCAGAATAATGATCGTTCACGACACTTTTAAAATCGTTTGTCTGTTAAAAGCAAATGTTTTATCATACAAAAGCACGTTCGACAGAACTCTCTCTCTCTCTTGAGAGAGAGAGAGAGAGAGAGAGAGAGAGAGAGAGAGAGAGAGAGAGTGAGAGAGAGACGAATTAAACAACCGACCAAACAAAATATTACACTACTATCGTTAAATTCTGCTCAATGGAACATATAATGCCTGGGATGATGATTCCATGACAACAGAAGAAATGCTACACTATATTTCCAAAGGAGGAGGTACGTTTGGAAGGAATGTATTGCGACAATGTATCGAGGCCCTACGAAGGATCTATGGCGATTAGAGGCGTTAGTATACATTTGGACTAGTTTACCGTTAAAATTTAGAATTATCTAAGGCAATCAGCGACCAATCAGAACGTATACTGGCTATAACAAAAAGGTTAGACCCTGGAAATGCCGATGGATCAATCTAACTATAGTGTTGCGTAAAGCGAATTTAATAATTCAAAAAGAGACAGAGAGGAGTGAACAGAGATTTATGCACTGTGATCTACCTCCTACAATCGAGTGAATTCGTTTTTCTTAAATCTGGGAAGGAACTTGAGGAGTCGCATATTTAAATTAACCCATCCGGAGACAGAAACACTACTCCCTCTATGTACGGAAACGGACCACAGTTTCTGTATATATATATATATATATATATATATATATATATATATATATATATATATATATATATATATATATATATATATATTTTTCCTCATGTAAATATAGTCATATCTTGCTACGATGTGCAGACCGTTCCGGTCATTATTCATCTCATCAGGCAAGAAATAATTTTGAAAATTAAAAAAGTTTAAGAACTTTTTTAATTTTCCAAATTTTTACACAAAGAAAATAAAAAATATAAATTTGCTCTCTTTAATTGAGCACTATTAACGACCCTTGTGTGATTTCAATGATTCAAATCTTTACGATATTTTCAACCGTGAATATATATGTTCTTGTTCGGTAGGGTTTAGAATTTTTGTCGAATTGGAATCAAACTATCGGATGGTAGCCAAGTTTCTACTGATGCTTTTTTGTCCTTTAAGTTTAGTTTCTCTTATGTTCATCAACTCTCCATAGAACAAGTCACACCTCTTACGTCCCCTTCTTGTGGTTTTCATGCGCCGGTAGTAGAGGGAGTACACCTTTTGTTTCTTCGAGGTAATATTGTTTGTGGCATTACTACTACAAATATTATCTTAAACAAATATCAGAAGCTTTGAGTTGTTTACCCCCATTTTGCTGTAATTTTTTTGTATTCATGTGCACGTCTTTTCTCATCCATGTTTTTAGGCCAGGCAGCAACGACTTATGCCCATTCACTAGACCAAATTACAGCATAGGAGAAATATTTCCCGACCAACGAAGATAACGAAACCACACCGGGTTGACGCCCCGCACAACGACCAATAATAATATGTTCGATGACGTTTATCAGTCTAGGCTGAAGCGACCAAGGAACGATAGGAACGGTCTTGAGGGCGAACACGACAGTGACTGCCTGCTAGAAAAGAGGGCAGGACCAAAATATTATGACAGCAGAAGAGATGAAAAAAAAATAGAATGGAATGCCTGGGAGGAGGGTTACATGACAACAGAACAGATACTACACTAGATCCCTAAGAGGCTGGTATCATAGTCACGGAAACAATATTAGCCCAAAAGACAGAGGTAGTTTTGTATTATTACGAACAACCATGTACTACACTGACCATTCTCCTTTCCAAAAGGAGGAATTGATGCCTGGGAGGATGGTATCATAACAACGAACAGGTATTATACTAGCCTCCAGAATTGTGCCTGAGAATACCTCCACGTAGCTGACCTGCTAACATGGCGCGTAGCTTAACTGATGTCAACCCTCCCTCTCTTTCTCTTTCTACATGCCGGACGGTCAATTCTCGTTGCACTACATTACTCATTCCTTTTTCCACGTGCGAACAAACGATAGTGCCCCGAACGTGAGATGAACACACATTTCCTTTTCCTTCTATACTACAAGTCCCGCAACAAACGATGGTGACACCCGCGCGGACATGAACACGTGTTACACCTAAAACATTCATTCTTCAACAGAAAATAAACGACACGTTTATTTTATCCAGCAATTGAGTTTTTGTTTTCTTCATTCTATTCGTTTCATTATTTTTTTTTTGTAACGGGATTAGGATTTATATACCTTAGTCCTCTATAAGTCACCTAAATTATTTAGGGTGAAATGAGTTTAGGAATTTATATCCAAACCTAAATATTTTTCTACTTAAAAAAATAACATTGATACACTAAGTTAGGTAAAATTTGCATAGACTGCTCTGCTTTACGGTTGTTGTAAAAATGAATTTCGTTCCCTTTTAAATTCGGTACATTTTTACATTACGTCCAACTCATCGTTCATATTCGACATGCCCACTTTTATAGGTTTTCGGGTATGCTGACAAGGTTAGGGGTGTCTATTCCGAAAGCCGTTCTTAACATGGGAGGTTGGGGGTGCCTATTCCGAGAGCCGTTCTTAACATGGGTAGATTGGAGTGTTTATTCATTGTAAGCGTACCCGACAACCTATAAATGTCGACATTTCCAATGTGAACGGTAAGTTGCACTTATGTAAAAAATAACAAAAAGATATACCAAACTGACTTTTTTCGTTTAAAAATGGAATTATTTCCCTTTCGTTATTAACTTTTTTTTTTTTTTTTAAATATTTTGTGTTTTTTATATATATAAAGTGCAATTGTTGAATGTTACTCTTTTGATTATATTCGTTGGGGGGAGGCACAATTAAAAAAAATGATTAAAACGGAGCGAAATTTAAGTTTCCGTTCCATTTTTACAACAACCGTAAAACAGCGCATGCTCAGCAAGTTTTATCGTAAGTTATAAACATCTAGATATACTTACATTATATTAGAAACCGAGCGACCCATAAAAATCTGGTAGCTACGTGTCAAATCTGCTTAAAATATTGAAAAAAAAAAGAAAAAATAGAACCTCTCCCAAACATACTGGCAATAATTTGGTTTCGTCCTTCCCTTGAGTGTTTCCAATAAGGTGAATTGATTCACTAGGATTTGTATTAGAAGCTGAGCACTTATTAAAATTATTTAATTGTTGATTTTTTTTGCATTTGGATTAAATTTGTTAGTTTACATCGCTGATAGCCCACTCAAAAAATTAAGCAAAAGACGGAATTAAAAAGAATGGTACTCATTCAGAATTTGCCCTCTCCCCAGATTCCAATTATGGTTAGGGTTCAACCGGCGATCACCGGATTCAATCGAGCGTTGTTCAAATGTTGAAACACTAAATCAACATTTTATTTATATTTTTGCGTAATTAATTAATGATGGAAGTATTTTTTCTGTTTATTTTCTTAACATCTGTTGACAAAGTAATTTGTACATTCTCTTGAAAAACAAATCAATTTTTTCTCTACTTTCACCTAACTATTTACAGTGTTCATACAAAACATTAATCTGTTCTTTTTATAATAAAAATTCCGTTTTCAAAAAGAAACGTTTATTGCCAAATTTCTTAAAAAAGTGCAAGTTTTCCTGAAAAATAAAACCCAAAAAACTTTCACCTAACAATCTATGGTAAAAAATTAATCTTTTCTGGGGGGGGGGGGAGGGGGAACAACTTTTATTGATAAAAAAATTGCAAAAAATAATAAAAGTAAATAAAGAATACAAAATGCAATTTTTCTTGATGAATGTGTTCCATTTTAACAAACTGAGCCACTGCAACGCAACGCAAGGCCGTTTAAGATACCCATATCAAGCTCTCTCCAGCCAATACTCATCTCTGAGTATTGTCTGAAAAGAGCTTGACATGGGTATCTTAAATGGTCCCTAATTATCGGGGTTGAAACCGACGGTACCGATAACTTGTCTCATCTAAACTTCCTGTAAACAAAATATAAATGATACGCTCTTATTTTCGGATTTTTCTTATAATTGAGCACTCTGTTGGATTTCTTTTTCCAATATATATATATATATATATATATATATATATATATATATATATATATATATATATATATATATATATATATATATATATATATATATATATACTAGCAGTACCCGGCCACGCGTTGCTGTAGCCCAGTTTGTTAAAATGGAACACATTCCTCAAGAAAAATTGCATTTTGTATTGGTTATTTACTTTGATTATTTTTTGCAATTTTTTTATAAATAAATTTACATGATCGCGACAGATGGTCGGTTAAAATCAGAAGTCCTCGTCAAGCGACTTATTAAATGGTTGTTTTCCACAGAACAACCAGTTCTCAAATGAAGACTGAAAAAGTTCTATTGACATAAAGTGTTATAACATTTACAGAGAGAAGAAAAGGGTCATGAAATATATATTTGTTTAGTAATGATTTTTCTAATTAGTATGTTTAGAGTGTTTTACTTTTTTTAATGCCGTATGATCCAATATGTAATAATTCCGAATAAAGTATTTTTATTTGGTTTATGAAAAATTCCAGTTTATTTTGTTGACAGAGCATGAATTTCGAGCTGTTTGTCTGATATATTTCCGAGACCAATGATGTTATATACTGGTGGTATTATTATGATGGCGTATATATTTGTATTGTTGTTCATGTTCGTCTTAGGGGAGTCTTAGTGGGAGATTAGAGTCTTAGGAGTGTTCATGTGTTGAGTGTTCATATGTCTTAAGATGTTCATGTAAGAGATTGGAGACATAAACAGGGATATATAAAGAGAGAGACAGTTCTGTATGAACGGGAGTGTTTCTATAAATATTGATACATATATTTCTTACCTATTTTTGAGATGATGATTTTCACAAAGTTCTTATAATATAAATGGACAATACCTTCTCTGTTGAATAACACGGAGACGCAGATACAAAAACACATGTTGACGTCCTTTATTTCATCTTTGACCGGTCGGACATGATTTTATCTCAGGGATTCAAAGTTGTTACATGGTTATTTAGTGCCTTGATTCTAACCTCTCTGCTTCTCTCCGACTCTTCTCACAGACTGCATCTAAAACTCTAGAACTCGTCACGTCATCGCATGATTAAACATGTGCTCATAAAGCACGTTGGATGACATGCGTCACGTTGCCAAACTTTACATGACCCCGAGTTCAGTAACCTATTTTTCAAATAACATGTTTACAATTTCAATTGACGATTAAATTCCTTATTTTAATTTTCATTTTTATAACAGAACAAATTTCATAATTACATTCCTTTCCCAATAAACAGATATCTAACTATTTTGTGTGAGCTAAACAATTGCGATTCCACATTCCTTATTTCAATAACATTCTGTATTTATTTTAACTTATGATTGGAATTTTCAATTCTAAATGTAGCTTCGCAAGTTCGAATCCTTGACTATCCTATTTCATATTTACATTTAACTAATTCCCTATTTTTTACTTACATGAAATGGGGACAACCCTTTATCATGTAACAATGAATGTTTAGTTGTTTTAACAATATTTAGTTGTT
Organism: Euprymna scolopes; assembly: GCF_053919585.1. NCBI lineage: Eukaryota > Metazoa > Mollusca > Cephalopoda > Sepiida > Sepiolidae > Euprymna > Euprymna scolopes. The sequence continues at coordinate 19,717,566 of NC_136483.1, read as the reverse complement.
CCATACTTTTACATTAGACGATCGTGATATTTATTAGACATGGTTTTCAGGTGAAATTCAATTTTTACGTTATCTTTTTTCTATTTAATTTTAGGTGAAATTATAGAATTACTAACGAAGCCCCCTTCACAAGAATGGCTTTCTAAATAATAACGTTATTATATCAGCATGGTCCATATCAGCAGAAGTACCATTTTATTTTATAAATTTTTAATAAAAGCCGTTAAAAAATCGAGAAATAGGGGATGTGTTCACATTATCTTTTTGTGGGAGCATTAATTTCGAGCTGTTTGCCCGGCTTTTTTTTCGAAGGCAAAAGATATTAAGAAAATGTAATGTCCGAAATAATGAGCAAAACTGAAATCAAAATGAGCAACGTCGAAAAGATACTTGCCTGTAACCGGAAACATAGTTGTGTTCGTCAAAAATTAATCCAGTTACTAAAAATGTATAAGTTTTTCAGCAGCCGGAATTACAGAATAGAATTCCTGAAATCATGCAATGTCGCCTCTATAAACAAATGACCCAGTGTAGAAGGGTGACGTGTGAGTAGCAAATTTATAGAGAGGACGATGACTGCTACCCTTGATTTGGAAGACGGTTTTGTGAGAAGTAGAAATCTCGGAATAAATGTAGTAATTTTTGTAATAATCAAAAATGTAAGAACACTTCCGCAAAACACACTGCATTAAATGATGTTGGCGTTGACAGGAAAAATATTCGGTTAGTTTCCTATACTGACTGAATTTACAGGTGAAAATCGAGTTTACATTATATATATGTGTGTGTGTGTGTGTGTGTGTGTGTGTGTCGCGTTAAGATATTCAGGGAGTTTGCTGAGAAAAATGATTCAACATCAGCTAAATTAGTTCTAAGCCTGTCGATATTTGTGAATACAAGCCTCAAGGTAGGAATTTTAACAGAATTTTAACTTCTGAGTTTTCAAAATTTGGTGTATGAATCTTATGCTCTTTGGTAGCAGTATCCGCCATTCAAAATTCAAGCCTGATTTGATAAATGGTTTTTAAATGTTTTTTGAAGCAAGATACTCACCCGATAACGAGGAAAACAATTCTCATATATTCAAAGGAACGGGGTCCAAAGTAAGTTGCTTTTTTGGTATTTTTGTATATTTCTGCTTTAGTATTTCTTCTTGAAACGATCTTTGGACTTCTGATGAGCTGCATATATGCATGATCTTATAAATACATGTTTATTCCTGGTTTTTATATGCGTAAAGTGCACAGAATCTTTTAGATTTTAGAAAAAATTAATAAAGACTTGGTTACTGGAATTTAGCGTACTATTATTTGTATATATATATATATATATATATATATATATATATAGTAAGTTATAAAATATATGTGATATATATGGGGATTAAGCTACACAGAATATTCCGCGTTTCATCCACGCTAGGATTCATCAGATTTTGCGAGGAATTTTTGGTTGTCTCACGTTTTTATATACGCACCTACTATTGAGTTTTTAGCCAATCAGCTCTCTAGTTTCTACCACACCCTTCCTAAACACGGAATATTCAGTGTAGCTTAATCGCCATATATATTTTATAACTTACTACCTAGCTCTACCTACGTATTGAGCACTGTTGAAGTAAATACTTAAAGTTTACGCATAAATCTATACTTTTGTATATTAATTTATGTGGTTAAATGAAGTAGACATATATATATATATATATATATATATATATATATATATATATATATATATATATAAAACCTTCAGAATGTGACAGAATAAAATATGAAATAAGAGGTACACAACTGCACTAGATAATTGGGGTAGGGAACTACGTAAAAATAAAAAAAAGAGTTTGAATTAAAATGGTTAATAGTAGATGAGGATAGAAAGTATAAACCGAGTAAATCAAAACCGTGCTGACTTGAAGCATACCACATAGGTGAATTGTAAAGAGGAAATCTGAAACAAAAAGTTAGATGCTATAGAAAACTGTCTTCATAGAAATAAATTCTTGTTATCACACCTAAAGCCTGATTGAAATAATTTAGAAAGAAATTTACAGAATATATTGAGGTAGTAATATAAGTGTGTAAAAAGAATGTTTAAATTTAATACCAAGATTATTAAATGTTGCAATAAATAAATTAATTAGTAAATCTTCGACTTAACATATAGAAAATAAAATAATTATAACCTAAATAGAGAATTAGAAGTAGGTTTAGTTTTCATGATCGTTATATATTATAAAACTACACCCGAGTAATTTCAACAGCACAAGAATGAAAAAAAAACATTAAATAACTGTAAAATATTGAGACAAACAGGCTAAGATGGATTAAAATAAATTTAATCAAAATATTAAGTTAAAAATAAATTAAAAATTAAAATTAGATTGTTATAAAGAAGTTCAGGTTGAAATTATTAGTTTCAAATTAAACGAGGCCGATTAATAAATACTAAAGTCAAAATCTTAAAATATGAATGCCTAAAACTTAATGAAATTGATAAATTGATAAAAATTGAATAAACAGGGGTTTCTCCCTTACAACGTCAAGACTTTAGGAATGTTATTAAAGAGGAAAATAAAATAAATTAAAATAGAATACTTATATAATGATAGAAATTAAAAAGATAAATCTAAAATTTTAAATTACTGACATAACAAGTATTGAATGAAGATACATTTTAATTAATAATTTTTAAATTACCTTTTTGATTACAATTCCTTCTTCTTAAGTAAAATCAATTATGAAATCGTAGGTGTAAACAAAACTGTTACTACCAATTAATAAGTCTTTAGATAAATCTTTTAATTACAATTCTTTATTAAGAAATAAAATTAAGCAAAATCAATTATTAGATCGTAGATATAAACAAAACTGATGGGAAATTATCGTAGATTGAAGAGGATATAATTGGGACATATACATATAAACTAGAATTTGAGGGTGTAGTTTAGGGGAATTTATATATTCCATGGCTAACGAATAATAATTAAACAAAAAAAAAAAACATAGAAGAGTGAGGTGGAGGTAGGTTCAACCGCATGCTCTCTTAAATAGAAATTAGGATACGTTTATATATGTATGAATAGTGTATTTCACCGTCTGAAGAGTGGCCGTTTTATAATATTTTTGAATGACATAATATTAGAGATTGTCCGATTGTTTACGAAACAATTGTAACGAATATAAAAGTATAAAATATATGATGCTCTCATTTTTTATTTTTATTGTCGTGGTTTTGTGAACATATTCTCTCTCTCTCTCCCCTCTCTCTCTTTCTCCCCTCTCTCTCTCTCTCTCTCTCTCTCTCTCTCTCTCTCTATATATATATATATATATATATATATAGTCTTGGAAGTTTTTTTAAACCTTAAGACTATATAAATAATATTTAATTAGTATTTTAGTCAGTAAGTTATTTAATCACCTGCAATCAATGCATCAACTTTCTCTCTCGAATTCACTATAGTCCTAAAATTAATTTAAGGGATCATCAGTTATTTACCATGAAACACTGTTTCGGAGATTTAAAAACAAAACAATATATCTCCCTAGCAGTATTTATCGAACACCACCTCCCTTAATCACAAGAACAACAAAAAAAAATGTTACAGATATTAGATCTAGTTGTCTACTCTTGATTAATTTGGCTAGTCTACTCATGTTATAAAAAAATGTCTTGCTTACCTGTGAGATTCGTCTGTTTCCAAATTCAAAATGGATATATTTTTTAATTTATTTACTACTTATAACCCCCACTATGATTAGTACTTTATATATTTACATTCTTATTTATTTAAAATTAAAAATATATAAAAGTTAAAAATATTTTTATATATATATACACTTTTTTTGTATAATACATTTTACACATTACTAATATAATTTTGGAGTTCCTTTATTTATATATTCTGGTGAATTTTATATGATTCAAAAGCAAAAACAAACATATACTTTATTTAACTGTTTAAATATTTTAACTCTTTATCTCCATATTGTTTTATCATGCGTATTACTAAGCTAGAAACTGAAGGTATAAAATCTATTAATTTTAAGGTAACGCGAGCTATTCTCAGAAACTCTGACATAATGGTTTCATAAAATATAAAAACAGGGCAGATATTATCCTTATGCGGCATACGAACTATTTGAAAGGGGTAAGATTTTTTTTTATCAAATATTTTATAAAGAAAAATTTCATCCTCAATTTTTATATCTAAATCCAGAAATTTAGCTTGTATTCCTCTATGTTCACAATTTAATTCTAACTCCTTTGGATCTATATTTATTTTTTTCATACATATAATAAATCATCAATAAATTTCCTGCAACCATGAAAATTATATGTTTTAGATATATCATCTTTTATTTTTGATGACACACACACACGCACCCCCCTTATATATATATATATATATATATATATATATATATATATATATATATATATATATATATATATATATATATATATATATACTCGAGTCAATGTAAATACAGATTTGCTCCAAATGTTGCAGGATCTAATCCCATTGGGATACCTATAGTTTGGAATAATATTTTATTTCCTATTTGAAAATAACATTCTTTAATGAGATGAAATAAGTATTTTTAACATACGCTTGGAAACACTAGTTTTGCTGTTTTTCTTTTTACACCAGAAAGCTTTAGAGTTTGAAAAGTCTCTCTTTTGGTGCAAAAATGATGTCGTTTTTTGACGTTTAACTTCAACAGATCATAACTCCTTTTATCATAAACTTTATTTCTCGATATAAGAACCATTAGAATCGACACATTTTTGCCAACGAGCAACGAGTTTATTCATCATTAGCATAGAAATCCGGAGTTCTGGAAGTGATGAAGTCATTGAAGGTCGATTCAGCATCATCTCGGCTTTTGAAGCATTTTTCGCACATGAAGTTGTCGAGATACTTGAAACAGTGATAATCGGTGGGCAAGAGGTCCAGTGAATATGGTGGATGAGGCAGAGTCTCGTAGTCCAACTTGTTCAGCATCTACAGGGTCAGTTGTTCAAGATGCGAGCGAGCGTCTTCATGGAGTAGAATTGATCCCTTCATAATGACACATACGTTGTAGTTCTGGTGCATTTCGTTAATTTGTCGGCAGTACTTCTCTGTCGTAATCGTTTCGCCCGGATTCAAGAAGCTATAATGCACGAGACCGGCCGCAGACCACCAAACAGTCACCATAACCTTTTTTTGTGCAATTTCGGCTTTGGTAAGTGTTATGGCGCGTCTTCAGTATCTAACCACTGTGTCGAACGTCACCGGTTGTCATAGAGAATCCACTTCTCATCACACGTCACAATCCGCTCGAGAAATGGGTCATTTTTGTTGCGCAGAAGCGTAGAACACATCTCAAAACGATGATTTTTTTTTTATTATCGTTTAATTCATACGGCACCCATTTATCCAACTTTTTGACTTCCATATTTGCTTTAAATTGCAAACGACTCGAGTTCAACAGCAATTTCTCGTATGGTTTTGCGAGGATCGGCTTCAAATGTTCGTTTTCAACCGCAGTAGGCCGGCGGCAACCGTCTTCATTTTCGAGGCTCTCGTCACCAGTGCAAAATTTCCTGAACCATTGTTGTGCCGCAGGTTCGTTAATGGTTCCTGGGCCAAACGCATCATTAATATCATAAGCTGTCTCGGCAGCTCTTCGGCCTAGTTTGAACTGGAACAAGAAAATCTTGGGAATTTGAATTTTGTCCATGCTGTCGAAAAGCCTGCAAAGAATGAATGAAGAGATTGAAAATGGTAATGAATCGCACGGTTCGATAGTGCGGAAAACGCTCTTAAAAATTATATATAACATGGCTATATATATATATATATATATATATATATATATATATATATATATATATATATATATATATATATATATATATATATATATATATATCTATCAATGGATTAATTCAGAAATCATATATACATGTAACATACGTGATAAAACGATATTGTTCTTGCACCATTCTAATATATATATATATATATATATATATACATATATATATATATATATATATATATATATATATATATATATATATATATATATATTGACGGGACATATTTATTTATGTATTTATTTCTAGTTTAAATATTTACATATATTTACGTGCATTATCTATGGGCAAAAATATAAGTAAATAAATAAATACGCCCCATTAATAAATGGAGCTACGCATTTATATGCCCAGCCACCCCCAAAAAACAGGCGGATAAATCTATCATCGTTTAGATAGCGAAATTAAATACAAAAACAATGATTCAAACTGTTAATATTGCTAAAAAATATAAACAGATTTACTTAAGAGCGATAAAATCGTGAATAAAAAGTGACAATGTTTTGTAGCTCAGTGGTAAAACGCCAGATTGTAGATTGTGTAGTCATGAGTTTGAACTTTGCCTAAAAGGTTTACCCACGCTGACGACAGCTGAAACTAGAAACGCGTTTCCATGGGTAACTTTTATATGCACGTAAAATATTTAACTATTTAATATATGCACGTAAAATATTTAACTGTTTAACTATATATATATATATATATATATATATATATATATATATATATATATATATATAATTACATTTTCACCCCAAACAAGGCATATTGCCACTTTGATGTAGAGGGCTACTATCAGGAACCTAAGTTCCAGGGGTACTATGTAGGGAGTTTAGCAGCAAGATGTCTATTTACATTACACTTGAACTTCTGCATGTCAGTACAGTTGGGGAAGCAGGAAACCGGAAGAGAATTCCAAAGTTCCGCCGTTCTGGGGAAGAAGCTATTAGAGTAAAAAGCTTTCTTACATCTAGGGATCACAACTGTGTAGGGATGGGACTTTTCTGCTGGTCGGGTTTGTCGGGGGTATTTTCGTTGAGGGGGTACAAGTGCTTGTAGCTCGTCAGAGCATCCACCATTAAAATACTTGTAAAACAGCCAGAGGGATGCAACATTTCGTCGGTGGAACAGGGGCTGAAGTTTAGATGACAATTCAGGACCTATTAGGTTGGCGACTCTCTTTTGTACCTTGTCCAGGAGAGACAAGTAGCAGATGCACCAGCCCAAATGTGACAGCAATACTCCATACATGGGCGAATGGTGGCTTTGTAGAGGTACAGGATACTTTCAGGCGTAAGTAGCTTCCTAGCATTATAGAAACAGCCCATCTTCTTTGCAGCAGCCTTAACAATAATCTCAATGTATCTATTCCAACCAATGTTTCCTGTGAACGTTAAGCCAAGGAGCTTGAACGAAGTACTCTGTTAAAATATCTCTAGCCATAGCTATTGGTGGTTGGTAAGGTTTCATGTAATTATTAAAGGAAACGAGCTTTGCTTTGGCAACGTTGAATGTTACCCCGTTCCACTACAGACTGAAGGTCTTCCTCTAGTGTTTCGGCCATTACCTTAGATATGTACTCATTAGTTTTTTCCACGTTCCTGCTATAGAGCGTGGTGTCGTCGGAAAATATACTCATTTCAGAGAAAATTTATCAGGTAAGTCATTTATGAATATCAGAAATAATAAAGGTCCAAGGATCGATCCCTGAGGTACTCCCGCATTTATATAAATTTTTTTGGACGTACTCTCATCGAGGACAACTTGGATTCTTCTCTCATTTAAGAAGGATGTTTATGCTAAGAATTCGTCCAGTAATACCATAGGATTTTATTTTCATGAGAAGACCATCGTGCCATACCTTGTCAAAAGCCTTAGATATATCTAGGGCTACTGCCCTCATCCCCTGCCTTATCCAGTGCTTGGTATAAACGTTCAGAGATTACAGTTAGAATATCTGCAGTCGAACGGGCTTGCCTAAATCCATTTTGATGGTTTGCAGAAGTTTAGCAGCTGGAAGGTGGTAGACTAGAGCTTGATTAATTAAGGACTCAAATATTTTGTCGAAAAGAGGGAGGAGGCTAATTGGGCGATAGTTTAATTGGTCAGTTCTTTCGCCAGAGTTTTTGTAAACTGGTACCACAGAAGCAGTTTTCCAGCAGCTAAGAAAGCAAGATTCGTTAAGGCATTTGTTAAAGAGTTTAGAGAGAACAGGAGCGACCTCAGGAGTATTGTTTTAATAGCACAGCCGGTATGAGGTCAGGTCCACATGCTTTTGAGGTGTCTAGGTTTTTTTATAATATCATGTACTTGGGAGGGCGTGATCTTTAGATCATCTAGAGTGGTTTCTGTCCGCAGAGGAAAATCAGGGAGGGAATAGCTTACTGGGTCCAAGGTAGAGTTTGAGGCAAACTGACGGGCAAGCATATTATCTTTCTCAGTTGCTGTGCAAACAACCTGGTGATTGGTTGATAGTGGGGGGTATTGTCGATTCTCCATTATTTACTACACTGTTGTAGATTTTTCAGAAATCACGAGTTCCTAAGTGTTGCGCTTCAATACGTTTCCTAGTGGTTTCAGTGTATTTACTCTTAGCTGTTCCTACTTCTTTCTTGCAATTATTTATAGCTTCTATATACTTTTGTCTGTTTGTACAGGACTTATGCCGGATAAATCTACGGATGCATGTTGCCTCTAAGCAATGGCAGCTGCGCATATAGAAGTAAATCATTGGGGAGAGTGGAGTTTACTATAGAACTTCCGTGTAGGAACATGTGCTTCAATTGCTGCTTTGAACCATTCAGTATTCTCATTTGCGCACTGTTCTGCTGGAAGAGAAAAGATATTTCTCCATGGGGCGTCTCTAATGTGATCTCTAATGGCTTCCCAGTCAGCCTTATTGTAGTACCTTGTTGTTTTGAGCAATGGCTCTTCAACTTGGGGTCGAGAGTTTAGAGTAATGTCTAGCATTATCACAGCATCATCAGCATTCCCGAGTGGGCAATGAGCATTTGTTACACAATCATCAGGAACTGTTGGTAGAAATAAATCCAGAAGAGAGGCTTGCTGGTCTTGGCGATCTGGTGTGTGGGCCTGGTTTGAACAGTTTTTTGAATTGAGCTGTCATTTCATTTTATTTCATAGTTTGTCAGATCTAGGGTAAGGTATTAGGCAAAGCGGATGTGCATAGCTACCATCATGCAACACGAGTAGACCATAAGCCGGCTCCTCATCCACAGGAATGTGGCCTCGGGAATGCCTACTGGAGATGAGTGTAGGATCCCTTTCTATGCGCGACATGGCACTACAAGCATCCCGATATTATACAGCTGATGATAGAGCAGCCGCTCTAAGCGCTACCAAAGAGTTAGGGCTCCTGTACTATCAATCAGAAACAGCAACTAGCAACTGTCGAACCGGTACCCTCAAACCTGTAAAACAGGAGTGTACTTCAGTGTCAGTTCCCAGAAATCAAGGTATCCTCTTCCTGATCCTAATACTTGATATCTGTATGAAATAAATAGATATCCGTGTGTTCAATCAATTGATTACCTCTCAAACGTTGAGCTAGTTCAAAACTGAAGAACGTTCATTTTCCTCGCTCCAAGCGACCAGTTACCTATGTTATAGCATACCTTTCTTGTAATCTCTTTGTACTACCGGATTCCAATACAAAATACCTCTAGTCGGGTGAAGTATCTTTTACTAACCGCAACATCACCTGAAGAAGGTGTACCAGTATGTTGGGCTTGAATATTATATTATTTTGAATATTATATAATTTTGAATAGTATATTATTTTGAATATTATATTATTTGGAATATTATATTATTTGGAATATTATATTATTTGGAATATTATATTATTTTGAATATATAATTTTGAATATTATATTATTTTGAATACACTAATATTTTGAATATTATATTATTTTGAATATTATATTATTTTGAATATTATATTATTCTGATTATTATATTGTTTTGAATATTATATTATTTTGAATATATAATTTTAAATATTATATTATTTTAAATATTATATTCTTTTGAATATTATATCATTTTGAATATTATATAATTTTGAATAGTATATTATTTTGAATATTATATTATTTTGAATATTATATTATTTTGAATATATAATTTTGAATATTATATTATTTTGAATACACTAATATTTTGAATATTATATTATTTTGAATATTATATTATTCTGAATATTATATTATTTTGAATATTATATTGTTTGGAATATTATATTATTTTAAATATATAATTTTGAATATTATATTATTTTGAATACAATAATATTTTGAATATTTTTTATTTTGAATATCTTATTATTTAGAATATTATATTATTTAGAATATTATATTATTTAGAATATTATATGATTTTGAATACAATATTATTTTGAATATTATATTATTTTGAATGCAATGTCATTTTGAATACAATAATATTTTAAATTTTATATTATTTTGAATATTTTATTATTTTGAATATATTATTTTGAATATTATATTATTTCGAATACAATAATATTTTTAATATTATATTATTTTAAACATTATATTATTCTAAATATTATATTATTTTGTATACAATAATATTTTGAATATTTTATTATTTAGAATATTTTATTATTTTGATTATTATATTATTTTGAATATTATATTATTTTGAATACAATATTATTTTGAATACGATATTATTTTGAATATTTAGTCATTGTTTACTTGCAGGATGATGTATCCTAAAACCAAGCTGTCCTGACAAACCTAAAAAATCCCAAACACGCAAAAACAGTGTTTCATATGCAGTAAAATTCTCTCTTGTTGCAATTAAATGTACACGAAAAGCATTGCAAGCGGGAAAACATTTATTATAGGTGATATTTTTTCTAAACAACTTTGAAATAAATTATTTAAATTATTTAAACTAGTTATATGATTTATAACTCACCTGTTCTCTCCTCTCCCTCTCTCTCTCCACACACACACACACACACACACACACACACACACACACACACACACACACACACACACACACAGAGTGTCTTTTAGATTGATGGAAATATTCTCACGTGAACTAACTGATCAAGGACGACCGCACTGAACTATTTGCATCTACAGTCATGATGTTGGAACTCACACTAAAAACAATATTTAGAGACGATAAAATCCGTGTTTTTCTTTAAACGCCCGCTATTCGCAAAGGGCGACTGTGTTTTAGAACCGGCTTATACATTTCCAGGTTAGAATAATACATACATCTAAAGGACAGAATGTTAACGCATCCAAAGCTAAAGCCATTATGACGAAAATCTGTTTGTACGCATATGGATTCGCGCATTATTTTTGGTTTCGTTTAAAAATTTAACGATAAAAGCATGTTATTCAATCAACCAAGATGGTTTCCTGTAGACTTAAAAGCATCGGTTTTCTTATCCATTTTCGTTCGGATCACAAGAACAAAAAAATAGAAGCTGAGCATAAGACTGCCGGAAAGCCTCAACATATCATACTGTTACTATTCATAGACATGAGCTTTTGCTGACAACAGAACAATAAACCCACTGCGACACGTCACGTCCCATGGAGATACTCAATCAGTTATATTTATTCCTTAACTCATATTCATATGCATGCGTTGATGGATGGATGAATGAGTCCCTTAACCTTCCGGAGTCGTGGGGCGCCTTGTATTATTTCATGCAGCGTGTCTACAGGTTCCCGAACACATACATCACCTTGTATTACCAAATGGTCACCCATATTGGTATTGACCAGGCTCAACCGGTGTGTTAACGTTATTATGCTGTATATACTGACTGTAAAATAAGCAGACGTGTAACCACAGCAGGCATCAACAGTTTTATTCATCCAAACAAAAACGTTACTTGTATTATTTAATTGGCATTCATTATTGAGATGAGTATTATTTATTAATTTATTTTTTGCAGACTATTATTCTCATCTTTTCTATTCCTCTGGCCTTCGTCAGGTGATAACTTGGCCAAAACGCGGTGAGACGACAACAAATATGGATGGCAGTAATTGCTGAGAATGCAGTTAGGAGATTCGGAGTTCCTATACCGTCGCGGTTACAACCTGACGAAGGCCAGAGGAATAGTTGGTCGAAACGCCGTGAAACAACAACTAAGAAAGATGAGGATAATAGTCCGCAATAAAATAAATTAATAAAAATGTTACTCCTTGTAATTCTTTCATATGTATAGTTGATATACACATTTCCTTTTCAGTTTATTATTCCATCTTCGCGACAGAAGTATACAGACATTCGTATATAATACAATCAACAGAGCAGGTGCATGCCGGGATACTATATCGTTTATATTGACACATCTAATAAGCAGATGTTTCCGATGGAACAGAGTCTGAATAACACCCATCACATCATACACATACGCAGATACACATATCACGCATATAGATACACATATACAACACATTCATACATACACAGACACATAAACACGCGCACAATCATGTAATACACTTATTCACACCCACTAACTAAGGCGTATGTACTTGCAAATGTAATTAATTAAATAGCTACACACACACACGTGCGTATAGGCGCTCTCAATTCAACATATACTTATATACAAATACTTCCACACCTTGCTTTAACAGTATTTTTCCATCAGAAAGCAATGGTTTATCAACACGCGAAATTCAGATTTTTACATTGATTTGAAAATTTGCAACAATAGTTTCACTTAAATAATTCTCATTTGTAATCTAATACTTTGAGCTCAAATTTTGACACATGCTACATCAAGGTTAGTACTTTATAAATACTTTATGGATTTAGTTTTATTAGTGATACTGTCTATATGTCAGATCCGGGACTTATTGAGTAATGTGTTAATTCGGTTCTGTTTAGATTTTGAGATTAGTTTCTCATGTTATACGAAACGTGTTCATCTACTCATTGGAAGTATGAAACAATTAAAAAAAAAGCTCAAGATGAGTAATATTCTAAGAAAACTAAAAAGAGGATACTACTCCAAGTAGGTAGGCCATCACTGTATTTTGAGTATAATGAAGGAAGTACTTCCGGTGAAAATCTCTTAACACTTAATATGAAAGAGATAATCGGGTGAAATAATTAAAATAACTCAACCACACACACTACCAACCAACGCTGAAAAAAGTGGTTAGAAAGCAACTTGTTATTTAGGAGAGTATGAACAAGCGGTTTTTGTTTCTTTCAAAGCTAAGTTACGCACTCGTGATAACCAGGTTGAATTCTAACCAGCTCGCCCTTTTTCTGATTGAAAAAAATAAAAATTGATCCGATAATGTAAAACTTTCAAAATAGTAAAAAAAAAAAAAACCATTAAAAAAATATTTAAAAGAATATCTAAAACGAAAAAACACCCCCCCGAACAAAACAAAACAAAACAAAAACAAAACAAAACAAAACACCCCCCCAAACCCCCAAAACACAAAACACCCCCCCCCCAAAAAAAACCCCCAAGAAAACAAAAACAAAAACAAAACGGTTTTTACCAGATCGGACACGTCCCGGTTTCGAACACCTATGCCCAGTTTTACAGATAGCTAACGCCAGCACAAGCACACATAAACACGTTTCCCACCTAGGCATACACTTAGAAACGGCCTAAAAATATGTTTATCTGTACATACACACAAACATTCAACTTCGCATTTACGATCCTATACAAAACCATACACAGGTAGTCACCAAGCCACAAACACACACGGATACATGCATTAAGTTCACGCAATCCATATGTAAACTTACATACTACACAACCCCCATAAATACGTGGTGATCAAAATACAAGTTTACATTGCTGGAAACGTGTGCATTCATACATATATATGTACGCAGATCTTCATAACGCATCTTGCCTTGACAGAGTACAAAATAGACTTCGTGGCTTAGTGAGGGATGCTCTTTTCTCTTCCCTGCAACCTCTCTCCCAATAAAAGAAACGTTACGAGCCTGTCTTTATTTTATCGTTATTTCCATGGCACGTGCTCGTCCGAGCTCCAATCTCTGGTCCCCCTCGCCAATCTTTCACGAAAAACACCCGTCTAGCTGAGACCACTGTCAGTAATTTTCCCCGCTATTTATTTGTGCCTAAATCAAAACGTAGATTCCATGAACAAAGCTTCTTTCTCAGAAGTGCACGCCTGTGGAATTCTCTTCCGTTTGCCTGTTTCTCACCTGACTACAACTTGAATGTCTTCAAGTCCAACATAAACAAATTCCTGATGAATCGCCCCCTTAAGTAAGGCACTTTATCAAATCTCCAATAATAACGATTACTACGATACTATCTCATTGATTACTGTACACGCAATAAACCTTATCCCCGAGTGGCTTCCGGGCCTTGATAAGTGGTGACCTCCATGTAAAAAAAAAAAGTTCATGCATACACATACACCTAAACACGCACACAATGAAGTACATGCACTTATCCACATCCACTTTTTACGGCGTATATACTTGCAAATGTAATTAAGTAAATATCTATACACATACGTGCGTATGAGCGCTATTAATTCAACACACACTTACACAGAAACACTCCCACACCTACACGTACAGACATGCAAATACACATATATACACACGCACCCACTAATTTTCCAACCTGTCATTTGTCAAAGGTAAAGTCATGCGTTTCACGAAGACAATGGTGATAGAAAAGTCATTCTTTACAATGTTAATCCCTTCCTGTTCTAATAACAAGGGGTTAAAAGAGAAAGAGAAAGAGAGAGAGAGAGAGAGAGAAAGAAAGAGAGAGAGAGAGAGAGAGAGAGAGAGTGGGTGGGGGGAGATCAAGGCAAATTACCTTTTGTTACATTCCTTTATTTTAGATTCCTTACATTGTCCTATTTTGAGGACTCTAAGGAAGAGGGTCATCAAGGACTTCCAGATAAAAGAAGTTGCGATTGAAGAGTTGACCTAAAGAAAAACATTCCAGTTTAGAATGCGTAGTCACCCCCCCCCCATATATATATATACATATAAAGATGAAACGCTAGTATAGTGTCTGTAGGTATTAAAAAAATAATTACAGTAATAATTATGTTAACCCCTTTAAAAACTCGGTCCTTATTGTTGAACACTCTCAGTTGAAGTTAAAAGTCGGTCACTTAAGCTTACACGCGCAGATCATGATGTCATAATGATTAGACTACTATTATCGTTTTGACATTAAAAATAAATGTTTAAATTTCGACTGTATTTCTCGCGGTTAACGGTGGCCGCGTGGGTCTGCTCCTTGTTAATGGAGTCAGAGATGGCTTCGTTGGCGAGTTTGAATCTCCCGACCAGTACGAATCGTGACACCCTGTACTGATGATTCCCAAAAGGGTGAAACACTAGTTATTCTTATATTAGCACTGCATTCATCATTTAAAACATTGACATTTGTAGTTTACATGCTTTACGTTTTTGTGTTTTTGTTGAGAATCACATTTAAACATTAAAACTAAAGTATAAGTGGATTAATCATATATATATATATATATATATATATATATATATATATATATATATATATATAGTCATCCACATACAGTACTGTTTCGTTGTATCACAACTCATCAGTGCGGCTAGACATACACCTTTTCTCAGCCGTGGATCGAACCTACAACCATCGCGTTGACGGCGGCTGTATCCATCGGACCAAGAATCAGTGCCCGTAAATATTTCTCCTCAAATGCCTCTTAAATTAACATTTGCCTGTCGCAAAGTGCTCGAACTGTCAGTTTGTTTACAAACAAACAGTGGGCTTCGCGTAATCGCTTAAATACGCGCTGAGTGAAAATATATTTACAAAGAGCTTAACCCAAGCATGGGGGAACTTATTAGTCATCCACATACAGTACTGTTTTGTTGTATCACGACTCATCAGTGCGGCTAGACATACACCTCTTCCCAGCCGTGGATCAAATCTACAACAATCGTGTTGACAGTCGGCGGCTGTATTCATCGGACTAAGAATCAGTGCCCGTATATATATATATATATATATATATATATATATATATGTGTGTGTGTGTGTGTGTGTGTGTGTGTGTGTGTGTGATTGTCATTATTGTGTTGTTAAAAATGCTTGTATAAAGCAATAAAAAGTATATATATATATATATATATATATATATATATATATATATATCATTCAAGCAGACATTAAATACAACGGAGATATTTTTCTTTATAAAATTTTTTAGTTTTCGATTTTTCGCATAATCTTTTTTTTTATATCAAAATTAAAAATATTAATAAAAGTTCCATAATTATCACGAGCGCTTTCGATTTGACCGCGAAACATCTTCATGTGGAATTCATTAGTGAATAGGAGCGAAAATGGAAAGTAGAAAATTAAAAACACACTAAATTTTATCGAGAGATGGGAAGTTAAAAGTACATAAAAATTCGATTAAAAATTTTCGTTTTAAAAAACGATCCATGGGCCAATATTAGCAAAGCACGTCAATTATACGCTATACCAGACATTTTAATACGTTTATGCTTTTCTCAAATGCAATGTTATTAATAGTAGGGTGTTGGGTAATTTGAGCAATATATCAGCTTAGCAGCCTATATAGCAATATCCCACACAACCTAAGAAAAGAAGCTATCGCATATTGGATTGACAAACATACACAGACTCTACACCCCAGATTCAATAAACAATTCGTGATTGATAGCATCGACATAATCCTCAATAACAACTCATTCCAATTCAATAAAGACAACTACATCCAAATACTAGGCACAGCAATGGGTACTAAAATGGCACCGACATATGCCACCCTTACACTCGCCTTCCTAGAAGAGACCCTTTATGAAAGGATAGAGCAAAAGTACGGGAACAATATAAAAACACTCTTCATAAAATCTTGGAAAAGATACCGAGACGACTGCTTTATCCTCTGGAGGACCACATGGGGGGATATCGAAGAACTCCATACTTTGCTACAAAATCTACACCCAAAAATAAACTTCACACTAGAACAAAGCCCCACAGAACTAGCTTTCCTAGATATCCTAGTAACAATCAAAAACAACAACATAATCACAGACATCTACCACAAACCCACAGACACTCAACAATACCTCCACTTCAAAAGCCACCACCCTAAAAACTGTCTAAAATCAATACCCTACTCCCTTGCACGTAGAGTCTGCACCATAGTAACAGACAGACACTTCCGTTCAACTAGACTGAATGAACTACAAATAACACTGCGGAAAAGAGGATATCCACTACCACTAATACAGAAAGGTATTGAACTGGCTGAAAAAAAAATTCCAATAGACCAACTAAGAATCCCAAAAGAACACAACAAAGAACAAATTTTAGCATACGTCTCTACACACAAACAACCCAGAACTATTTACACATATAACAAAAAACCTTATCCTCCTCAACCAGAACGACAAACTAAACAACATACTTAAAACAACAAAAATAATAAAAAGCAAACGCCAACCCAAAAACTTAAAACACATCCTAACTTCCTCAAAACTCGTTCCACACACTACAAAAGGGGTTACAAAATGCAACAAACCGCGATGTGGAGTATGTGACATAATAATAGAAGGTAACACATACACATTCAAAAACCCAGCACAAACATTCAAAATAAAAAAGGATCTAAATTGCACCTCCAGAAATGTAGTATATGCACTAAGATGAAAAGCATGCAACAAATCCTACATAGGCGTCACCAAAAAATTCAGTGGCCTTACATAAGAGCAACATCAAAATTGCAGATAACAGACACCTCTATGTTTCAAAACACGTACACACATGCAGTGGAAACAGCTTCAAAATAATGCCAATCTTCCAAACAGACAATTATTTTTATTTACTCACACAGGAAAAAAACTTCATCACAAGATTCACTCCTGAACTGAACAGAACCTAATATCAACACACAAAAACATGAAATGCAAGGCACACTCACATGCACATCCATATACATATACATATACACACCCACACATAAATCAGAACCGACACATTAAAACACACACACGTGCGCACATACAACCACACACAGACATAACACCCCTATCTCTAATACAACACACTGAGCAATACCAACCCTATTTAACCTCGAAACCAACAACACTAGGAAACACCTAGAACCATAGCATAATATCTGTTCCAACACCTCGCTCCCTCCTCAGTCAGTGGAGGAGAACCCCCTCATGACTGAGACAACTATCATCTCTTCTATCACCCCCCTCTCATACATATACCCCTCTAATTGGCCCCTCCCCTCTGGGGAACAAGATCTTCCCCACACTAGGAACCGATCCTGGGTCTGGCCATACTCACATGGGGAGAGAAATAAATAGAAACATTAAAAAATCCCCTATACATATTTTTAAATACACCCCTCTATCTAAACAAACATAATATAAAGAATACCCGAAAAGACTGAAACGAAAAATCACAATACTAAAATCCAAGAATCCAAAAAATAAATATCAAAATAGAATGAAAGCACCCCTACCCTTATTTCAGAAGAGCTGGTTCTTCCCCCCTCCCTCCTCATGCATACACATTAGTAACGACCTTGGATCACAGTCACCTTCCTAGGGAAGCAAATAACCTCATAATACTATAAAACAGTACACACATCCTCAAACCAAAGAAAACACACACACACACACACACACACACACACACACACACACACACACACACACACACACACACACACACACACACACTACCCTACCCTACCTTATTGGAAAAGAAAAAAACACAAGCAGAAAGAGAGAACGAGAGCGAGAAACATAACACAGGAGTGAGCATAGCCGAGGTCAGCGGCCCCGACAAGCCCAATAAAAGAGTAATAAAAATTGAACATTCCAATGAATAGTTTGACACCTACACGCACCCACCCCTTGGAAACACTTCAAATGAACTACGAAAATGCCATTTTTACATCTCCAACACATTTGAAAATAATTTCTGACGAGGACGCTTCACAGAACGTTTGAAACGCGTAAAAACGATTTAAATGATTTAAAAACATTATTAAAATGATCAGAACATAATTCTCAATGAAAAACCAAGACGCGGAATAATAAAATAATGTCAAAAATACACATTGTTGGTGACACAGTTCATCTCTTGTACATGGATGAGTTCTCACAACAGTTATCTAATTCTATAAAGCACCGAAGTACCTAATTACCGATGATGTATTTGGAACTCTGGGGCGATATTCCATGTCTGCACTTGAGGATTCCCACAGTAAGAATATTTGGACTTTAACCCTCCCGATGCCTTATCGACTATAAAAAGAAACTTTTTTGAGAATCACGTTTTAGCCTGCATCTCTTCTATTTCACCATTAAAAATAACCACCTTATCAAACCAACCTATTCTGGCTCAATGTTCAATATTTTTCACACGCATAATTTTTAGCCGCATAGAACTTCACAAAACCCGTTCATGGCATGAATATAAACAATTTGAATACTTCTAAAATATTCTTAGAATAAATATATTTGTGTCAAATAAATTCTCTTTCTTCGTATTATTTAGATTCTTTGGACTACTGTTCTCATATTGACTGTTATATCCACAACTTTTCAGTCGATGTAATATCCGACCTTCTTCAGATGTATCTTGTCGAACTCGTAAATCTTTCGTTAGAACAAGGAAATTTGCACGAAATTTCAAACAGAACACTTTATTTAATCCAGTACGGCAGCATACTCTCGTCCCGTCAGCCACGATTGGATAGAAGTCCTAAGTATTTCACAATCGTATTTTTAGTGTCACCTGTACTGAGGATTGAACCTTCAACCTCTAGAATAGTGTAACGTAGAACTAAATTTTACCAATACTTTATCTACTACATAACGGGTTCCAAGAAAGATTCCTGAGTTCGGCAAGACACACCTGAAGAAGGTTGGAAGTTACACCGATCGAATTTTATGTATATAATATTGAAGATGAGAACAGTAGTCCGAAGGATTAAAATAAAACGAATTCTCATCTCAAAAATTCCTCCTTAACAATAAAACTATTCTTTTCAATACAAGTTATTACTTGTGAGTTTTGTCTTTGGATCCGATTACAAATTACAAACTATTTACCACACTTGAGAGAATTTGTCCCTCATAAACATGTAGGAACGTGACTGGATTTTAAGAGAATGAATAAGTTCTTTGTCATGAACGCTCTAGTACACACACACACACACACACACACACACACACACACACACACACACACACACACACACACACACACACACATATATATAGATATATATATATATATGAAAATGCTTACATGTCCTTTTGGGAAAGTAAGTGCATGTATCCCTAAAATATAAACGTGAAAGGCACAAATCTCATGCACCTTCTAAAATCTATTTTATATTTATTTAGATGTTAATTTTTTAAATCAAACAAAAAAGAAATCAAAAAATGTTTAATGGCATTTTCAAAATCTATCTATCTATCTATCTATCTATCTATCTATCTATCTATCTATCTATCTACCTATCTATCTATTTACTATTATATAAAAGGAACTTTGTGTGTGCGTGTGTGTGTGAGTTCGTTCTCTATGGACCCCGAAACGGCTGAGCCCACATTTACGAAATTTCACACAAATGTACTTTACGTACCCGACAGTGTTCTTCAATTGGTTTTGTATCGAAATGTATTCCACAAATATCGATAACCCATAATCGAAATAATCAGATGAAAGAAAGAACAGGCGATTTGACCAAAGTTAAAACCTTATATTGTCTAACAGCATAATTGCACTTGAGAAGTTTTGTTATCTCACAAGTAACAAGGCCTGGCATAAAAAACAGTATGTTCTTTGATATGATAGAGGCGCGTTCAGAATGAGTGTTTCTGTTTAGAGAATAACTAAACCATGATACTTGACTTTTGCATTTTAAACTTTGATTCAAGCCATTATATATAAACTCATAAAAAGCTGCCAATCAATCGATTTGATTAAAAAATGGGCGATTTCATCGATTTTGATGACAATAAAAATATGAGAGTGTGGAACATTCGTTGACCATCATTCAATTCCGGGCAACGTCGGATCTCCACGTTAGTAAATTATATATTTTATAAGGAGTGTAATTTATCAAATTTAACATCATGTTGATTCTTTAAGGAGTAAGTAGTTTATAGTATGTAAATTCGAGCAACGTGTGGCATTATCGTCGATTCATTTCGGGTAGGTGGAGATCGTCAGCGTTATAATGCAGTTCATTCAGGGGAAGGTAAACCTTGATTTTAAACCTACCCACACATGGGAAAGATTTCAGGAGTAAACCTGGAGGTAAAATTCGGAGTGGAGCCCCTAAGTCAGTTCAGTGTTATCTTACTTGATTCTACCAGCTCCTGCGTCGTAGTTGTACTGTGCTGCACTGTACTGTTCTGTACTCATCTTAGACGGGTTGAACCAGCTTCCTTGGAAGGAGGAAGTTTCATGGGAGTATGAAATTCACAAGCGGTCCCCAGTCGAATGTATATCCCGGTTAGCGGAGATGATGTTAGGTTTTTGCAGCTCTTGCAGCGAGGTGTCGACGTCCTCCTACATATAATGCCTGCTATTCCTAAATCGCCAACCATCTGGTACTGACCAAGTTCAACGTTGCTTAACTTTGGTGATCCAACGAGAACCAGTGTGTCACTGTGATTATACGACATTGTTGGGTTTAAAGTGGAACAGCTTTATTGTTCCTTTGGATTCATTAGCAATGTGGCGAGAAAAGCAACAGCTTGTCATTTATCTTACATCACTCAGAGCATCCAAAATATCCACGATCCATGGTCAAACCTGACCGATGTAGACCTACTACTCTCGATTCCTATTCTCGCAAAATATTTGATTGCACGCGTAATCAGTTAACAGTTGTGTTCTGTTGATTCGCGGTAGTAATAAGTTGTGACGTTTCCCCCATTATTGCTATAGAAGTGGTAGTAGATCATTCTCCGGCTTCGTTTTCTGTTGTTGTCAGCAATTGAAACATCACTTGATGGAATGATAAATTTATCGCCCTAAAGAAAACAACACTACAGTTTTATTTTAAAACTTTTATAAAAAAAATCAATTCAGATAACTTGATTCTGAAGTAGAGCTGACATCTATTCAATGTAGCAGCCTTCAGTCTATATCACCGCCTCGATACAAGTCAGGAACTGGGCGCATGCCTTTTCCATAATTGCCGGCGAGAGCTCGGCGAATACTCGGCGGATGGCGTCGATCAGGCTGGCTTTGGTGTTGTGGGAGATCATATTGGTGATGTTCTTGACGTATGACTAAACGACGTAGTCCAGCGGGTTCAGGTCGGGGTAGGAGGAGTCAGTGATAGAAGAGTACAAAGTCGTAGCGCTCCTTCGAAAGGCAAGCCAGGGCCTCTTTGAACTTGTGGGCCGGCACCGAGTCCTTCTGTTGCACCCAAGGTCTGCCAGCGGACCACCTGATTGCACCAGGGATTACTAAACTCTTTAGCAAATCCAGATACACTTTGGTGTTGACTTTCAAGCAGACTTCGAAGATACGAGGTGTCATGATGTAGCCCTCACTTGAAACCACACCAAAGACCATAACTATGACCGGAAACATCGTGGAGCTGTGCCCTCAAGCGTTGAACGGTCCATATTTGCATTTTGAAAGTGCTGTTGTGCAATGGTCCTGTTGTCATAACTTGGATCGTTAGAGAACATGAGTTGTATAGCGGAGCATCTCCGATATCACTCGTTGAACATTCTGTTATTTTCAGACATGATAGGAGGTTTTATGGGATTTGCACACAACTAGTAGATGGTCTGCATCAAAAAGAAAATCGGTTTTCATCAAACGGAAATGGAATCATGTCGTCTTTCCTAGGACGACAATTTTATCGTTCCATCCTGTATATTTTTTGTTCTTTCTTAACATTATAACAATTCAATAAAAAAACAAATTATTTTTTTACGCTGAGCTTTTCATATTCTTTTAGCTATTTATTTCGCTTTTTTTATGAATGCACTATTTCACAGCAAGTAGAAAGTTAACTAAAACGATTGAATAGTATTAACCTCCACCGGCAATCTCTGGTAGAAGTGGATGGAAGAGCTCGAAATCAACGTATGCACTATTTGATACCCAGCAATCAAGAGAAAGATCTTCCTGGCTTCCTTAATAGTCAATTTCCTGTCATAACGCAACTTCCTGAACGCGATATCTTAAATTCCTAACTATTAACTTGTAGTAGAAAACTCCTTTTTACATAATCTAATTGACGGATTATCAGCTGTTTGTGAGGTCAAGTTTTCTTCCATGTCGTGAAGAGTTTTTGTTTATCTAGAATAGGGGTGCACACATATTTTTATGACATGACTAAGTCTAAATGATTTACCATCTACTAAAGATACAAAACGCATTGGTTATATTCTTATATTAAAATGGTTGATTGAAAAGTTTCAACAGTTGTAATAGAACAATAAATAAAGTTGCATATCAGAGTTATACTATACTGTGATTAAATGTCAGTTTCGAAGCAAAGAAAAACTAACACGCCTTTCTAGGATAATTCAAAACGTACTGGAACAATTTCAAGTAAAAAATTCCGTCACCAGGGTTTTTGCCAATTGAAAACCATACGCTATCAAATCGAAACTTCATGTAAAAAAGTCGATGGCAAAATGAGGGTAATAAATAAGGCCCCCAAGAATCATACCAGTACTAGGCGCCATATATAGTGAAAACTAGTTATGGATACCACTGTGTTCCTCAAACTTTCTTGTATACGGAGCATCTGATTCCCATAAGAACCGATTCTAAACTATACAAAGTAATTGTTTTTATATATAACAGGGTAATGTAGTTTGCTGGTAAATAAACAATATATAAATGTATAAGAAGACTGTAAGCAATGCAAAATGCCAGGATGGTGCAGTGACGTATGAATAAAACCGAATGAAGGTGGAATTTAAATTATAAATCTTCATATTTTTCCAAATTTTCCACATATAAATGAGGAATTATGGATATACGTTTCAAGACATAGACATATTATTTAATATAACTGGAATGGTAAAACGTCTGATAATTTTTGTGAGATACCCCTCTTTAAAAAAACAAAAAACCAAAAACTTTTTTTGTTGCATTTTCACCCCAAACAAGGCATAGGGTCACTTTCATGTAGGGGCTCCTATCTGGGACATAATTTGTGGGGGTACTATGTAGGGAGTTTGCCAGCAAGATGTCTGTTTACATTACACTTGAATTTCTGCGTGTCACTACAATTGAGGAAGCAAGAACTCGGAAGAGAATTCCAAAGTCTATCACTCCTCGAGAAGAAACTTAGACTAGAAGGCTTTCTTACATGTAGGGGTGGTATTTTGCTGATTGTTGGGATTGTTGGGGGTAATTACGTCGAGGAGGTACAAGGGTTTATAGTTCGTCGGAGCAGCTAACATTAAAGTACTTGTAAAACAAGCAACATTTCGTCAATGGGAGAGCGGTTGAAGCCTAGTTGATATTGCGGTACCTATTGGGTTGGTGACTCTCTTTTGAACCCTGTCTAAGAGGGAGAGCCTAGTAGCAGATACACCAGCCCAAATGTGGTAACAATACTTAATACATGAGCGAATGGTGACGATATAAAGGTACATGATGCTCTCAGGCGTAAGTAACTTTCTAGCACGGTAGAGAGAGCCCACTCTCTTTGCAGCAGCCTTGGCAATGCACTCATTGCATCTGTTCCATCGTATGTTCCCCGAGAACTTTAAGCCGAGGAGTTTGAAGTATTTTCAGGTAATGTATCATTAGCCATGGCTTGTAGTCATTAAAGGAAAGGGGCTTAGTTTTGGCAGCATTGAATGTGACCATCCATTTTTGTCCCCATTCCACCACAGACTGGATGTCTTCCTCTAGGGTTTCCGCCGTTGCCTTGCATACGTGTTCATTCGTTTTCCTCTTGTGTCTGTTATAGAGCGTGATGCCGTAAAAAAAGAGCAAGGCATAGCTGAGTTTGTATTACTTGTTCCGTTTTAGGGCATGTGAAACATAGTGCATATGAGTGCATGGAAAAATATCAGCAGCAGCGTAGGATGGCTGACTCCAAAAAAGATTAGCGGCAGCAGTAGCCGAAAAACGCGGATATGCAAATAAGGAAGGAGAAATAATATACCACTTGCTCGGGGGGGGGAGAAACAAAGTGCGACGTCGAGGAATATGGACGTGTAAAGTCGATGACGAGAATGGGCCGGCTGTGACCGACATGCGGTCGGACGAAGGAGAAACGACATCGGGTGAAATGAACATGTGGCAGAGAAAATAATGGTAAGAAATGCTTTTGTTAAAAAAGAAAAAATGCCGACCTGGATTTTATTTATTTTCAGTTTAATTTTTTTATGAATTACTAAAGTGTAACAGCCAAATTACACATATACCCTTGGCAAGTAAACTATAAAGAAAGATTTGTGTTTCATTCCCTCTAATTCTATTTAACTTTCAACCTTTTGTTTTATTAAAAAAAAAGCATTGCAATTTGAAAATTTAAACGGCATTCTTTAAAGCAACAAACAATTAAGTTTTAAATTTATTTTTCCAGACAAGGGTGTAACCATCACTTTTATTTGTTTGTTGCTTAAACAATAAACCTTTGTCTTTGCAAACAACGCTGTTAAATGTCTTGCGGGAATATTCTGTAATCCATTTTAAGGTAACATTTTTCTTTATTTTCTCTTTTTAAAAGTAGAAGGTCTTGGAATTTCTCACCTTTTCACATGCAATGCCGGGACCAACCCCAACAGTAATCTATTATATAAACGGCTATATGTCCGTCTGTCTGTCGGTTCTACATATTTTCAAACTGCATCTCCACCGAAACTAAAAGTCGCAGAGCACCGTTAGGGGCCTCCAATAATTGGATTTTTTACGGGTCGTCTTTTTATGGGTCTTAATCGGTTAAAATTGTTTTTAAAAGAGTAAAAAATGGGTAAAAATTGAATAAATTGTTAAACATTTTGTACAGTCATCTTTGTTTATTGTTAATTTTTACTTGGTTCATATGCATATCACGTTGGTACAGTGGAAACTTCACCAGCTTTGAATGCTACGGTTTCGGTTTCGATTCTTACTGATGGAACCTAAATACTTTTGAAATCACGACTCAGTACAAATATATACGAAATCTGGACAAATTAAACTATCATGTTTAAGCGTATTTTACGTCCGGGCAAAACCAGGCGCTCCCTCGCTAGTTATATATATATATATATATATATATATATATATATATATATATATATATATATATATATATATATATTAGGGGGGTTTAGGTTTAGGGAAGAGTATAAGATCAATTCTTTAAGAGGAGACTTATCGATATAAGGCAAACCTAATGCTTCTCATCTTCTGATAAGAAGCATTAGGCTTCGAAATACCATGGTATAAAGAGTCCCCACTTACATACACCCCTAATTGATAATACCCTTATTGAATAAATGAATAATTCTCTCGCTGTATATTAGTATATAGTTTTATATCGTCATTTTCTTTCTTTATTGATTTATATATATATATATAAAACAACAATATATATATATATATATATATATATATATATATATATATATATATATTGTTATTGTTGTTTTTTTTCAAGCGATACATATGGTTAATATTGGCTCCGCCTCGAAGCTCATTTTTTTTATTTACTTAGAAAGTCGCCCTTTTAATTTGTTTGGACGTATATAACATTTTTTATTTATTTATTTTTAAAGCAGTAATCTACGTACACGCGTGTTTCGAGGGTGTTATCTCTCGTCAGCGTAGTTCAACTGTTTCTAGGGATCGAACCTCAGACCATGTTTACCACAGTCCGGTGCCTTAACCGTTAGGCCATAATCTCTAGATTAATTATACTGTTTATTTTTATCGCTGATAAATTTAGATTTTGTTATTGTTGTTTTTTTTTTTCGATCCCTAGAAACAGTTGAACTACGCTGACGAGAGGTAACAACCTCGAAACACGCGTGTACGTAGATTACTGTTTTAAAAATAAATAAATAAAAAATGTTATATACGTCCAAACAAATTCAAAGGGCGACTTTCTAAGTAAATATATATATATATATATATATATATATATATATATATATATATATATATATATATATATATATATATATACCGTATCTTTCTGTTAAGTTATATTATTGTTTCCGCTACCTGACCGTTTTTTTGGCCGTCTGTAGCTTCCTCAAACTTTTACAGAAAAAGTCTGAGGAAGCTACAGACGGCAAAAACAAAAAAACAACAAAAAAAAAAACGGCCGGGTAGCGGAAACAATAATGTAACTTAAAAGAAAGATACGGTAATAAAAAATAAAACGCATATTTGCTCTACAACAGTATTGAGCACTTTCTTCAGTTTTTATTAATTACCATTTCCACTATATATATATATTGTGTGAATAAAAAATTCGGATAGATCCTTTATATAGGGACCTATCAGGGTATAAGAAGCTCAACACTTGAGGGTGGAGCATGCCATACTAATAAATTCAAGACAAAATAAAATAAATATATGTATATATAGTTTTTTTGTCAGTTAAATAAAGGAAAACATCATATAGAAATATTGTTATATGATGTTT
The DNA here is from genome assembly GCF_053919585.1 of Euprymna scolopes. NCBI lineage: Eukaryota > Metazoa > Mollusca > Cephalopoda > Sepiida > Sepiolidae > Euprymna > Euprymna scolopes. The sequence continues at coordinate 19,690,018 of NC_136483.1, read as the reverse complement.
TTCCTTATTGATCTGACAAATAAATCTGTATATACCTATCAGGTCATCCCATAAGTTCTGTCCGAATTTATGAACAAAGAAAGAAAGTGACCAACTGCTATATTTTATTAAAGATTTAATCATCAATATACGCCCCCGGATTATCTATGACTTCCTTCCATCTATTAACAAGCTTATTAATTCCATCAGTGTAAAATCCTTTTGGATTTGATTCGAAGAACTTATAAATGCCAGTTTCAACATCTTTATGCGTTCAAAAGCTATCTATTCCAAATGATTTGTAAGCTACGAAACAAATGGTAGTCTGAAGGAGTAAGGTCAGGAGAATAGAGTGGATGAGGAATTTTTTTCCAATCAAGTTCTTCGATCTTTATGAGGTGATTTTGCTGTGTGGGGTCGTGCATTGTCCTAATGAAACATCACCCTTTTTCGATTAACTAGAACAGGTCTTTTCCCCCTGAAAGCTTGGTTCAAACGCTCTAATTTCTGACAGTAGATTTGAGCATTAATTGTTGCATTAGGTGGTAACAATTCAAAGTGGAATATTTCTAGCCGCTTCGGCTGCTGAGTTCCCTTTCTTGAACTCATTCAGCATTATATGCCTCAAACGATTCTTAAACAATTTCATGTTAGTAGGGTTGTACTCAAGCAAATTTAAATTTTATCGTTCTGTAAAAAAATGTAATCGGTTAAAATGCATTTAAACATAAAAATGTGAAAGATTACAAAATATACACAATATTTTTTAAAGTTTAGTTCCATTTAAAAACAAAGGTAAAAATTCGGACAGAACTTATGTGATAACCTGATTATACTTATTTATATTCTTCAAGTGTATATTCTTGATGTATATTTTCCAAAAGTAATATTTCGAATTATAACAAACATTAAGCTCAATGAAATTGAATTTCTAACCCTAGAACATGTATACCATTAGTTTTCATTTCGAATGCTGAAAATTGAAGTAATTCACAGTTATAAATTTCTTAAAGTTTTTTTAAAAATTTTGTCTTACACGTATTTCGTATTATAGCAAAAAATCACCAACAACCTCTCAGATGAATGAATATTCCTAAAAAAATCCTAGCAGTTTGAATTTCTAGCTTGAACTGAAAAGTATGCAATTTTAGTGTACCATGTTCCGGACCAATGGCTAGGTCAGAGTGACCTGATATTTCTTTGATTGGAATCAAGAGCCTCATCTGTGAAATGATGGGATACTCAGCTAAATGACATGCTACTCAGTGTCACTTTAGGACTTAAGATCGGAAGAACTGAAACATGAAGAGACTTGTCACCCTGAAGTTATTTTCAGCTTACAATTTCTTACATCTGTACGATTTTCTTCTTTTCCTTTTGTTTCATATTTAATCCGGCTCTGGTGGTTCTTTAAGCTATGCAATCTTTTCTCGAGATTATCTGGGGAGAGGGAGGATAATATATAAATATACCAGCAAAATATCTGATGTTAGCCGGGAGATATGACTAAAAAATTAAAAAATTTGAAGTAATATTTTATCACATATTTCTTATTTGTTTAAAGATTCTATTATGAAGTAATTTTGGTTCCATCGATGCAGTTCGGGATTAACGATAGACTTCCAAGCTATTGGCAGAAACAATGCGCGTACGTGAAATGAAAAAGACGGATTAAGATTAACATAACATAGTAGAAGATGCCCTTTTCTCTTCCCTAAAACCCCTTTCCCACAGAAGAGACATTGCGAGCCTGTCTCTAATTTATCGTTATTTTCATGGTAAGTGCTCATCTGAGCCCAAATCTATAGTACCCCCTCGACAAACTTTCACGAAAAACCCTGAAACCACAATCAATAATTTCCCCAACTCTTTGTCTGTGCCTAAACCTAAACATAGATACCATGAACAAAGCGCCTTTCTTAGAACTGCACGCCCGTGGAACTCTCTTACGTTTCCATTCTTTCCAGCTGACTACAATATGATCGTCTTTAAGTCCAACGCGAACAAAATATCGTCCCCTTAAGTAATCCAATTTACCAAATTTCCACTACTAACGATTACTACGATATTGTCCCATTGACTACCGTACACTCATTAACCCTTATTCTTAAGTCGCCTTCGGGCCTTGATAAGTGGTGAATCCTTTGTAAAAAAAGTGGAATTATTAAGAATCGATTAAAACTTTAATTTGTAAAAAGCCGATTGATTAGAATTCTTACACTCGAATCTGTTGGTCACGGTTTGTATCGCACCTCACAGAACTTTTGGAAAGTTTCTGAAAACCGTATACCATGAGTCAACCCAAGATTTGTGATTACAATTAGGTTCAACATAACTGTTAAAAAGTCGTCGCAGATGCATACTGGCTGCCAGCTCAAGATGTCCACCATGCAGTTTCTCCTGAATTTTCCATCACAGTTTAACATACCTCAAATTTATTTTATGAAAATAGTTAACTGTTAGAACTGAGTGTCTTTTTATTACTGTAATATAACAGGTGCGATCATAGTATACTGAAGACATTATACTTGGCCCTGAGATCGCAAAGGTCTCAGAACTGTGCACACCCAACGTTGTGCACCGAAATAAAAGACCGATTATTGAGTGAAGAATTATTTGGAGGTTAGTGGTATTCATTTTGAATTCGAACTGCAGTTAAGTTTTATTCAGCCAGAAAAAGTTTGTTTACAATGATTTTGATATTTCAGCCTCTTCAGCTGTTAAACTGCCGAAGAGGCTGAAATATCAAAATCATCTAACATGAAGTGGCTTCACGCCTTGTTGGGAGTGATTTCCATAAAGAAATTAGTAAAAATAAATAAATAAATAAATAAATAAATAAATAAATAAAAAAATAAATAATAATATAATAATAATAATAATAATAATAATAATAATAATAATAATAATAATAATGGCGGCACACCAAAGAAACGTGAAGTGGTCCAGAAGGACCAAGGAGGGAGAACACTAACCAAACCTCCGCTGGAAAAGTGCGGAGAGCACTTGGACTTAGAGGAATCTTTTTGCCACCCATACCCCAGGGAATACCAATGGCAATTGCCAGCGATAGATCAATGATAAGTGGCTGTTGCGATAACGAGAATCCATTTGCGTTGGTTATCGAGAAAAGTGGAGAACACTGGAAACCTGAGAAAACTTCTTGTCACTCAGGCTCTAGAGAAGACCACAGATTATTTCTAGTGAATGATCGCTGGTGATAGCCAGTGTGAGAACTCCTAGTGAGTAAGTGAAAAAAAAAATACACTGAAGCATTTTTTATTTTCAAAAACGAAAAAAAAAAACAAAAACAAGATACGCCATTAAAACAGTAGCGCATACAGACAATAAAAACACGACGCAAACCAAAATGCCGTCCTAGCTCGACCTGTCAAACTATTCGACAATATAAACACCTTCAGTTTTGTACACTATCTACCCGACCATCCGCCCACCCGATCCGCAACCCCATTTTCGAGAAACACAAGCCGAGGACCGGCAACCCCACCTTTCAGGCTAGCGCGACAAACGAACTTTTCACAGTCCCGTCTTAACTTCATTCATACATACTTATTATTATTTCCTTTTTTTTTTTACCTTGCTTTCTTTCTTCTTTCTACTCCTGAAACATTTCATTTCCACCTGTAACTTTTTAGCAAGAAAGTGAACTTTACTTCAACAACAAATAATAATAATAAAAAAACGCCCGGAAATTTAACACATCGGATTTAGGATCGTTCGTGTGTTGAGTAAGTATTTACTTTATTTATTTTCATGTTAAAAAAAAAAAAAAAATTGTAATCTAACCGAGTTTTCAGTCGAGTTAGAAGTTTATAAATCGGACGAGTGAAGGCGTTCGGGTTTGTTTATTTTTTTGCGGGAATCGACGCGTTTTCTTTCGCTGCTTTCTTATTTAGTTTCCTATCGTGTTTGTTTCTGTTAAGTTATGCATTATTTTGTTTCTCTCTCTTTCTCTCTCTCACTCTCTTTTTCTCTCTCTCCCTCTCTCTGCATTATATATATATATATATATATATATATATATATATATATATATATATATATATATATATATGTATGTATGATTTTTAAAATATAATTATCCGCTTACACGTGTTGCGTCGTCTACGAGTCATCAGAGTGGCTGAGACGACGAAACACGGTTAGTGGATAATTATATTTTAAAAATAATATGTATGCCGCTCGCCATGTGGAGGTACCAAATTGGTTAAAGGGAAAATTATTCCCAACTCGCGTTTAGGTAAAGATGCGCTTTCGTAAATAATTGAATTAATTCAAAACGTATCGCAAAACACCCCCCACACACACACACATAAAGATCTCTTCTAATACCTCGCCCCCTCTCTCTGTCTCTCTCTGTCTATCTCTCTCTTTCTCCCTACACACACACACACACACACACACACACACACACACACACACACACACACACACACACACACATATATATATGTATGTATGTATTATGTATGTATGTATGTATGAATAATTAATGTTTAATTATACTTATATACATGTATCAGGATATATAAACTTATATACATGTATCAGAATATATAAACATATTTACATAACTATAAAGATAGGGACATATATTTGTATCTATAATGACAGGTACACACATACACTGCCACAAGCATAATTATATTATTTAATGTCTTGAAGGAAATATATGTATCGACCTTCACTATTTACTTCAACAGTGCCGAATACGTAAGTATAGTTTGTTAGTAAAATATAAAAATATATATGGCAATTAAGCTGTATAGAATCTTCCACATTTCTTCCTCGAGCGGACCCGTCGGGCAAAATCCTATGGGGATGAAACGCGTAAGATTCCGGATAACTTAATTGCCAGGCCGGCTCTACCATTAAACCAAACCCCATCATATACGTTTTCACACACACACACACACACACACACACACACACACACACACACACACACACACACACACACACACACATATATATATGCTTTTCAGAATGTGAGAGATTGTATATAATAAATTCCACAGCCAAACAAGAGCCATGAACATATATATATATATATATATATATATATATATATATATATATATATATATATATATATATATATAAATGTTTTACTTTGTGCACAGAAAGTTGTTAGATGAGATAAGTCATTAGTACCGTCGGTTTCAAGGCTGATAATTAGGACCGTTTTAGATATCCATATCAAGCTCTCTTCAGCTAATACTCATCTAACAACTTTCTGTACATAAAATACAAAATATAAATACGCTCTTATTTTTCGGATTTTCCTTTTAATTGAGCACTCTGATGGATTCCTTTTTCCAAAAAAAAAACTAATCATATATATATATATATATATATATATATATATATATATATATATATATATATTATGTATCCACGTCAAATGCTATAAAGAGATATAATATTTTATGCATCGATTTTCAGTATTTACATCAACAGTGCTCAATACGTGAGTATAGTTAGATCAAAAGTTATGAAAATATATTTATGGCAATTAAGTTACACAGAGAATTTCGCGTTTCATCTTCGCATATGAATTATCAGTTTAACCTTACGATTCCCTACAGGGATGAAACGTGGAAGCCTTTGTGTCGCTTAATTCCTATTTATATATATATATATATATATATATATATATATATATATGACAGATACATGGGTATATATAGGCAACCACTTGATAGATGCATAGATAGCGATGGGTACAGACGAACACAGTAAGAAAATGCGTGGCGAATCGTTTTCGTTGTTCTTTCGTAGAGTTTGTTACCCGGAAGATTTCCTTCCATCTCATTGGTGTCTGTCAATCCGAAATTGTGCCATAATCACTACATTTGGCACTTACGAACGTCTCATAAGTAGGTGACCACATGAAAACGCCTAGTATTTCCCAATGGTCACCCATTTGGTATTAACCAGACCCAACATCGCTTAACTTAGGTGATCTAACTAAAACTGATGTGTCAACGTGATTATGCTGACACTTTCACAAAAAACCCACTCGTCTAGCTACAACCACTATCAACAATTTCCCCCATTCACTATCTGTGCCTACATCTAAACACACATTCCATGAGCTAAACTTTTTTCCTAGAACTGCTCACTTGTGTAACTCTGTTTCGCTGGCCTACTTTCCAGCTAACTGCAACATGGTCGTCTTCAAGTCCAATGTAAACAATTCTTGCTGAGCCGTCCTCTTAAATAATCGAATTATACCAAATTTCCGTCACTAACGATATTAAGCTGTTGATTCACTGACCACTTTATGTTCATTAACCATTATGCACAAATAACGTTCAAGCTTTGATAAGTGGTGACACTCTTGTATAAAAGCTACTTACAAATAAATGCACTGATACCCCCTCCCCCCCACACACGGGAGGTGATGGCTTATAAATGGTTAACGACACGAAATGATAACCTGAGTGTGTCAAGTTCGAACCCAGTTCGTTCCACAAAATCATTTTCACACTTATGAATGTTTGCAACCTTTACGCAGTTCTTCAGGTAAGTACCCGACGTCTTTCTAGAAAGAATTCCAATTAGAAAGATATCGGGGAAACGAATGCCAACAATTCACCCGGAATGAATCAATGATGCTGCTCCTTCACCCCCCCATCATCATCATCATCATCATCATTATCATCATCATCATCATCATCATCATCATCCACACAAATATAGGGCTCGTAAGATGTTTGAGGAAAATTATTTGACTCTATATTTTTTATTTCATAATTAGCATAACATTACATAACAAAAAAGTGGCACACAGTTATGGATACTTTATACATTAGGTTCCACTAAATAGGACACCAAATAATTTCTTTGTAAAATCTATAAGATAATATATAATAGTACTGCTTACAGTATAATTACCCTGAAGAAAGGATAAAATTCATCCATATGCATCAACTCTCTGACAGTTGTAAAATTTGTTAAAAACTTTTCAATGATGTATAGACTTATATAAATGAGTCTTGCAATAGTAAGCCACTAATTTATTGCTAGTGAATCTTCCTCATTTACCATAAATTTTATCTTGAATATATAGGCTTTTGATTTCTAAAATATATCACATATACTCAGAGCCCGATTTACAGGAGAGTCAATATTCCGCTTTCCAAATAAAATAAATAAATTTTTCTTTATTAAAAGAAAATGTTATTCATTTTATTAATATTTAGAAAATGAAATATTGACTCTTCTATAAATCGTACCCTGTGTACATGTGATGTATTTTAGAAATCAAAAGGTTGTACATTCTTCTTCTTCTTCTTCTTCTTCTTCTTCTTCTTCTTCTTCTTCTTCTTCTTCTTCTTCTTCTTCTTCTTCTTCATCATCATCATCATCATCATCATCATCATCATCATGTATCAAGTTTGTTTTTCGCAGACATTGATGATCAGCAATCATCTGCCCCTTTCCATTTGGACCGTTTCACCATGATGTTCTTTGCAGCATAGTATTTCTTTCCGTTGATATCAGTAAGATAAATCAGCCAGACAAAATGACTGAATTTGCATTTGAATTCATCTCCCAATATGATGTCAGAGAAATACCTTCAACAGAAATATGGCATAAACTAAAAACATCAACGTTTACTGCAACAATTTCTGCTGATGTAAAGAAGAAAGGGGTTCGCGCGAATAAGTGGGATGATGCCAGTGAAGCTGGCTCCCGTCATCGAGGCAAAAGGTAATGCTTCACAAAAATCAAATGAAGCTACACTGTCAACGTTGGAGTGTGCAAAGAATCAAGTGAAAGCTACAATTAGAAAATGCGTACATTGGACCAAGTTTTGCAACAATAAAATAAGCATCACATATGGGAGACATCAAGGCAATGTATGAAGGCATAAAGAAAGCAGTCGACCCAACCATTACCTAATATGCTCCCCTTGAGTCGAAAACAGGGATAGAAATATCTGACAAAATCAAACATTTTGAGATGAGTGCTGTTCTTATGCCATTGAACATGTTTTTATGATGATGACAATGTATCGGGATTTCATCGACCTGATCAAGGCTTTCGACTTAGTAAGCAGATATGATATTTGGAAGATGCTACCTTTTATTGTCTGTCTACAAAAACTGTTGAATCTAATTAAATCCTTTCATGACGGCATGATGAGATCCGTGCAATTCAGTGGTAACATTTTAAACGAGTTTGGAGTAAAATGTGGTCAAAGTAAGGCTGTGCTTAAGCGCCAACTCTCTTTGGCATCTTCTTCGCATTTTTATTGAAATATACCTTCGGGCTATCACACGATGGCGTTTACTTGCACACAAGAATCGATAGTCGTCTCTTTAACATTGTTCGTTTGCGTTCAAAGACCAAGCTAAAGAAAAACAACGATGAGAGAGCTGCTTTTTACAACTGATGCAGCTATTGCTTGCCACTCTGAGGAGGGACTGCATTTAATGATAGATTTTCAAATGCGTGTAACCAGCTTAGTCTGTCCATAAGACAAAAGAAGACACAGGTTTGAGGCTAAGCAACATCAACGCCGCCTGTTATATCTATCAACGAAGCGAACCTGGCAGTTGTAAATCAATTCCAGTACCTAAATTCAACAATCTCAGGCATCCTCACACTAGGAAATGAAATCAACAAAAGTAGTGGGAAAGCCACAACAACTATGACCAAGCTAACCCTAACCCTATCTGGAAAAACAAGCATCTTATCACCAAAACAAAAATCCATGGATACCAAGCATGTGCCATCGGAAGCTTGCTATATATACGGTGAATCTTTGGCGACGTATGCTCATTACGAAAGGAAGCTCCACGTTCTCCACATGAGATACTTACATAGAGTTCTTGTTGTCATTTGGCAAGACAAGGTCACAATTAACAACGTGCTATCCAAAGCAGGCATATCCACACTGTACACCCTCCTCAGTCAAAGATGTTTGCGATGGGTTAGTCATGTCTACAGGTTAGACGACACACGCATTTCCAAGGCTCTTATATACAATGAACTTAAATTGGGTAAACGCGAGAAAAGTTCGTCCACGCCTACGCATCGCAGCTGTCTGCAAATGCGACATGTGTGCAACTGTGGTATTTATCAAAAACACGCCACTAACAAGTAATGCTGGAAAACTCTGGTATCTCAAGGACTTACTTTGGGCGAAGAAACTGTGAAAAGACATAAAAACAAAACCACCCAGTATATCCTCCAATTCGATCCTGCTGTCTCACCCAGCGCACCTACTTATACCTGCAATACCTGCAGTCGACCGTGCAAATCCAGGATCGGCCTATTCAGCCAGTATCGACTGTTATATTTCTCATCAGGCGCACCTTCATAGTTTCTAAGACTAAAGAATACCCCACAGTAGCTACAGTACAATATTATTTGTCTAATTCAATGAAGAGTTGATCAATGCCGGAAAGCTACTCAGCAGTTCATTCATCACGTATCCTGATCGAGAGGGTAAGTTGATACCCGACCTTGTTCAAGGATCTCACACTGGTTAGCGGAGAGAAGAATGTTCCTGATGTTGGGAGTGCTTTCACCCTATACAGTGCCAAGTATTCCCAAATCGTCACCCATCTAGTACTGGCCAAGCTCATCGTTGCTTAATTTCGGTGATCTGGCGAGGAGCAGTGTGTAAACGTGATGATGCCGTATAATAGACCCCTAGATAAAGTAAAACAATGTTCATGACCTCATGACCCCTGGTCTCCTAACTCGCAAAATTTCAATCTTTTGAAATTAGTGTGTGTGGAGCGTAGTTGAAATAAAGTCCAATGAGCATCGCAATAATATTGAATAATCTTTAAATATCTCCATAATCAGAATAATATTCACTATAAAGAAATGCCACCGATCCTAAAATATAGGCGATAGATACATCACATAAAGTCTGTTATCAAAGCTGAAAGATACTTTAATGGTTAATAATACAAAACAATATATTTATTCTCATCCTCGAAAACTCTTGTTCTTTAGTAAAAAGGCACTATCTGTTTATAAGAGTCATTTCTTTGTATGAATAAATCTGTCATTAAATACATTACGCAACACACACACACACATAATTTTCTTTACTTTTTCTTCTGTTACTACTTAGTGTAAATTTTAAACCGTAAAACTCCAACAGTTCTTTTTAAAAATAGCTTACATGTAATAGTTCTAATTTTGTCAAAATCTCTTCAATTTAGTAAACTGTAAATTTCTCTGGAATCTGAACAATCTTTATTTTCCTTATTATGCCTCATTGCACCTCTCCTTATATATAAAACACACTTTGTCTGTATGTCTGTATGTGCATGTTTGTGTGTGTGTGAATTCATTTCATATGAATTCCGAAAAGGCTGCGCCGATTAAAAAAAATCACACAAATGTACTTTATGTATCTGCGAGTGTTTGAATCGGAATGCCTCCGATAAGTATCGAAAATCGATAATCGAAAAATCCAATTAAAGAAGCAGCAGTTTGATTTTGACCAATTTTATTCATACAGCCTAATATCACAAGTTTACATGAGAAATTTCTCTCCGCAAAAGCAGAAGGGTCTGGCATATAAAATCAACAGTAGGTCCTTTGATAAGACACGGCCGTGTTCGAAATGAATTTTTCTGTTTAGAATATAATTGAACCATGATACTTTACTCTTGCATTGTTGCTCCATTATATGTTTAATATAATTGTTTTGTAACATGTTCTAAATGAGTTGTAATTACCTTAGTGTAACCCCCCTCTTTACTTCTCGATTTGCTGTATAATTGTTTAATATTTTCATACTGTTCATGATGCTGTGTTTTAACTTTGAACTGTGTGTCATTCCTCTCATGAGGCCTGATATCAATAAAAGCCCATATCATCTCAGAAACGATCGTACACAAAATTTTTGTTCATGCTGGATTCTTGGGGCGTACGCAAATGATTCGTTCATAAATGTATCTACCTCGCATCTATAATATAAGGGAAGGTACTTTTATATATGTAACAGCAGGGAGAGCCGACGTTGCTCAGAACTGAATGAGGATCAACGAATTTTCCAAACTTACAATACTTTTATTGTCATCGAAATCGGTGAAATCGCCCATCTGCCAATCAAATCGATTAATTGCCTGCTTTAGTCAGGAACCCACCGCGGTACACCGGGAGGAAACTCACATGCCTCCCCGCAGTGACTTAGTCCACAATGCATTAAAGTCCACATTAAAGAACCTACTGTTGTTTTTATGAAATTATTTTAAAATAACTTGAATTAAAGTTTAAAATGCAAAAGTCAAGTATCTTGGCTGGATTGTGCTCTAAACAGAAACATTTATTTCAAATGCGCCCGTCTTAGCAAATAATCTACTGTTGATTTTAAATGTAGTGTTCTTCTGCTTGTGAAATAAATTACAAAAGATACTTTTGTATTTTTCTGAAATGAATAAAAGTGGCTATTATTTGAAAATGTATGCCTTAAAAACTTTTTTTTTTGACTAAATGAAACTTTTGTAATAAATAAAAATAATCATTAAAATTGATAATTTTGAACAGTTATTATTAGAAAGTGTGTGGCATTTTTTTGAAAACGAACTTTTACAAAAGTTTCGTAAGAACTTCTGGAATAGTTTCCCTTGTTTCGCATGGACGTATAAAAAAATAAGGCGCCCAAGTGCCATATAAGCATACTTTCATTAGGTATCTGAAACTTCGCCATTATATACGTCACAACTCCTTAAAGTTTTTTTTTAAAAAACCTTTTATTTCAGATTATTTTATTTTTAGGTCGTCGTCGTCATTGGCAAAACTCGGATACGAGAATACATTTTTGCTAATTAGGATTGAGCCAGTCCCAGCTACGAAGTATTTCAGGTGATCCACGAGGCGCAATTCGTGTCACATACTTGCCATTACTTGCTGCCTAAACATGTGCTTGACATGCAGGTTTGGGTAGGCATATTGCAGCAGGTTGCCGGTACACAATTACATGGCTACCGCCTTCTCGCCTACCCGCTAGGCAAGTTTATTCGGAGGAGGGGGGTGCATATCCCTCGAGTGAATTAAACGCGCCTCCAGATATCACCCTGGAGTTTCTACGCGGTACATCCAGCGCATAGCCTTCCTAAATGGTCACCCCTCTGGTACTGGCCAGGTTCATCGTTGCTTAACTTAGGTGATGTGGCGAGAACCGGTGTGTCAACGTGATTGTGCCGCAGGTTGTAATCACCAATAAATATCTCATATGAACACAAAAACTCGTCAATTATATAAGCGTTATTTATCACGCAGTTTTCAATATTTTATTATATTTTGAATTTTTGTGTTATAATATGTTTTTATTTATATTGAGTAACCACCAATTATTATTAATTTAGTTAATCTTCCCGGCTTAAAAAATGGTGGATGTTAAATCGCACAATTGCCTTAATAATAAACTAGCGAGATATGTATCCCAGCGTTGCTCGGGAAAATTGAAGATACAAAAACTTGCAACCCTAAAAGTAAATTGACATAAAGAGACAGAAAGACTTTTTCACCCAAAACGTTAAACCTTAACAGGGATCTATAAAAGCTTTTACGGAAAAGAAGTTTTTATAAAGAGCAGAAGATTGTTAGAAATATTCAAATTGCAGTAATACCTATAATTTACGTGCTTTTGTGTTTTCTATAAGGCTATTTTATGTTTTCTTTTCATATGAGGAAACATTAGTGTATCAAGAGTATCATATTTTATACGTGTAACTTAAAAAAAATATATATAATAACTATCATTACTACATACGTGTAAAGTGTTTATGTGGGTTTTAATCTCTTCAACATAGCTGTTTCGTCTAATGGTTGCTATAGAGCTAAGCTTTTCATGAAGACAGACGACACAAGGATACTTCACTAATAGTTTCCATAAATGGTTGTATTTAGAGAGAATTGACTCCAGAGACTAAGAGAGAGAGAGAGAGAGAGAGAGAGAGAGAGAGAGAGAGAGAGAGAGAGAGAGAGAGAGAGAGAGAGAATATTATCTTAGATAATTATTTACTTCTTCATTTCACAACTTACTAAAATGAGTGACACATGTGGAGAAAGATTCGAGATAACATTCCTCTTAGATTATTTATACATTATTGGTGATGCCCCATTCGCACGGCTTCCAAAGAGAGACTAATTTGAAAACCCCTTTTTCTCTCAGCTCGAATACCGTCAGGTATTCGTAATCGTTCGACTATTTTGTCTACAGTTTGGCCTGTTGCCCTCGCTCCCTGACTCAACTTCTTTCATCTTTCATCCCTCGGAACGATTCTGTTCTACAGATCTCAGTTATCAACATGCACACAGTGTCGTCAAAATTCACACTAGCTGATTTAATCATTATTGGCATAGGGTCCTTAATGTGTAAATAATAGTTATCTAAAAATACTGGTACTTCTCTGATATTAAATGCATATAAGTATATATGACACAAAAACAATTTTTTTCCAGTGTCTTCTAATACTAGTTTGAACATTTACATATATAATAATGACTAAAAAACAGTCGTCTGATTGAAAAAAATTGATAAATAATTAAAATATAATAGAGAACAATTTTCATATCAATGGTTCTGTTTTTCTTTTTAAATTTGATGGGAAAATTCACTTTCGAAAATATTTTAAGTTTTTTTTATCAAGAGAAAGTGTAATTAAAAAAAATGGGGTGAAACAATTGTTTGAATTAAATATTTTTTAAACAACTTCGGAACATTTACTAAATTTTTATACTACAGTTTGAGCTCTAATAATCTACATATTAATTAACAACTCTTGCGCGAATTAAAAGAAATTTAAATTAATATAACATATCTTTAATATTGGATTAATAGAAGGTTTGAAATGTCAAAGTCAGTCAGACTATGAGTTGTAATAACGGCGAAACATTGTTTGTCGATAACTATTCTATACAATATATATATATATATATATATATATATATATATATATATATATATATATATATATATATATATGTAAAATTTTGTTGAAAATTCAAAGACTCACGTTTTATTTTTATAACCTTCATTTATTTCATGGATTTTTCCATTACAGCTGTTTCATTGATGAGTAGGCAATTTTACGATTTATGTTTCCATAAAAATATCCTGTCCCCATCAACTTCTCCAGATGTAGTTTCGTATTTTTTATTTTTATTTTTTTTCTTTCTTAATCATCATATAATTTTATATAATTTTATTTTTTATATTTATGCGTGTTTATTTTAATGTTCTTTATTTGCTTGGTGTTTGAATTCGTATTATTACCCGATCCTTTTGTTTAGAAGGGAGGGCACTTTCATGATATCATTTTTTATATCTAGGATTACCTCCCTTGCATCTTTTTCTTTCCTTATATTATACGTTTCGTTTTTACTATTTTTTTTCCTAATCTGCTCTAGTTCGTGAAATTAAATATCTGTTTCTGTGCAAACACCCGTGGATTACATCTAGTCGTTTGTTTAATAATTTTTCTTTTGATATTAATATATGGTAATATATATATATATATATATATATATATATATATATATATAGTGGAGGACTCTAGCGGAGGAAATGATGGTTTCTACGTAAAAAAATAATTCCGCAAAAGAATTGAAATCTCTGAGTTATCAATATTCTAGAACTGCCTGTCGATGGAACACAAAGTCGTTGCACTGCTTTAAATCCAAAGTGAATATGTTCTTGTTCAGCTGTCCTCTTAAATAAACAAACACCACACCAGATCCACCATTACCGGTCATTACGGTGTTGTCATCTCACTGATTAACCCTTATTCTTGAGTCTGTTTCGGGTCTTGAAAACGATAAAATTTCTTCCAGTAACAACAGCAGATTTGTTAGCTCAAAGGGTAGAGTCTGATGACTGTCACAATTAGAAGTGAGTTATGTCCGAGGATCGAATCACAGGATTGATGTACTCGCTGCGTCTAGCCGCACTGCTAAATTATGAAAGGACGAAACAGGTGTCTGTGGATAACCATATATACAGAACTGTTATTTAATCGTAAAAAATAATCTAAAACAATCAAATAACTAAAGTACATTTTTGTTGCTTCGAAAGCATAAGAACGAACATGCCCATGTTTTTATATCGTGAATGCGAAAAGAAGAACCGTCGTACATGTTAAAACGGAAAACAAATTTGCCCATATATCATCATCATCATCATCATCATCATCATCATCATCATCATCATCATCACAAGTTTCTAATTCTCTGTCGTCTATATTTCCTTATTTACATGCACTTGCGATTAGAAAAAAAATAAAAAGAGAGGGAAAATATTTTTCGAATTTGTTTGGTGTCTCTCGAGTGCCCACCACACAGCCGGATTAGTTTACTTTCCACCCGCAGCGGAAATGTTAGACACAAGATCAGTTTACAGTGAGAATTCTATGGCCAAAGTTAATCATAGATGTAGACTTCCGGTAAACAGAAAGTTAAAATCAACAAAAAATAGTTTGTTTTTTTAATAACCCAATTCCATAAAATTCTTTTAGTGAGCCTGTAAAGAGTCCAAATGTCCATATATCTATCTATATGACGTCCAATTTCTCTTGGTTCTAAATAACAATTGAATATTTTCAACTATCTTTTTATCTAATATAACTAAATTGATCAATATGCTATTCATTTCTCGCACATGCCTCAATGGTCAGGCCTTCTTAATCAAACCCGCTTATTTGATAAAAAAGACATCTTATCATCAAGCCCTGTTATATAAGCAAACGATCGATTTGAATCGTTCTTTACTGAAAACTAGACACAAATAATAGCTTTTTTTTTGTAGCTAGATCATCATCATCATCATCATCATCATCATCATCATCATCATCATCATCTGAATCCGAAATTCTATTGCTAGCATTTATTTCCTTGATATTTTTCTAGCCAGACTGTTTTCTAGAAAGACATCTGGGGTTACAGGAGGGACCGTGTAAAGGTTGCCAACATCTTAAGTAAAAGTGATTTTTGATAAAGACATATTTGTTGATTAAATATATTTCTCATTCCGTGGAATTTTCACGGATCCTGCTAGTTGTCAATATTTTATGTACGGAGAGCTTAAACTCTGTTGTTGGGGTTTCAAGGAAGTCACAGATACGTAACCAATAACAAATTCTATTTTCGTATGGATATATTGTTTTCTATCTATCTCTTTTTATATAGAGTTGAGCAAGAGTACATATTTATATACATGTATACATAGAATTTGCCCCTTAAGATAATTAACCCATAATTATAAATCCCGGAACACAGCTGATAGGCGCAAGGGGTCATAATGTGGATTATATTTAGTTTAATTTACTTTTATGCAAACTGGATAAGAAATGCCGTGGAGGTTATTCGTAGATATTCAGATGTCTTCGAATTTTGTGAAAGTTTAACAATAGGTACTACAATAGGTATTACACATCAATTAATAGATATTCCACAATTTTCAGTTTCTTTGAAGTATTTTAAAGGGTTTTAAAAGGCATAAGCACTAGTGATAGAGTGTTTCGAATATTTTTCCCGATTCCGATACAATTACCGATTCCGTACTAAAATCCCGAGTCTGATACTATTACCGATTTCGATTCTTTATAACTGTCTAAATATTTAACTATGAAATCGTTATTTTTCCCGATTACCGACTACCGCAAATCACATGTTAAATAGACATATATTTTCTCAAACGTAAAAACACACTTGTGCGGATGATATATAGGTTTTTAGCTTTACTTGTTGTTTAAAATCAATAATCAATAAATATTTTATTACTACCAGCAGTGGAAGACTTTATTTTAATCAAAATAAAATAAAAAAGATCATTTAAAAAAATCATGTTTGGCATCGGAAAATAAGCACAAATTTTTCCGATTCCGATACCCCAAAAATTCCGATTCCCGATTCCGATTAATCGTCCCAACACTAATAATCACCCATTTGAAAACGAAAATATTTCAAATTTGAAAATGAAAATATTTCAAATTTGAAAATGAAAATATTTCAAATTTGACTTAAATTTAAATTTAATCCATCCATTCGATATCAACGCCTTGAGTTTTAGTTTCGTTCTTAAATTTTAAATATTTTCTAAAACCCAAATTATGTAAGGTATTTTAATAAGACTTGAAATAAGGATTCTATAGATAAGGTTTAGTAGCAATATATCATTGATTTTAATCTTGTGACGTAAAAGTAGTACAAAACTGTTCTCTTCGTGGAATTAATTTTACCGATCCTAGGACAGGTCTTCTTCTAGTTTACCTCTCTATCTCTTTAAATATTTATTGTATCTGTCATATGGAATGTACATGTACGCGTTTAAGTGCATACTCTTTCTAATGTACACACGACACTCCGTGATCCAATGAATGGCCAAGTTTCGTCTTATTAACATACACCCTATACGCTGTCGTGCCTTAAAATAAGCCAGTCAATAAATGTCCAACATTTGAATACTGAAAAGAACAACGGTCGATTTGTGTGACTGTCGTCCTATAAAAATACAAACACCTAATTATATTTGCTTGAGTGAGCCTTGCGTTAGGTTTTAGGTCAGCGATCCGACAATAACCGATGCGATTTGGATGAACGTAGAATCTAGAGCACAATGACGTTGATAGAAAGCTACAATCTCAGTAAATGTGCACCCCCCCTCTCCTTCGAATTTGGGAGATTTTTTTTTTTTAAGACACCCCTATTTTTCTGATAGTCCATCGATCACGAGGCGGACAACCCGAAACGACCTTTACACATAAATTTAATTATAGCATTCACCTTTTTCTCCTCCTTCTCCTCCTCCTCCTCCTCCTCCTCCTCCTCCACCACCTTCTTCTTTTTCTTCTTCTTCTAGAGGAAATATCTATCAGAGTAGAAAGCATCTACAGCGAAAGACTTGAGGCTTGTCAAGCTAGTCGGTGGTGTTTATGTTGAAGGGAGCACAATGTTACGAATTCGTATGAGTACTGAAGTTTGAGTGACAGCAAGCCTCCCTTGATTTCCAGTACTCTCCATCTCTTTGGATAATCTTTAAAAATACCTTTGCCGTTATCCATTGATTTAGCCGTTTATCATTGATTTCTCACTGGCAATGGCTATTGGGCTTCACTATAATTTGGGTGGTAACTAGTCCCCCAAGATCACAGCACTCTTCGCACTCATCCAGTGGAAATCTGGACATTGTTTATCAGCATCGGCCATTTTATCTTTCTTGACTCTTCACAATTATTTCATGTGATGCTAGCTAGGGTTGATACCTTTTTTGGTGGGATGACATTTTACAGAATTTCTTGCAGTTATTATCTTTATTTTTATTTGTGCCTACTAGAAGTTCTCCACACATTAACACCAAAGAATTCTCTGTGGTTTCTTCTGGAGTCGTAGTGATAACAAGTCTCCTCAGATTTCCAGTACTCTCCACCTCTTTTGATGACATTTGCAAATGAATTTGCGTTATCACAACAGCCGTATACCGTTTATTTCATGCTAACATTGACTTCACTGAAACTTGGGTGGCAATAAGCCTCCACAAGATCTCAGTCTTCATCGCACCCATCCAGTGCTTTCTATACTCAGTATTTCAATTCTCCTTAACTTTTCATGATTATTTGGTGTGGTGCCAGTTGATGCATCATCATCATCATCATCATCATCATCATCATCATCATCATCATCATCGTCGTCATCGTCGTCGTCGTCGTCGTCAATATCATCATCATCATCATTATCATCGTCGTCGTCATCATCATCATCATTTTTATTATAGTCTAAACTTTTAGTGTTTTAGTTGGAGTTCATTTTCTTGAAAATCAAGCCAATTCCTTTGATTTTAAACATTAACGCTGTCCCTTACCACTTTCGCTTTTTCTAACAGGCAAACCTTTTGCAAAATTGGGAAAGAAATTGCCAATTTGTTTGAGTTACTTATGGTGGCTTTCGCTATTGTCTCAAGCGTCCTAATTACAACGACAAACATCTTGACTTGTTTACATTTTTCCATAATCTAACTAATTCCCTTTTTAGATCTTGATATTTATTTTTTATCATGTTTTTTTCTGTTGCACTCTGGTATCGAAAGGAGAGGCTATGTAAATAGTTGAGCAAGCTCTTTCGTTTTTGTTTAGGAAAATTATTTTAGATTTAGAATGATCATTATTATTATTACTAGAGCTATGACAACAGCATATTCTTTTTATTGTTTTGATTCTCGAGTATAAATCCGACATAGTAAGATACAGTTAATCAATAAAGAACCACATTACTCTATAATATAAAAGCATATAAGATATCAACGGATACACACTCGAGAGTCAAAACAACTAAAAGAATATGCTGTTGTCCTATCCCTAATTATTACTCACTAGAAGTTTTCACACAAGCTATCCTCAGAGAATTTTCTTTGAGAACAACCTGTGGTGTTCCGTGGACTCTGTGTGACAACAAGTCTCCCCAGATTTCCAGTACTCACCACCTCTTTTGATACTGTGAAGAACAAGACCTAATCTTCTCATCAGATAAATCATTTCCGTACGAATTCACAATGCCACAGACCTACATGATCGCATGTCATATTTCAGATTTTTACTTCCTCACAGAACAGTGCTCCCCACAACTTATTTTAGTGTGTGACCCCTTTCATCAGGTATCAGAATTATATTCCTTCTTTCAAAAATGTCTAACTCAAAATTTACATTCATACTAACAATAATGATTAATACTAACCTAATAGCAATTTATTGGATAAAAGGACTTGGAGATCGTACACACACAACTTTCAAGCAAACAGAGAACAAAGAAAATACCAGGTCGAACTTTGTACACACAAATTGACCTCTGACAGAACAAAAGAAGAAATTGTTAATAAAAGCAAGAGGACCGACAAACACGAAGACAGAGAGACGGAGAGAGGTGCACGATCGTTACGTCATTAGTTTGTCATCTCCAACCTCCACTTTTCACCACCCTTGCTCAACACGTCCTACAGGGAAAATAATAATGAAATAAGTACAGTTTTGTTAAGAAACTGTCTCCATGTTTGATTATCAAAACGACTGGAACAAGCCAGAGTGTATATATTTATTAACAACACGCATCTTTATAGAAGTGCAACAAACACGATTATAGATACGTGACAGCGATAAACAAACAAATCGTTGCAGAGAGAACCGACTATACATTTATATATTATTTTAATTTATTAGAATCCTTTGAGATGAGGCTTCAAAATTTGTATTTTTTTAATAGACTTTTTTCTGTATCTTCATAGGTGTTGTTGTTTCACCACGTTTCGGTCAACTCATTCTCCGGCCATCTTCAGATGGTAACAACTATGGAAGTCAGTAATTACTGAAGATACAGTAACAAGACTCAGTCGGTCGCGGTTAACTACATGAAGAAGGCCAGAGGATGAGTTGGTCAAAACGTGGTGAAACAACAACAACTATGAAGATGAGGATAACAGTCCGCATATATATATATATATATATATATATATATATATATATATATATATATATATATATATATTGAGCGTTTTTTACGACTGGGCAACGCCAGGCGACGTGTTAGTAACATCCAATTCCGTTACAAAGAATCAATATTTGTTGTTTAATTTAGTCTACGATATTTGCATCACTATCAAAATCATTTTTATTAATGAATGAATTTTATTGTACAAAGGAAGCAACGTTTTTCTTTTCCAATTTAAATGTTCATTTTGAATGTAGGGAGTTTTTCATGATAACGAAGCAGGGTGATTACTTTCTCTTGCGTTCTATAGTAATTCAATTTACAAATTCAAATGTATATATAACAATGAATGTAGAAACCGATTATTTGAAAACTTTGCATAGATATCGTTTTTTTAGGGTTAGGGTTAACTTTTGTTTTAAAGTCTTGCGAAAATTCTTGCATTGCATAAGTAGTACAAATAATTCTTTCCCCCCCAAATATCTCTTAATATTTTCAACTAGCGGGACCTGTGGAAATTCCACAGTAAACTCTTTCATATGTAATATATTGATGTTGGCATTCTGTAGATATTCAGCGTAAAGTGAGACGCCCTGATATTATTGTAGCTCTTTTTTGAAAACTGCAAAAGTATTTATCTAAGCTAGCAGGGACACCCGGAGTAACCCGGTCATAAAATACGCTTAAATTTGAATTCATACAGATTTCGTATATATTGTTATAGAGTCAGTTGTGATTTCAAAGTTGTAATTTCAAAAATAAAAAAAATATATCCATATAACTTTGGTGTTTCAGCTTGAATCGAAACCGAAATCAAAACTTATGAAGAAAAAGATAAATGTATGTATATATATATATATATATATATATATATATATATATATATATATATACACATACATTTATCTTTTTCTTCATATATATATATATATATATATGTATATATATATATATACATATAACTTGAGTTCCTTTAGTTATAATATTTTTTTAAGTCACCATGGTTAGCATGCGCAGGTTCAGTTAGTAATGACTGCATAGAAGTCCTAAATAATTTGCGATTGCATTTTAACTGTTGCCCCCACTGAAGATTGAACCTTCAACATCTAGAAAAATTTAACTTACAACAGAATCTCATGAAGTATTTCATTGCTTACGTAAAGTGTTCTTCCGAGTTCGACCGAGAGATTTCCAAAAAGACACACCCGAAGAAGGTCGGAGGCAACATTGACCAAAACATTGCGCAAATAATGAGAACTGTAGTTCGAATAATTCAAACAATGCTAATAATACAAATTATCAATCCTCATCTAAAAAATTCAGCAACACAATGATGTTAAACGACAGTAAACCATAGGACTATAAGCTTCTATAATTTAATATATAGATTTAAATAAGTGACGCTAACAGTGGCTTTCACAAAATTATTCAGATCGAAAGCAGAAGACATAATAATTAATTAAACATTAATACATTAATTAAATACAAAAAATCCCAGTGAGTGTCAAGAAGAATCTGGTAGATAAAAAGGAACGGAAAAAAAGATAACAAAAAGCAAAAAAAAAACAAAAAACAAAAACAGACAACAAAAAGCAAAAAAAAGAAGACAATAAAAAACAAACAAAAAAGACAACAAAAAGCAAAAAAAAAGGTCAATTCAGAATAGTTAACAGTCGAGAACTCGTTAACAAAAAAAAAGAAAAACAAAAAGAAAACAAAACAAAACGAAATAAACAACAAATGATTTATAGAAAACGTTGTAGAATTAAATTCTCTACCGACCCGTATACTTAAAATGTGTGAAAACTGTTTGTAAGATTTTTTTTTTTCACAATTTCATTTAAAAAAAAAATATCTTATCGATACAAAGCAAACAAATAAACAATGGCCACCAATATGTAAAATACTCTTGCTAAATTTAGGTGATTGCGAGGGATTTTATTTGGGGAAGATGCTTGCTACTCGGACGGATTTAGGAGTAAATATTTTTTACTATCTTTTCAGCATAAAGTTGACTGAGGTTAAGCTATTATCTTAAAAAATTGGGCAACCATTTTTGTCTGTGTGTCGCTAAAACATCTTGCATTGAAATCAAATTCACCAATAAAAATATTAAAAACATTTTCCACATATTGAAAGTATACAAGTTGGTAGATAATTTAATTCTACTGAATTTGCCATAGATTATTCTTTTTTTCTAGTTCACAACTATTCTCTACAATTAACTATTCTGTTAACTATTCTGAACTTTTCCAGAAAAATCTGATTTCCAGTAATGGTTTAATGTTGCTCAAAGACGTTAACAAAAGGTTGTTATGGGCTTCCGTAACTGAAATGTCTGATTTTTATAAGTCAATTATTGTCAGGTAATCTTATGAAATCCGAAAACTGATTAAGGAGACAATAATTTAGATTTGTTTGTTTGTTTTACGGTATATCAACCTTTTGATTTGGTTGTTTAACGCCGAAATATAATAATATTAAATTGCAACGATTAATTAAATACGATTATTTGGACACAAGTCAGTATTTTATACATAGCTGGGAGTAAAGTTGTGGATTCATACTTTGCAAAAAGTATTAGTGTGTAAATGACCACGATAATGATATTAAAACTTGGCATAACGGAGTCCATTGTCTGGGATGGTATCCATTATGCCACACGAATACGCTCGCGGTATAGCGAAAGGGTGGAGGAGAGAGAGATTGGGTGGCGAAAGGGTGGAGGGGGTAAAGGTAGCAGTAGTAAATTAGAAGTAGAAGAGAGGGAGAGAGAGGAGAGAGAAAACGACGTGGGAAGGAAGGAAAGAAATAATGAAAGAGAAAGAAAGAGAGAGAGAGAGAGAGAGAGAGAGAGAGAGAGAGAGAGAGAGAGAGAGAGAGAGAGAGAGAGAGGTGGAAAACGAGAAGTAGTTTTAATTTAGTTGTTTTATTTTACGGCATATCAACAGTTTTTGAATCATTTAATGTCGAATCCAGCAATTTTTTGGAAAAAAAAGTTTTATGCTTCAAATTATTTATATTTTAAATATTTATTCGTGATGTTTGGTTTGGTTGTTTTGTAAAGAAAAAATGTTATTGTTTTGGCTTTGCAGAACATAATTAAGCTTTGCAAACGGAAAGAAAAAAATAATAACTGCAATGTTTGGCGCATCTAAGTCAGGAAGCCGATATCTTCAGACAGTCTGATCTGGTCCAGATGAGAGAAAATATGAAGAAAGATAAGGAGTTGAGGTAAAAGAAAATAAACAGAGGAGTGGATGTTGAAAAACGAGAGAGAAGTTTTTCTGCTTGTGAACGCAGATGCGCATGCGCGAGACGCTTGAGACGCTTCTCTGTCTAAAGCTTAGTATCTTGAAAATGTGTGTGGGTTGTTCATTAGATATGCAAGAATACTTGCTTGTGGATATTTCTGTATGGGAAAAAAGTGTTGAAAGGTCAAAAGGGACCCCCGACTGTCAATCGTAACGCTTGGTTGTACAAACGCTTTTAATGGCATCAGGTGGCGCCACTATCATCTGTCAAAATAACATGGACAGTTTCAGCATATATTTTTCATCATAAATTATGACGACTTTCTTTTTATTGCCAAGCATTCCGAGGAGATCAACGGTCGAAATACAACTGAATTTATGTAACATTTAATATATTTCAAAATAGAGGGTAGTACGAGGGGCGTGCAATAAGTAATGACCCTGACCCACATCCCATAGCAGTAGAGCAACGAAACTTGCCACAGTTATTAGTCTTTCTCTACATAGGAACCACACAGAGTTATGCATTTCTCCCATCGTTTGATGCAGCTCTGGAGACCGTTTTTGTAGAACACCCCAGGTTGGTCCTCCACCCACGACGTGACTTCAGAAATTAAGGTTGCATCATCTGGGAAACGCTTTCCTTTCAAAAACAACTTCATAGCTGGGAAGAGGTGAAAGTCAGAGGGTGCAAAGTCAGGAGAGTAGGGAGGATGGGGAAGGATTTCATAATCACATGCCCGTGCTTCTGATCTGGCGACATGCGAGTTGTGGACACCGGAGCGTTGTCCTGCAGGAGAGTACCTTTGCTGATCTTTCCCCGCCTCTTGATTTTGATAGCTTCCCTTAATTTCCTCAAAAGTGAAGCATAATAGGCTCATGTAATTGTGGTACCCTTTGCCAGGAAATCTGTCATCACTACTCCTTCCTGGTCCCAGAAGACTGTGAGCATGACCTTGCCAGCGGAGGGCTGCACCCTTGTCTTCTTTGGAGGTGGTGAGTTCAAGTGCCTCCACTGCATTGACTGGGCTTTGGTCTCTGGTCATAGTGATGGACCCAGGTTTCATCCTGTGTAATCAGTCTTTTGAATAACTTTGACCCATCTTCTTGGCACATCTCCAAATTCATCCTCGAATTCTCGACGCGTTCTCGTTTCTGGAATGGTGTGAGCAACCTGGGGGGATTGGCAGACACCTTATACATATGCAAATGGTCATGAATGATAGTTTCCACAGACCTTGTACTAATCTTGACATCTTGGGCTATTTGAAAAATAGTAATGCGCCGATCTTCCAAAATGGCAGCCTCAAATTGACGGACAGATGCCTCATCAATGGCAGAAGGGCGGCGACCAGGTCTGGGAGCTGTTTCCACAGACATCCGGCCATGTTTGAATTCAGATGCCAGCGTTTTACAAGATCATATGATGGGACATTATCACCATAAGTTTCTTTCATTTAATCAAAAGTTTCCTCAAATACAAAAACCGGATCACTGCTCGACATTCAACAGGCTCCATTTTACACCTGACTCAGTTCAAACACCTGTAAAACAGAAACCACAATTAGTTCAGAGCTATAATTTGCCACGTAACCTGTAGAGATATAAATCATTGCAGATGCAAAATTTCAGCTAGATCAAACAACTGGAAGTGGGCCAGGGGCATTACTTATTTCACGCCCCTCGTAACTCTTCTCGCAATAAAAAATAAAATGATCCCGCTGTCATCCATTTACAACAGGATTTTATTTTACAAGGTACATATTTTTGTATGCACCGGTTCTTATTTTGCCTTTTTGGTTAGACGTGTTTTGAGTGGTTAATCGATATAATTTCTTGCAGTTTTTACAAATCTTTGCGTTTGTTCTTAACGTAAAACTGAAAATGTATTTAAAGTATTGTAGGCAATTTAGTTTCATTTAATATTTAGGATGGATTGATTTCTTAAAATTAAGTATTTCACAACTGATCCAGAACATGACCAAGGTCGCGTCAGCATCTTCCGGCAGTTTACAGTAAGTTGCTTCAAAAATTAATTATTGAATCAAATTATTATAAAACGTGGGTAAGATGTCGCACCTGTTAGCCCCCCGCTTATATTCCAGACGTTTACCATACAGGGAATAGATGAAACTCCTCAGTGAAGAAAACCCCGATGACCCTATTATGAGCTAGCATGAAAGTAGTTAGGCTTATAAAACTGTCATGATAATGTTCATGTCAGTGAAAAATTTGGTCTAACCGAAGATAACAAAACATAACAATAAATTTTGACCGCTTAGCAGCTGTTTTTATCGGATAAAAAACCCCATGAAAAACGGTCTACAAAAATGCAATCATTATACCTGGCTCACGCCGATCTGCGACCTTGCCTCTTGGAAGAGATGTACTTTGAAAAAATGTCGACAGACAGACATAGTGAGTTTTATAAATTAGTGTTATCAAATGATGGGATCGAAACAATTTCCGAAACTTTTCGATGTATGAACACTAAATTAAAAAAGAAGTTTAATATGCATTTATTAGACCGTACAATCTAAATAGCTGTTTTTACATTTTCATGATTTGAATATTGAATTTTTTAAAAAGTTTGTTTAAATGATTTCAAATTTCGAAAAGTCACTGAGTAATTGATTTTATTATAGATCTGAGTTGAGTTCTAGTATACTTAATTTTGGAATTATTATATGAATTTTATATAGAATTATAAAATAGTTTTGCGTTTTCGATTCCAGTCAATAGTGAAAAAAAAAAGGTGAAGCATATATGGTCCCTCGTGAGTGCACAGTGAATGAGGCATCAAAAAAATGACTAAGTTCAGTATTGCTCCCCCCACCAATTTAGCCCCAAAAGTCCCCAGGAGACGTCAAATTCTGGTGAAAATGAACAAACGGTGCAGTTTAAGGCCTTAACATATGTAAATTTGAGTTATGCACCGTGCAAAAAAAAAAAAAAAAAAAAAAATGACTAAGTCCATCATTTGCGCCCCTCATTTAGCAGCAAAACTTCCCAAATTTAAATTTGAGTTCAGCACTATGCACAACTGCTAAATAAACATACACAGAAACTTTTAGACAAATATGGCAAAAATAGTCCCCAAAAGGAGTGTTTTTATTAGCCCTAAAAGAGCCCCCTGGCCACACCCAAGAGTTATGGCGAAGTATAGACAAACAAAATTATATAGAAATCAGTTAGTTACAACTTTTCAGAAAGTTTTATAAAAATCCAAGTCATCATTTTTTTTTTAATAAGTACAAAATTGTCAATTTTAGCCATTTTAACCCGAAAGACACTCCTAGGGAGGGGGGCAACGGAAGTTTTCCCGAAAAATCCGTTCTGTTACTTTTTTACTAATATCATGTTTAATGTTTGTGCAAAATTAAAAAAAAAAATCCAAGGCGTAGTTATTGAAAAACGTGCGGACAGACGAACGGACGAACGGACAAGGGTGAATTTACAGGTCCACCCTCCTTTTGTCGAGGGATGAATAAAATTATAAATTAACGTTGTTGCCATAAAAAAAAACATCCACATGCGCAAGCGAAACTGTCTTAGAATCGTATTAACATAACAAATAGAATCAAAGTTCAAAGTTGATCATAAAAAGTAAAGCTTTTATTTCTTTTTTATTTGAAAGCTCATTGTTGTTACAATTAGTTTTTATCACAATTTCATTTGCCATCTTAAATTTTTTTTCCATATGAATATTAATCAAGCTTGTATTTTTCTAATGAAAAATTATTCGTTGTGTAAGCTTCTATATATTAATACGATAACGCATGTGTTATTTTGTGTGTCAGGCTTACATCCTTTTTTCCTCCGAGTGACTGTTGTTTAATTGTTATGACCTTGCATTTTTTGTAATAAATAATTTTACGAAGAATTCTACATAAGTTTTGGTTTCGGTTTCGATTATGGCTGAAGGAACCCAAGTTATATACAGTAGTACGTCGGGTACGGTGGCCTTAGGATACATTTTCTTCAGGTTTTGATATGGAATACGATGTTTTTCCGGCCCCTGGTTACAGTATTTGCTCCGCCTTACGGTGCTATTTATAATGTTATTTTAGTATATATATGTGTATTATACACTGTACTGTATTTTGTTAGTAATTGTAAATGCTGTATCCAGGGATTCAACAGTATATATATATATATATATATATATATATATATATATATATATATATATATATATATATATAATGCTGAACGTCTGTGTGTGTGTGTGTGTCTGGTCACAGATAGGCACCTATATGGTTGACTATTATAGAAAACTGATCACATATAATGATAGAAGATGTATCGAGACATAGGAATGGGTATGTTTGATCTGGCAGAACGGTGGTTCATTAAAATTGTGGAGTCTGCGTTCGCGCCTGGCACCCAAAGTATTGAAATAAAAATAAAAAATGAAAAAAAAAAACGTTTACAAGGGGGTTTGATATAGATGTACATGAGAATAATTTGATAAATATGTTTCAACTTAAATAGAGATGGTATAATAAAATTGTTGGGTCTGCATTCGCGCCTGGCCTCCATAGAATGGAAATAGGTACAAACTTTAATAAAGACTTTTGATATCTATCTGTGTAAGTATACTTTGATAATTATGTTTCAGTTTGAAGAAATATGGTATAATAAAATTATGGGTTGTTCGTTCGCGCCTGACCTCCATAGAATGGAAATATGTCACAAAGTTTAACAAGGTTTTTTTAATATAGATCCACAGAATATTTTGATAAGTGTTTCAGTGTGAACAGGTATGGTATAATAAATTATGGAGTTTATCTTTTTTACTTTCATCATATTTTGCTTTGGTTTCGATACTCCCAAATTCGAAGCTATCTCTTTACAACCCTTCCTTGATATATATATATATATATATATATATATATATATATATATATATATATATATATATATATATATATATGTGTGTGTGTGTGTATATATATTAGAATGATATCTTACGTATCACAGACCTTCAATTGGAGTTTAAGATGGGAAGTGTTTTAAGCTGAAGTTTGAAAGCTCACTGCTTAGCCAATAGACTGGACATCTTAGCCAATACCATCGGTTGCGGAAACGAATGAGATTATGTATTTAGGTACTATTTATTCATTCAAGCAAATTTAATTAAATCAGATAGACATTTTTTTGTCTAGACACACCAAATGTCTATTTAATGCAATAAGCTTGAATGGATGAATGCTGGCTGACTACACACAATTTCTATTGGACCTGATCAATGATCATGCTGTGTATTCTGATCTAAAGAAAAGACGGTTTTAACGCTGTTCATAATGAAAAAGAAAGAAAGAAACAAACAAAAAACAAAACAGTTTATGAATTTAGTTGTCCACTTGACAGTGGATTTCACTGAATAATAATAAACTTAAAATATCTTATAAAAGCAAGATAGAATTCTGTTCGACTGAATACCCCGAAAGACAGTTTAAAAAAAAAATACTATTCTTGCTATTCTTTTCATCAGAGGACAGAATGAAATCAGAAAATGACATTTTTAGCAAAGCTAGAATTTGCTGGTCACGACATTAAAGTAAACCGCAATTTATTATAGTCATAAATTGCAAAGGTGTACATGGCCTTTAAAAACAATGAGTGAAAAATATAGGAGGTGTAGAAAAATAATAAAAAAACAAACCGGGCATAAAATTTGCTGCTTGCATGAAGACTCTTTCAAAAGTAATCCGAAACGCGAAAATAATTCTTTAGAAAGAATCAAATCCAAATTTAAATCCAGCTGAGTACAATTGGTCCTGTTGGAAAATTTTCAACGCCGCTGAAATTCATGGAAATTGTTTTTGCGGTTAGTGCAGTAGTCAAAAAATAGGCGGATCTCCAGTTAAGTAAGTGGATTCGAGAATTTAGATGGACAGCAAAACCAACATGTCACCTCCCATCGCTGGCTTAATATATATATATATATATATATATATATATATATATATATATATATATATATATGAATGTTTATATATAGAGAGAAAGAGAGAGATAGAGAGATAGAGAGAGAGAGATAGAGAGAGAGAGAGAGAGATAGAGAGAGAGAGAGAGTAAAATGATTCACAATTTATAATTAAAAATCGGTTTCAAAAGGAAGAACAAACAAAATCAATAAATTATGCGATCGTTTCGGAAACTAGCATTTTTTAAGTAAGGCAGATATATTTGGAAAATATTTAAAGAAAAACAGTTATTTAATTTCATGTTGATAAACAAAGTAAAATAAAATATAATATAATAAAATCAGGTGGAAAAGTAAGGTTAAGAGGGGATATCTTTAATATTTCTAATAAAAATATATGTACCTTTTAGTCACTCGCCTTTAAAGCCCGTAAGTATCATAGTCAATCCATTCATTGGCATATCGTTAAATGTAGTCTATGAATGGTTATGACATTAAATGACAAACTCCACAAATAAGCATCATTAAAAAGCAATGAAATCCTTACATAAATTCTTTAAAAATTATGGACTTACTATGAAAATCGATCCTAATAAAAAAAATTTAATTTCTTAAACGTAACCTTAAATCTTGAAGACTCTACTTTTGAACCCTATCATAAACCAAACCAATCTGTACTATATGTCCATAATGAATCAAACCACCCTAAGTCAATATTGAAATCAATAGTCCCCAACATCTCTTTAAGAATTTCTAAACTATCTTCTAACGAATATATATTTAACAAAAACACAAAATATTACAATGAGCCCCTTTAAAAACTCAGGATACAAATCACAAATTAAATACCTAAATAAAAATGATAAAAACACAAACTGCATAGAAAACTACAATAATTATAGTAAATCTACTAAAAACATAATAACCTGTAATATGGCCATGTCATCCCACATACGAATGGCGAAAAATGATCTAGCTACAACACAAAACCGAATTAAACCACAACCATTAGCCACTAGCTCAAAGAAACAGCAAAGCAAAATCTGTAAGCGTAAAAACAAACATAGGGAAATCCTATGGTTCATCTCCATATTTTAAAAATCTTGAGACAAACTTAGCCAGGGAATTCTTTAAAATATTAGAAAAAAAATCTTTAAAGCCCCCTCATAGATACAATAAAATCTTTAACAAGAACACTATCAAAATATCTTTTCAGCTATGCCAAACCTATATAAAAATAATTAGTTCCAATAATAAAACAATTAGTAAGATACAAAATGCATATATGGAAACTATAGCAGGCTGTAACTGTAGAAGAAAAAAATAAATGTCCTTTACAAAGTAAAAAATGTGATTTATAGCTTCACAGTATCACACACCCCAAATATAAATTATATTAATCGCAAGTATATAAATCCCTTCTCACATACTAACTCCACCGCACAGTTAATCAATGACAGCACCCCCATTAACCAATCTACCAATCAAATACAACCAAACCTATTACATACCAATACCACCTTAATCTAGTGACAACAAATATATTAAACAAAATGCAATTTACTTCGGGTCCACATCTGGACTTATTAAACACGGGATCTCTACGCATAAGTACTCATTCAAAAACCTTTCCTTGAAAAACCAGACTTCTTTATCTAAACATGTTTGGCGACTTAATGATAAAATTATTCCCTTCAATTTAAAATGGGAAATAATAGGATCTTATAAAGCATATATGCCGGACCACAAATTCTGTGCACTTTGTAGATATGAAACCCTTAATATTTTAAAATATAATGACACTAAATCCATTCTATTAAACTTGAAAGACGAATTTCTTACGGGATCCATTCACAAACGTTGGTTTAGGGTCGACAAATTTAAGCCATGATAAATCATAAAATTTTCTTATTACTAATCTATTTTCAACATTTATAATTTATAACTTAATAACTATTATTATTATGGTTTTCTTCTTCTTCTTCTTCTTCTTCTTCTTCTTCTTCTTCTTATTATTATTATTACTATTATTATAATCTTATTTGATATTTTACCATTACTTTCTATTTTATCTTATTATCTATTTTATTTTGAATTTATATGTTATTATCTTTATTAATATTAGTTATATAACTATTATATTTACTATAATATCACCATTTAATTACTACCAAAAAGACTAATGGTATTACTATTATTGATTGTATTAATATTACTATGTTTAAAACATTATATAAAAAAATAACTAATTTTGTAAGTAATTAGTGGTTACTTCGCCTTGAACAATAAAATATTCTTTATTTTTCTATTTGAGTATCATTTTTCAAAAATTGCAGTTATCTCCCTTTATAAATAAATTATTTAATTAAAATTCAAATACAGCGTTTCTTTCGATATTAAACTGGTAATATTACTTTTATTAGCGTTTCCTTTGAAGTTTGTATATATCACCATTTCAACCATTCATAAACTACATTTAACAACATGCTAAGGAATGGATTGACTATGATATTTACCGGCTTTAAAGGCGGGCGAATACAAGATGTATATTTTTTTATTAGAAATATTAAAGATATACCCCCTTAACCTTACTTTTCCCCCGATTTTATTTTATTATATTTTATTTTACTTTGTTTATCAACATGAAATTAAGTAACTGTTTTTCTTTATATTTTAAATATTTTCAAGATAAATCTGCCTTACTTAAAAATTATTTTTGGCGTCTTTAAACCCCCACCACTCTTTTTGCTGATGGGGAGACTTTTTTTTATAAAATAAAATGATAAAATTTATTGTTCAAGACGTATTGTCTATCTCAATAAAAACATCGTTTCCGAAACGATCGTACAATTTATTGATTTTGTTTATTCTTCCTTTTGAAACCGATTTTTATTATAAATTATGAATCATTTTACTCAATATTAAAAAAAAGCTCTAGGATATCTATGCCTATCGAGCTTATTATATATTTACATTGCAACGAGCAGTGTTTTCTTTTAATTGTATTCATGCATTTACTAATACATTAAAAGAAACTCCGCTCTTTAGACTGTTGGTCTAATTCTCTTAATATATATATATATATATATATATATATATATATATATATATATATATATATATATATATATATATATATAAAATGGGTTAATAAATTCCAACGAAAGAAAGATGTATATTTAAATAAGGGAGTAGTCAACAACAATGTGTATTTTTTAACATTATTTTATTATTCCGTGTCTTGGTTTTTCATTGAGAATTATGTTTGGATCATTGTAATAATGTTTTTAAGTCATTGAAATCGTTTACGCGCGTTTCAGACGGTCTGTGATGCGTCCTCGTCAGAAATTATTTTCAAATGTGTAAAAATGGCGATTTTCGTAGTTAGTTTGAAGTTTTTCCAAAGGGTGGAGGCTTGTAAGTGTTTATTATACATTGGTATGCTGAATTTTTATTGCTTTTTTATTTGGCTTGTCCAGGGAGGCGTTGACCTCTTTGTAGTCGCTATCTCTTTCTGCTAATGTTTTTTTTCTTTTCCTTTAGGGTGTGGTAGGGTGTGTGTGTGTGCGTGTGTGTGTGCGTGTGTGTTTATGTGTGTGTGTGTGTGCGCGTGTGTGTGCGTGTGTGTCTTTGCTTTTATTGGTTTGGGAATGTGTATATTGTTTTATAGTATTTTTGGGTTATTTGCTTCCTTAGGAAGGCGGCTGTGGTCCGAGGTCGTTACTAATGTGTATGTGTGGGGAGGGGGACTGGCTCTTCTGAAGTAAGGGTAGGGGTGCTTTCATTCTATTTTGATATTTATTTTTTGGATTCTTGGATTTTAGTATTGTGATTTTTCGTTTTAGTCTTATATTATGTTTGTTTAGAAAGAGGGGTGTATTTAAAATAGGGGATTTTTTAATGTTTCTATTTATTTGTCTCCCCATGTGGGTATGGCTAGACCCAGGATCGGTTCCTAGTGTGGGGAAGATTTTGTTCCCCAGAGGGGGGCATTGGAGAGGGTGTAGGTATGGGAGGGGGATGATAGAAGGGATGATAGTCGTTTCAGTCATGAGGGGGTTCTCCTCCCCTGACTGAGGAGGGAGCGAGGTGTTGGAACAGATATTATACTATGGTTGTAGGTGTCCCCTAGTGTTGTTGGTTTCGAGGTTAAGTTGGGTTGGTATTGTTCAGTGTGTTGTATTAGAGATAGGGGTGTTATGTCTGTGTGTGGTTGTATGCGCGCACGTGTGTGTGTTTTAATGTGTCGGTTTTGATTTATGTGTGGGTGTGTATATGTGTATGTGTATGGGTGTGCATGCGAGTGTACCTTGCATTTCATGTTTTTGTGTGATGGTATTAGGTTCTGTTCAGTTCAGGAGTGAATCTGGTGATGAAGTTTTTTCCTGTGTAAGTAAATAAAAATAATTGTCTGTTTGGAAGATTGGCATTATTTTGAAGCTGTTTCCACTGCATGTGTGTACGTGTTTTGAAACATAGAGGTGTCTGTTATCTGCAATTTTGATGTTGCTCTTATGTAAGGCCACTATATTGCTGAAATTTTTGGTGGCGCCTATGTAGGATTTGTTGCATACTTTTCATCTTAGTACATATACTACATTTCTGGAGGTGCAATTTAGATCCTTTTTTATTTTGAATGTTTGTGCTGGTTTTTTGAATGTGTATGTGTTACCTTCTATTATTATGTCACATACTCCACATCGCGGTTTGTTGCATTTTGTAACTCCTTTTGTAGTATGTGGGACGAGTTTCGAGGAAGTTAGGATGTGTTTTAAGTCTTTGGGTTAGCGTTTGCTTTTTATTATTTTTGTTGTTTTAAGTATGTCGTTTATTTGTCGTTAGATTTAGGAGGATTAGGTTTTTTGTTATCTGTGTGAATAGTTCTGGGTTGTTTGTGTTGTGTGTAGAGACGTATGCTAGAATTTGTTCTTTGTTGTGTTCTTTTGGGGTTCTTAGTTGGTGTATTGGAATTTTTTCAGCCAGTTCAATACCTTTCTGTGTTAGTGGTAGTGGGTATCCTCTTTTCCGTAGTGTTATTTGTAGTTCATACAGTCTAGTTGAACGGAGGTGTCTGTCTGTTACTATGGTGCAGACTCTACGTGCAAGGGAGTAGGGTATTGATTTTAGACAGTTTTTAGGGTGGTGGCTTTTGAAGTGGAGGTATTGTTGAGTGTCTGTGGGTTTGTGGTAGATGTCTGTGATTATGTTGCTGTTTTTGATTGTTACTAGGATGTCTAGGAAAGGTAGTTCTGTGGGGCTTTGTTCTAGTGTGAAGTTTATTTTTGGGTGTAGATTTTGTAGCAAAGTGTGGAGTACTTTGATATCCCCCCATGAGGTTCTCCAGAGGATAAAGCAGTCATCTAGGTATCTTTTCCAAGATTTTATGAAGAGTGTTTTTATATTGTGCCCGTACTTTTGCTCTATCCTTTCATAAAGGGTCTCTTCTAGGAAGGCGAGTGTAAGGGTGACATATGTCGGTGCCATTTTTGTACCCATTGCTGTGCCTAGTATTTGGATGTAGTTGTCTTTATTGAATTGGAATGAGTTGTTATTGAGGATTATGTCGATGCTATCAATCACGAATTGTTTATTGAATCTGGGGTGTAAAGTCTGTGTATGTTTGTCAATCCAATATGCGATAGCTTCTTTTCCTAGGTTGTGTGGGATATTGCTATATAGGCTGCTAACATCGAATGTGGCTATTATAGTCCCATCGTCTATTGTTTGTGGTAGGGAGCTAAGGAAGTGTGTGTTATCTCTTACAAAACTTCTGACTAGATTGGTGAAGGGCTGTAATAGTATATCTATTAGCTTGCTAAGTCTGCTTGTTGGGCATGATGGTCCTGCTACTATGGGTCTGAATGTGAGGTCGTTGGGGTTTGGGGTGCTTATGTATTCCGACTTTTGTATGTTGATGGCATGTCTTACCTGGTTAGATTTGTGTATTTTGGGTAGCCCATAGAAGATGTTTGTTTTTGTTGTGAAGTTTGTAAGGAAGTTTTTTTCTTTTTTTAGTTAATGTACTATTGTATGTTGTGCAGAGTTTTGTTATTTTAGATATGGTTGTGTCGTCTATGTTAGAGCTAATTGGTTTGTAATAATTTTCGTTCCCTAGTGATTCTGAAATTTTTGTTTTATAGAAGTTCTTATTCATTATAACTACTGCACTACATTTGTTTTCGTGTTAGATTACTGGTGGGGTTTTCTTTTTGTTGGGGGTTGAGGCTTCAGAGTGTTTCAAAGAAGGTATTTAGTTCTTTTGTGTTGTTATGTTTTTTGGGGAAGTATGTAGATTTGTTCTTCACTAGAGAGTCGTCTGTTGTGTTATCACTGTCGTTAAGTATATCTATGAGTCTAAATTTGCGTTCAAATTCTTTGAGGTCTTTCTTTAACTCTGCTATGTTACTTCTGGGAGTTGGGCAGAATTTGAGGCCTAGTTTTAGTACTTCAATTTCGTCCTTTGTAAGCGTCTCTGTAGATAGGTTGATGACTTTGGGGTTTTTGTTGTCTAGTCTGGTGTTGTCATTTTGTGAGGGATTCCTAAAAAATGATTGTGAGGGTCGTTAGTTTCGTTGATTCGGTTGGGAGGTTGGTTGTGTCGTTTTGTGGGGATGTATGGGTTATGATGGTACCTGGGGTATTCGGATTGGTTGTTCTTGTGTGGGGGGTATTTTTGGGGTCGGTTTTGTACTGTGGGGCACTGGGGGTCGGTGTTGTAAAGATTGTTTTGTGTTGGGTGGTATCTATAGGGGTGGTTTAGTTCCATTGGATTGTTATGGTGGGGGTTGATAAGTAGGGGGATTTTTTGGTGGTTTGTGTGAGTGGGGTGGGGTAAGAGATAGTGGGTACTTGGCTGAGTTGGGTGACGTGGTTGGTAGTAACTATTTTCGTATTGTTGTGGGAGGTTGTATCTTTTAGTGTTGTCATGTGGTAGTGGGTTGTCGGTTGTTGATATGTTGTTTTTTGGAGCATTTTGGTAGTAGTATTTGTGTTTGTATGATGTCTGTGTTCTTGTGCCGATGTGTGGTGTTCTATATGGGAGTTTTGGTTGAGTTTGTTGGTGGGGATGAGTGTATGGTATGAATATGTTCCGGTCGTTTCGTTGTGTGTGTTTGGGTCTGTTGTGTGGGTATGTTTGAGAGTGATGTGTGTCTCGTTTCTTACCTTTGTTTTGGAATCTCTTCAGCTGTTGAAATCGGGTATGTTTCGGTTTTTGGTAGGTTTGACTGGTCATGTTCGGTACTTGTTCGTTTTTTTTCTTTTTCTGGAAGATTCTTTAGCCAGGTTATCTTCCTTTCGATAATTCTTTTGGATTTTTCCTCCTCCTCTCTGCATTCAGACTCCCAAAGTCCAATAAGGAATTGGTGAGTCTCCTTGGGCATAGTTTTCTAATGTCGGTGAGTATTTTATCGTCGATTTTGGTGTATTTCTCTGTGAGGTGTATCTTTCTGTCCTCCTGTATTTCGATTTCAGCTTGTAGTTTTGATATGTTTAGGGCTTTTTAAAAAATTTTTTCTGCTCCTCTGTGTCTTGTGGTGTGACTTTTTCTCGGAATTTGTTTGGGATAAACTACTCCTCCATGGTTAAAAATGTCCTGTAGGTTAGGGCGGTGTCGCTGCATTTGACTACACGGTAGTAGGGAATTTTTCTCTTTTTAATAAGAGTTTGCCATGTTTGGAGGTTTTTTTCTTTTGTTTTTAGCGCTTCATTCCGGATATGTGGTTCCTTTAGATGTTCTAAATGTTCTTGTTGTTTTTTAGGAGAACTATAATTTCGTCGATGTTGGTTAGTATCTTATCCTGTTGGTGGGATATAATGAGGATTATCCTGTCCATCTTTTCATTCAGTTTTAGAATTTCATCCTCGAGATGTTTGTTTTCCATGTTGGATGTTGTTTGGGATTCTGGTATATCCTCTACAGGTTTGTTGCGTGTTGGTGGCATTCTGTCGTTGTAGTTAGATATATTTATATAAAATGGGTTAATAAATTCCAACGAAAGAAAGATGTATATTTAAATAAGGGAGTAGTCAACAACAATGTGTATTTTTTAACATTATTTTATTATTCTGTGTCTTGGTTTTTCTTTTGAGAATTATGTTTGGATCATTGTAATAATGTTTTTAAGTCATTGAAATCGTTTACGCGCGTTTCAGACGGTCTGTGATACGTCCTCGTCAGAAATTATTTTCAAATGTGTAAAAATGGCGATTTTCGTAGTTAGTTTGAAGTTTTTCCAAAGGGTGGAGGCTTGTAAGTGTTTATTATACATTGGTATGCTGAATTTTTATTGCTTTTTTATTTGGCTTGTCCAGGGAGGCGTTGACCTCTCTGTAGTCGCTATCTCTTTCTGCTAATGTTTTTTTCTTTTCCTTTAGGGTGTGGTAGAGTGTGTGTGTGTGTGCGTGTGCGTGTGTGTACGTGTGTGTTTATGTGTGTGTGGGCTTTGGTCTCTGGATATATATATATATATATGTATATATATATATATATATATATATATATATAGTTAGTAATTTATAAAATATATATGGCGATTAAGCTACACTGAATATTCTGCGTTTCATCCACTATAGGATTCCTCAGGCTTATGCGCGAATTCTGTGGTTGTTTCTTGTTTTTATATATGTTTAAGATTTTTAGTTAGCCAATCAGCTTTCTAGTATCAACCGCGCCCCTTCCTATCAGCCAATGGGTATGCATTTTATCGAACAAAAGATCTGTTTTAGAACTAGGTTAGTGGTTTAAGGTAGACGTTTTCCTTATATATATATATATATATATATATATATATATATATATATAAATATACCTATGTGTACACACATACATGCACATATATATACATATATATATACATATATGTGTGATCGTTTATGTATATTCATGTATATTTAATTAATTTATTTGTTTGTTTTCTATTGTTATTGTTAGTTTTAAAGCTATTTTGTATCGCTATCCTAGAGTAAGTTTTATTTTGTGAACACAGTTGTTTGCTTTTTTTTTACACAGTGATAGCCACCTATCAAGGCCCGGAAGCCACTCAGGGATAAGGGTTATTGCAAGTACATTACGTTAGTGTGGAGATTTGATGAAGTGTGTAACTAAGGGGGCGGTTTATTAGGAATTTGTTAACATTGGACTTGAAGACATCCAAGTTGTAGTCTGGAGGGAAGCAGGCAGACGGAACAGAGTTCCACGGGCGTGCAGTTCTAAGAAAGAAGCTTTGTTCATGGAATCCACGTTTTGATTTAGGCACAGATATAGAGTGGGGGGAATTTTTCACAGTGGATTCAGCTAGACGGGTGTTTTTCGTGAAAGATTGGCGAGGGGGGACCAGAGATTGGAGTTCAGACGAGCACCTGCCATGAAAATAACGATAAAACAAGGATAGGCTCGCAACGTCTCTTCTGTGGGAGAGAGATTGCAGGGTAGAGAAAAGGGCATCCCCCACTAAGCCACGAAGTCTATTTTGTACTCTGTCAAGGCATGATAGACTGTTTTTGGCCGCTCCTGCCCAGATATGGCAACAGTATTCCATCCTTGGACGTACTTGGTTTTTATATAGATAGAGAATTGCATCAGTAGTTAGATATCTTCTGGAGCGGTAGAAGGATCCCACCATCTTTCCAGCGACCTTGGCAACAGACTTGATGTACGTGTTCCATTTCAGATCAGGAGTAAAGGTCAAACCCAGAAGCTTGTCAAAACACGGGGCCTCACCCAGACGAAAGCCATCCATCACAATTGATGCCAGCTGGGGATCAGAGCGTTGATGATGTAAGGATAGGAGTTTGGTTTTGGATGCATTAAACGTAACCAGCCACATCTCCCCCCACTGAACCACGCGCTCGAGGTCAGAGGAGAGAGAATCCGAGAGAACTTTGTCATTTACAGCCTTTGATGTGTTGCCGTAGATGGTCGTGTCATCAGCATAGATGTCAACGAATGATTTAAGTATGTGTTTAGGGAGGTCATTAATGTAGATCAGGAAGAGAGTTGGTATTTCTCGTCTACAGTTTAATAGATTTTGGGGTTCTTTAAAGTACAGGATAGCAAATGTTTCATATATTTTATAAATTACTAACTAGCTCTACCTACGTATTGAGCACTTTTGAAGTAAATACTTAAAGTTTACGCATAAATCTATACTTTCGTATATTAAATTTATGTGAGTAAATGAAGTAGTTATATATATATATACAAATATATATACATATATATACATATATATAAATATATATACATATATATACATACATATATACATATATATATACATATACATATATATATACATAAATATACATATATATATACATATATAAACATATATATACGAGTACGGGATAATCATGTTGACACACCCGTTCCCATTGGATCACCGAAGTTAAGCAACGTGGAACCTGGTCAGTACTAAAATGGGTGA
This sequence comes from Euprymna scolopes, assembly GCF_053919585.1. NCBI lineage: Eukaryota > Metazoa > Mollusca > Cephalopoda > Sepiida > Sepiolidae > Euprymna > Euprymna scolopes. The sequence goes on along the minus strand of NC_136483.1, from coordinate 19,649,951 downwards.
CCATTTAGGACTTCTTGGTGCTATATGTGCTCTCTGCTTATCTCGGCCTTGTTTCCAGTCGTCTTGGAGTTCTCCTTGTCACTGCACTCAAACAGTGTTGATTTAGGAAAACTGTGGTTGAGAACTGTGTAAGCCTTGCCACAAATTACACGCGCAGCTGCCCTTGCAGGAGGTATCTTTTGTCTTTCGAGACAGAACGGGGGCATCGAATATTATGTCAACCCCTTTAAGAAACTCATTTCTTATCGTTGAGCTCTTTCAGTTTAAAGAAAGTCGGTCAAACTAGTCTCGCATGCACAGATCATCTTATATATATATATATATATATATATATATATATATATATATATATATATATATATATATATATATATATATTCTGTATTCACTAGTTATGTTTATGTTATTTTGATCCTATATTTATTCATGTTCATATTTTCTCTTTCTGTTTCTTAATTTTTTAGATGAAGATTTATTATACGTATAATTTGGAACATTTGTACTATTGTTCTCATCTTGAATTCTTTTCTCACAACGTTTCGAGTGATATGACCTCCGATCGTCTTCAGGTCTATCTGGTCGAACTCTGGAATCTTTCTGTCGAACTCGGGAATCTGCACGGAAATGAAGCCCATTATTTAATCCACAGGAGTAGAACTCTCTCTTTCTGGCAGCTATAACTGGGTAGAATTCGTAAGTACTTTGCAATTGCATTCTTAGTATTTCATCCATTTCAGTTTACTGCTACTCGGTGGGTTGGGGATATTTACATCCAGGAATACAGGTGCAGTACTAACGATTGCTACGATATTTTCCCATTGACTACTGCGCACTCATTAACCCTTATTCTCGAGTGGCCTCCGTGCCTTAATAAGTGGCGAATCTTCTATATATATATATATATATATATATGAGAGAGAGAGAGAGAGAGAGAGAGAGAGAGAGAGAGAGAGAGAGAGAGACACGCGCGCACACACACAGAGTAAGTTATGAATGTATATTATGGCAAGTAAGCTACAGAGAGGCTGCTGCGTTTCGAAGCACATTCCGTAGATGTACAAAACAAGTACAGGAATGCAGCACTACGACAATGCAACAAAGTTTGGAACTTGGCAGAAAGTGTAGATTCTTTTTTCCATGATATCAAAGAGGGAGAGGTTAGTGATTGGTCAAGCAGCCCAGATGTGGAGACAATACTTAATGCACGGGAAAACAGTGGCCTTCGTCCAGTTTTCATGATTGGAGTATTGTTTATAAATACAAATTTAATATATTTCAGTTGTTAAAGTGTTCAAAAGTATCTCCATATGAACCTGCCTATGGTCGGGTATTCCAACTAATATATAACGAGAGATTATTTAAAGTAAAAAAGTTTTTGTATAGAAATAAACAATATCTTTATCTTACGATTAAATATATAAATACATTCACCCACTGTTATTCGGTTATGCTCAATTGTGGGCACAACAGAGACGATACCATTGTTTTGATAAAGTTCACCAAGCGAGAACAGTGAATTGCATTGTGGGAAAAATCGGAAACTCAAAAGATATTCTCACCTAAACAAAATAAAAAAGACTACCTATCGTGAGAATTAAAACAAAGAAAAGAATAAAATTATACGAAAATAGAAGAAAAAGAATATCTAAAATACAAGTAAAATGGTCTTTTTGAATAAAATCAAATTCCCCCAAGCAGACGACAATACAGCTTGCATATTAATCTCTCGCTTTCTCTTGTTTAACTTTCCATTGTTTTAATTCGAGAACCACAGGGGAAATTCCGCGGAATTCCAGTGGAGTTTTGTGAAAGGCGGATTTGGAACTATATATTTTGTAGACGCAAACTGTTGAATTATTGATTTCATAATGCCAACAATTCATTTGTTTGGTTTGGTTTGGTTGTTTTTGTTTTACGGCATATCAACCCTTTTCAGGTTATTTAATGCCGAATCCAGTTATTTTGAAGAAATTTTTTAAATAGAATATATTTGTTCTTTTCAAGTCGGTTTCTATTCAACCCATAGTTGTGACCCTAACAGGTACTACCACTCCGGGTCAGAGTGGACCTGGGAGCAATGGAAATTAAAGGGTGGCCCCACACTCGTTCCATTTCTCGTTCCATCAGTTATGACCGGATGGAAGTCTTAAGTAATTTGCAACTGTGCCCTTAGTATCACCTGCGTTGAGGATTGAACCTTCAACCCCCAGAAGAGTGTCACTCACAACTGAATGTCACCTAGTGCATTATCTGAGCATATCAGCCCTTTTCAGGTTATTTAATATCGAATCCAATGATTTTGAAGAAAAATTTTTGATAGCATATATTTTTTTTTGTTTTTCAAGTCGTTTCTATTTAACCCATAGTTGAGACCCTAACAAGTACTACCACTCCGGATCAAGGTCGACCTGGGAGCAATGGCAATTAAGGAGTGGCTCCACACTCCCCAAACCCTCAAACTGGGGCCTCACCATCGGATATAGTTTAAGGTCATACCCAGACCCAATTATAGTGTAGATTTTTGAAAGCTTAAACCTATTCTTTTTTTTCTTTGCTGGTGATCTTTTCTAGTAATTAATATTTATGGTTCTCGAGTTGTATAGTTCTCATATTTCGAAATTCCGTGCAGATTTCCAAGTCTGACAGAAAGATTTGCGAGTTCGACAAAATGCACCTGAAGAAGGTCGGAAGTTATACAGGTCGAAACGTTGTAAAAATAAATAATACGACAGCATTATTTTACCGAACATTTCCGATAAAATTCTTAAGAAAAGAAACTGAAATCCTAGCAAGATCTCCATAATTCCAGTAATTATAGGATCAACGGGGCTCACGAAAAAAAATGTCAAAACTACTTGGAAAATATACCTGGTGAACCAAGTGCAATAGAGATTCATACTTAAAGGGGCAGATATAGTCTTAAAAATATATCTCGGTTGGAATATATAAGATAGCGTGTGAATGTCTGACATGCAGTAAGATGCCCCATCCCCAGTTTGAACAAACCGATAAGAAAATTAAAAAAAAAAAGTAATTTAAGGAGAGAAATTGAATGCCTACTAATCCAAATAAAACGAATAATCAATCGTCATCTTAAACATTCAGAAACGAAATACAATTCTAGAAAAATAATAATGAAGATCACATTTTTGCTTTATTTCGTATTCATATCCTGATGCTGTTTGTTTATAGAATGGCAATATCCTGACGTACTTTAGAACTTTTAATGAAGTATACTTATGCTGGTTTAGTCTCTCATTTATTCATGTAATTATGAGAGTCGTTACAAAAATAAAGTCTCCGATTTTTAACTAAGAAAAATTGAAGAGCTACGTAAACGAAAGTAGTACCATTAAAACGAGCGACCTTTTGCACCCCAGAATTTATTTTTCTATATAATCACCTCCATTGTTAATACACTTTTGCCAGGAACTCAATGACGAATTTCTGCTTCTGACACATGACCATGACGGGGGGTGATTTCTTAAGAGTTTCACACCGTATAAACGACAACTAAACAGAGAGATGAAACTTTCAGATCATAAATGCGTCAGTTCAGTCATTATAACAATGCAATTTGCAATTCCCTTTGATCCATTTGGGCGAGTAAAAAATAGGGAGCATTACGTTTGGAACGCTCCTCGTATTTATGCTACCATGAACCTCTCGATAAAAACACTATGCAGATAATTAACTAAATGATAAAGTTGTAGTTCCTGTCTTTTTTATTTCTTTGTTCACAACCTCTTTCTAGGTTTTTGGAGATAGACCTCCATAACGATATCGACTCTGTAACTGCATTACACAACGTACATTACCCAACGTAAGCCAGAATTAGTCTTTTCTATGAATACTATTATGACATGTCTTTTAAAAATGTTCTGATCTATTTCCTGCTTCCTTTGTTCCAGCTCCTTGCTGTTCTAGTGATATTCATCAATTTGATGGGTTGATACTTCATCCAGCCCAGTCCAGCCGTATCCGAGATTGAACTCACTACACGAGTTTGTAGTTTAAGTCAAATCTTGTCGGTAGCTATCAGGGCTATCAAAGCTATGAACGGTATTTTTATCATAACGCCATCACTAGACGGGGCGCCTACCACTGCTTAAGAGAGTCTCATCTATCCTCGAGAAGAAGGATAAACCGCGCCAGTTTCTCAACCTGGTATTTTACCTCGCGGTACATACAGCGCCTCACCTTCCCAAATGATCACCCATCTGGTACTGGCCAGGCTCAACGTTGCTTAACTTTGGTGATCTGGTGAGAAACCGGTGTCTCAACATGATTGTGCCATTGATACTTCATTCTTATTCCAGTAGCTTCTTTACAAGAACTACACGCTTCTGGAACTCTTTTTGTGAGAACTGTTTTCCTTCTACTTATAACCCTGTTTTTTTTTTTCAAGATTAAGGTTAATAAGCATCTCCTCTCTTTGCAATACTCATCTTTCGTTCTTGTTAGCTCCTTACATTAAGTGGCTTCATGCATTGTCTGAAACGAATTCCATATAAAAAACAGCATATTTAATTTTCTTCCAAGAGGGTACAACTCTATACTTGAAATCCGCAAAGATAAATATTTTTAACTTGCAAATTATAGAGAAATAATTAGAAAGAAATAGGAGCTCAAAGCTTAGACTGCAATGCACGCTAGTTCTCATTGCGTATCTAGAATTGCTGGGTATGCTTAAAGGACATTAGAGACTATAAATTTACCATAATTTATTCATATCATTTTGCTTAAACCTGCTTAACCCCGGATACTTTTTAAATTTTCATGACCAACTTTTATTGCCTATAATTGAAGACGATATGAATAATAAAAGATTCATGTTTAAAACCCATCAACATTTTTATTCGCTATTAAACTTACAAAACTTTACCATAAATTTTTCAACACTATATATATATATATATATATATGGCAATAAAGCTACACAGAATATTCCGCGTTTCATTCTCGTGAGAATTCGAAAGCCTGATGAATTCTTACAAGAATGAAACGCGGAATATTCTGTATAGCTTTATTGCCATATATATTTTTATAACTTACTGCCTAGCTCTACCTATGTATTGAGCACTGTTGAAGTAAATACTGAAAATTTACGCATAAAATTATACCTTTGTATATTAATTTATGTGATTTAAATGAAGTATATATATATATATATATATATATATATATATATATATATACTTCATTTAATCACATAAATTAATTTTCTGTAAAAGTCTGAGGAAGCTACAGACGGCCAAAAAAAAAAACGGCCGGGTAGCTGAAACAATAATGTAACTTAACGGAAAAATACGGTAATAAAAAATAAAACGCATATTTGCTCTACAACAGTATTAAGCACTGTCTTCAGTTTTTATTAATTACCATTTATACTATATATATATATATATATATATATATATATATATATATATATATATATATATATATAAGGAACTTTGTATCTATGTGTCTGTGTGTCTGTTAATTCGTTCCCTATGGACTCAAAAACGGCTTGGCTGATTTTTATGAAATTTCACATTAAGGTACATTATGTGCCTGACAGTGTTCTTATAGATATGTTTTGTATCTGAATGTCTTTGATAAGTATAAATAATCGATAATCGAAATGATTCGATCAATAAAAGAACGGGCGACGTTGACCAAAGTTAATATCTTTCACAGCTTAACATCACAAGTGCATTTGAGGAGTTTTATTAGCATTTGAACACAAAAGCCCGACATGCAAAATTGACAGTAGGTTCTTTGATATGGCAGATGCGCGTTCGAAATGAATGTTTCTGTGTAAAGCAAGTACGATACCTGATTTTTTCATTTTAAACTTTAATAATTCAAACCATTATGTATAAAAATAATTTTATAATATCAACAGTATGTTCTCTACAGTGCAACGTAAACTACAATGTATTGTATGCTATGTTTTTGCTAGGAGGCATGTGAAGCTTCCTCCGTGTGCTCTCCGATGGGTTCCCAACTAGAGCAAGCAATCAATCGATTTGATTGAAAAAAATGGGCGATTTCACCGACAATAAAACAGTCGATGAAAGTAAAAATATAATATTGTGAGATATTCGTATATCATCATTAAACTCCGGGCAACGTCGGGTTTCCTTAGTATTGCGCCATCTTCAGTTCTTTCCGATCTTGCTACTAAACTCTTTTTCATACATTTAGTCCAATATCCCTTTTCGCTCAAGTTTTCACAGATATATGGCAGGGCGACGCTGCTGTTGCTGCTGCTGCTGCAAAAATGAACATTTAGTGAAGCGAAACGACCGTTTACTTCATGTTCAAAATGGAATAATCTTTGTGAGGTCGGAGATCGCAGTTATTTATTCAGGAACTATATTAATCGTTTGTTGGTTTTATTCGAGTTATTAATCAAAATATTATTGGTATATATAATACGGTATACCCACGTTGACAAAACAGTTTCTGTTGGATCACCGAAGTTAAGCAACGTTGAACCCGGTCAGTACTAAATGGGTGACCGTATGGGACTCTCAGGTGCTGTATGTGCTCTCCGGTTATCCCGGCATTGTTTCCAGTCTGGACTTCTTCTTGCCACTAGACTCAAACAGTACCGATTTAGGAGAGGTGAGGTTGGTTATTACGCACCCTTACCTCACAATTACACACGCAGCTGTCCCTACAGGGGGTATCTTTTGTTTTTCGAGGCTGAACGGAGGCATCGCTTGGTGTATGCTTGGTGTATAGCGCGACTATAAACAATACAATACAAATGTGTTCACACGAAATTTACTTAAATTAAACGAAAATCTGAATTAAAAACGATATCTGCTATTTTCTTCAAAAAATGTTTCATCGTAACACACGAACCAACATGTTTATCGGTTCAACATAATTATTACCTTCAAAATGAGATGTTTATCTACATTATATTTGTCTTAGTATGTCTGTCTATCACTTGCACTTTCTGTGGAAACTAGTCAACCGATCTGGCCGAAATTTTGTATAGATATTTGTTATGATAAGGTAAAGCTAACTAAGTATTATGATATCTGTTTGATGCGCAGTTAGTGATTAATAAGGATTAATAGGGAGTAATAACCATAATACCACATTTACTCTAGAAGTTTTCTCGGAAGCAACAGAACTGATCTGTCTGAAATTTTATATGAACCTTTGTTATAAGGTACGGCGAGCTAAGTATTCTGGTACCCGTTCGATTCACAGCTAGAGATTAATAGGGAATAGTATTTAATGGAAAAATGAGCACAAATTTAACTAAATTATCTAGATTAATATGGCATGAATCATTTATTCTAAGTCAACGGACTATAACTTTTGCCCGTTTTTAACGAACTAAAACGTCTACTTATGTACATATATTTTGATTAACGAAGAATATTGATTTTTAGAATTGAAGATATAAAAAATATATAAATATATATAAACTGTATTTCATTTAGGATAAAAGCGTAGGATGTCATCATATACAAATCACTATCACGTTGACACATAGGTTCTCGCCAGATCACCAAATTTAAACAAGTATGCCTGGCCAGTACCACATGGGTGACTATTTGGGAATGCTAGACGTTGTATATACCGTGCCGAGGCATAGAAATTTTCAGGTTGGTATCTAGGATCGCATTTAATCCACTGGGAGAGATGCACCACCAGTCTTCGTTGGAAGAACTCTGATAAAAAACTGAAATCTACTGTACTCTGTCTTGTAGCAACCATTACACCGATTGAGATGAACAGTTATACCAATAAAAGTGGTTTGTCCTGCACAAAGCCTTTACCACTATAAACAAATCATCTGTGTGGATTTCCGAACAATTTAGTTGTTGTGGCTGACCTTATACATCAAAATCAACAGGAGAGTTCATCATACCAACGAAACATGCTTAACTTCCGATTATCATATTTACTAATAGTCAAACAACTATTAATTTCGTTATAGAATTGCAGTATATCAATGTTTTGAAACTTTGTTATAGACTTGAAATAGATTAAACCAGAAAGCGAAAACTTGTTTTCTGGTTTTCTTCATTTATTTCTAATCCCACGAGTTAATTTACCATTTATTTAACGGTATTATCTATGACTACGGCTATAACAACACCATATTATTTTCCTTGTATATATTCATTGATATCTCATATGTTTTTATATAGAGTGATGTGATCCTCGGTTGATTAATTGTGTCTGTGTCGGATACATACTCGAGAGTAAAAACAATGAAAAGAATATACTGTTGTCATAGCCCTACCTATGCAAACACGAACGAAAAAAAATGTGTGATACGTAATATGTTAACAGAAACAAAGAGAATAACAATTTGAAAAGATACTCCATCGTTTATTTCCATCTCGAGAGAATTCAGTTACATCACGAGTTTTTGCTAATTGTCGTTGAGTAAAGAAAATCGAACGAACGACAGAAAATGACGAAAACATGTCCAATTAAGAACGAAACGAATATGTTATTTGAAAACTTAGCGTGACAGACCAACAAAAAAGCTATTACCAAATTAGCCTTACATATCAATAAAAATGATACTTCAAAAGATAAACAGAAATACTACTTTAAAATTTAGCATGACAGACTAACGAAATGCTATGTAAAACTCATGAATAACAAATCAATTGGGCGAGAGAAACGGGGATAAATTTACAAACGCACAGACATATAGTTATCTCCCTTGTGATGCTCTTCATTAGTTGGCATCTGTCATTTTAACGGAATATTGAATTCTCACTCTCTAAAAAAAAAAAAACGGTTGAAAGAAATTTATTTACTGTCTAGTAGCCGAAATACCCACCCACAGATGGGATCACAATGATGAGACATAGAGCCTTTAATTAATGCATAATAATCTTTAATAAGTGCAAAATGACATGACTGAAGTCATGGGATCAGAAGAATTTTATTTGAGCTTAATTAGGGACTCTTAAAACGACCCAGATGCATTGATATATGGTAGGGGTACGACAAAACGTGAACCTCGCATAACTGTGACGTCATGTGTACGTAGTGAATAGTATTCTCAGTCTCTGTATAGGTTTTGATTTCAGTATGACCAGGCGTGATAATTAACTGTAGGGAAAGGACCCCATCACCACTCGAATTGGTTCGGGTGGTGATGGTGGTCCCTTTGGTACTTAAGACAAATAATACGACGCCCTTATGTGCAATGTTTATCTAAATTAAAAAAAAATAAAAAACTCCAATCATAGAATTAAGTCGCCCATGTTGTAGACAAAATAAAGATCTCCGCCGTTTTTGTCATTGTAGATGCCCATAAACCAACATAATTTGAGATAATCTCTTTGGTTTGTGTGTTTAAAAAGAAACCAACGTATTTTTGGCGCCCTCTTTTCACTCCTCGACAGGATCTGACGTCATGTTACTCTAAGCTTTTACTTATGTTTTAAATCTCATTTAATTCAATAGAAAAATAATCCCTGTTTTCTATCACACTGTGGCACAATGACGTAGCTCCTTTTTGGGAGGGGGAGCTGGGGGCTTCTATATTAATAAACCTTGTGCCTAACTTGGTCTGCACTTGTGTCGAGGCAAACACACACATTTAAGTGAGGACACATTTTTTAAAGGTTAAAACTGTCGCCACACGAAGATTGACAGGTGTTTATGTATCCCGTGCACAATGAAACTAAACTATGTTGGCATTATAATTTGAAAAAACAAAATATAGGCGATGAAACATCTTTCTTTCTTTCTTTCTTTCTCTCTCTCTCTCTCTCTCTATTTTTCTTTTTCACTCTTTTTTTTCTCTCTTTCAATAAAGAAAAAGGGAATTAAATATAATTCTATTGTTTTTTAAACAGTTCACGCTTGCATTCTGTGGCCAGCGGACGCGACATAGCATGCGTCTGGTTTCAACTGGTCTTTATAAAAATATGCTCCTCATTGTTAAATCTTAAATAAATTATATTTTTATAAAAATGCATTTGTTCGCTTTTTTTGTACAAGCGTTAAATTCTAGCACGTCATTAATGTCGACGATGGAAAGATGCCTATAACGACGCAATGGAGACAAGAAGCGACCCATGCCAGCCAGTTATAGCCGATGACATCTCGACCCATTGTATTGCTGTTTCCATGTGCCTATCGTTTGGATATCGTTTATTCCCCCGGGGAGCCGGTTGCGTTCTCAGGATGTTCCTCAACCAAGTAATTCTCCCCGGGAAGCGATAGTACCATATCACTTCTCTTCAATAAATACAAGTTGCCAGGTTCAAAAATACTTTAATTTAATAAAAAAACTTACATGACGCAAGTTATGCTTTCGGGAAAGTATTAATTTATTTTAGTTAATTCCCCATTTCAGGGATAATAGTGATTTGCTTAAATTTTGAGAGTCTATATAATGTTATGCGATTTAAATATGGTTTATATTTCTTTAAAAGCAGAATTCAATGGGGGGTTACTATGGCCCTCGCGTACGTCTGTATATGAGCGAATACTCTTATTATAGTATTCATCATTAGCAGTAATTATTCCTAGGCAGAAATTTATCTCGCGTACGTCTGTATATGAGCGAATACTCTTATTATAGTATTCATCATTAGCAGTAATTATTCCTAGGCAGAAATTTATCTATTGCTTGTAATGTTGTAAACAGTTCTGTTGGTACGTTGTTAGCAGTTCAATAAGTTGTGACATCTCGGTGTTGCGGTAATTCATCGTGATCGCAGTAGAGACCGTCTGTTTCTCTCTCACTCTCTTCTGTTTTTTTTTTATGTAACATTGTCGTGTCGCGTGTTGAGTTAATTTCTGTTTTCTTATTTCGGATTGTTTTTTGATGATGAATTTAAAAATCTGTTCAAAGCTATGCTATTTAACTATGGTTAATATCCAGGATGACAATAATACAAATACTTTCTTCCTCAGTACTTGCAATAGATTCCTTTTCTTTTTCTCATTATTACTGTAGTAGTAGCTGTCGTAAGCAGGTGGACAAAATACGGCAACATATTAATATAACTATTGAACTTGCGTGCATCAAAGACTATTTGAAAGAAGTTTAGTATGAAGTTTTCCTTTTTTATTTTTTACTTTTTACTGTTACCGCTTATAAAGGTATGGATGCAACTCTAGGATAAGGGTTAATGAGTGTTAGGTAGACATTAAGATAACACCGTGATCAGTAATGGTGGAACTTGGGTAGGGCATATTATTAAAGATGACAGCTCAACAAAGGCGCAATTTACATTAAAACAACCATGTTATAGTCATCTGAAAAGCAGTACCACGGTATTGTGTTTCACAGACGGGCGGTTTATTCAAGCTTGTGTTTTTGACTTTTGTTTTGCATTTTCTGACCATCACTTTTTCTTTTTCCCTTTTTCCTCTTTATATCTCATCCCTTGTTAGACACCCCCTCCTCTCACTTCCTCTTCTTCACATCAAAGTAGACATGTGTTCCCCTAACTTTCTTTTCTTCATCCCAAGTTCCACAATCCACCTATAATTGAACTCATGGCCTAAAAATATCGAATGAATGTAGTAATTTATTAATATTGGAATAAGAGTGACCGCCCTTTGATGTAACCTCGTTTCCGAATATCTATACAATATTCTGATTGTCCCTTCCTTAACTAGTCTATACATTACGCTTTGAAAAAGGTGAAATACTATTTATGAAAGTTAAACGACCCCAAAAAGACCAAATCCGCGAAATTTGGCTTTTAAAAAGGCCAATCTCGTAACATATAAGAATGACCCTTCTTTGATATAGTCTCGTTTTCGAATATCTACGTATATGGTTTCTTCCTTAATTAGACCGTACATTACATTTCGGAAAAGGCAAAATACAACTTTTGAAAGCCAAACTGCTTCAAAAAAGCGAAATTCACAAAATTTGGCTTTAAATCGGCCAATCTGGCAAATCTAGACAAAACTATAAGAGGGAATTTCATTTAATGTTTCATTTTCGAATATACTACTACTACTACTACTACTACTACTACTACTACTACTACTACTACTACTACTACTACTACTATATGTGATCATTATTGTTATAGTCCGAGAAATGAACTTGTAGTAATTTCTTCACCGGAGAAAACGTTAAAAAAAGAAAAAAATTCGAAAGAAACAGGGGGAAAAAAAGAAAGAAGACCATTGTCTGTGAAGATGCACTGGACTAAAGAGGTAAATTAAAGTTTGTCTCTTACAATATCATTTTATTATTTGTATTGAACTATGTAGCACAATATTACTTCCTGAGTATTTATTATTACTTATAAATTTATTTCATTTCTATTATTCTATATTTAAAGTATAAAATGGCCGCCATTTTAATAGATATCCTTATAAACACATATTTGCTGCGTGTTATTTTTTTTTGTTCAAAAAACTAATTTCTTTCTTCTATCCTGAAAATTATCCACTTCATGAAAACATGCTGATTAAATATAATTCTCGTTCCGCAGAATTTCCACGGGTACTGCTGCTATTGATAATTGGGACTTCTGCTCTTATCTTTAATGTTGTTCGCATAATTTTTAGGTCGATATAACATCCGACCTTATTTAGGTGTGTCTTATTGAACTCGAGAGTCTTCTTGTCGAACTCGGGAATCTGCTTGAAATTTGAAAGGAACCCTTTATTTAATCTGCGGGATTGGGGTAGCATGAATGGGTAGAAATCCTTAGTATTTAATTTGCAATTGTATTTTAGTGTCAGCCACACTAAAAATTGAACCTTTAATCTCCATAAGAGTGTAACGTACAGTTGACTTTATCTAGTACGCCAGGGGACGAGAGCACGCTACCCCGCGGATTAAATAAAAATCTCCGTTCGATGTTTTATGCTAATTCCAGAGTTCGGCAGAAAGATTCCCGAGTTTGACAGAAAGATTCCCGAGTTCAACAGGAGAAGCCTAAAAAGGTTCGTAAGTTACAAAAAAACAAAACAAAAACAAAACAAAACAAACAAACAAATAAAAACAAAACAAAAAAGAAAAACAGATATTTGTCTCGCGATCTTTGTAAATTATAAATTACCTATAAAATGTTCGGCCTCATTTAACTTAAGTAAACCCATTCTATTTCCGCTCCTCATAAACTGGCACAAGACAACAGGTTAGGAGTACTCTTCTTTATATACATGTTCAGAGCAGTATTAATTCGAAAATGGATACAATGGATCCGATTATGTTTGAACTAGCGTTGGGGTGTTTAATCGAAATCAGAATCGTAAACAGTTACATCCATCGAAATGTTGCGCAAATAACTCTCAAGATGAGAACAGAAGTCAGAATAATCTAAATAATACCAATTATCAACTCTCATCTAAACAAATTCATAAAAGTATTTTCATTCTTAATGTTTCAGATTTTCAAGTATCGTTGAAATATGGCATTAAGAAATAGGATACACACACACACACACACACACACACACACACACACACACACACACACAAAAAAAAAAGAATCTGCATGTTATAAACGTACTAGCGGGGTGAGGGGTAACCTGGCGTTGCTGGGTTGTAAAATACGGTATAATATAAAAAAAACGGGACTTGGGTGCCATCAGCCAGAAGCAAAACCGAATGAAAAACAAATATACCACGTGCTGAACGCGAACTTGCGTTCGAAAGCGAACATTCTATCGATCGGACCACGATGACACAAATGTTGTACCGTTACAAATTTAGCTTTTTAAAATGAAACAAGGGATCGATCGTTCGCGCATGTGCAGTTAACAAACAGCGTCGAAACTAAGTTTTTACCTAACCTCTTCAGTTAAAAGAACATTTTTACATGAAATAATTAACCATTTTTTTTTCTAATGTTTTCGATATTATGTGTCCGAGCGATCACTCTTTCTAACGGTATCACGTTCATGCCTCTTCAATGAGAATGACAAACGTTTTTAGTGGATATACAAATGCACATACACATTAACCAACAATCGACTGAGATTTATATAATATATAAAGCATTTGAAAAAGATAAGAATGAAAGAAGACAACATGTAATCAGCGCAGGAAACGATTGTCTAAAACGTGTTTTCAATCAAGCCTGGATATTTCAAACTGACAAGCAGATAATTCAGTAAAAAAAAAAAAAAAACTAAAACAAACGCTTGTACGAGAAACTAAGGTGAAATAGCGAAAGAAAAAAATGAAAGAAACAAAAACGCAAATTTACTTCAACTAGAGGAAATAATTACTTGAGAATCCTTAACAAGCAACGGAATGTTTCTCAGATCTTTTGGGGCATTACTTTCGTGTTCACGATAACGTTAATTGCAGAATTGTAAACCTTTTCCCGCGTTTCTCCTTTCATTGTCAAAGATTTGTGGTTAGTTTAATGGATACCGCCACAAATTGCTTTGTTGTGTTCAAATTAATGAGAAGGCGATTTTAACATTTTCTCGATTCAAATACAATTACCGATTTTGTTCTAAATTCCCAGTTCCGATACAATTACTGATTGGGATATATTTTTTAAATCTCTAAATATTTAATTATGAAGTTATTAGTTTTTAAATTTTAGGACTATCGTAAAAACTTATGAAATATGTGCGTATGTTTTCTAAAAAATACACGTGGAGGTGGCGGTGATCTATAGATGCTCGTTATACTTGTAGCTTAAATTGATAAATATTTATCATTTATGAGAAAATAGAAAAGTAACTTTTAAACAAAACAAACAAACAAAGAAACAACAACAAATAAAAACAATTAAAACATGGCTTTTGATATCCGAAAATAGGCACGTATTTTTTTTTCCAATTCCGATACCCCAAAAAGTTCCGATTTTTCCTCTTCTGATTTCGAGATAAAAGTTTTTATGTAAATATGTTACAGTTTTGCCCCGGACAACGCCAAGTAGTCCTTCTGGTATATGACTAAAAGGAGGAATTATCTTTGTTAAAAATCTAGTTAGTATTACGCATCTAAAATTGAGAAAAGCACGCTGGAAAGTGTAAACGTTATATGAAAGAAGCCCAAGTAAAACAAAATGGCCACCTAATTTGAACTTCTGTGTCTATCTGTTGGAGACGCCCCTCGATGAGATAAATTGACTATCTCATAACGTCACATGTTGTTAAAATATGAATAAAGAATAAGATTAAGTGGTATGTAATGAAGACAGATTGGATGGATTATAGTCTGTGTTAAAATATAGGAATAAAGAGGAAAAGATGGAGGTTAAGAAAACAAAGATAAAGATAATAAAATACTAGTAAGCAAGGTATATGTATGCGTGTGTGATAGCCACCAATATCGCAAACATTTCAAAACATTAAACATTCTAATGGGTATTAAGTCCATTAGCAGAGGTATTTTAATATGTAAAAAGGGATATACAGTTAATCTAAATTATTCCGTTATAAAAATGCCTTTGAATTAACTCGAATTTATCGTAGTCAGAAACGTACAATTTACGTTGTCTTCTTACATAGAAATACTAAAATTACGTTTTTATTTTAAATCAGAGATAAATTATAAAGTTATTTCTCTTGTTAATCTGTAATCTGAAAATCACGGTAAAACCAGGGGAGATAACTCTTTCACAAGTTTTCTTTCTTGATCTATAAATAAACTGGTGATAAAATTTATTTGGATTATTCGGGCTACTGTTCTTGAGTGTTCTTCTCAACAACGCTTTGAACGATTTAATCTTTGTTTTTTACATAGGAGTCACCACTTATCAAGGCATGGAGGCCATTCGACGACAAGGGTTAATGAGTGTATAGTAGTCAATGGGACAATATCGTAGTAATCGTTAGTAGTGGAAATTTGGTAAAATGGATTACTTAAGGGGATGGCTAATCAAGAACTTGTTTACGTTGGACTTGAAGACGACAAGATTGTAGTCAGCTGGAAAGCAGAAAAAAGTTCCATAGGCGTGCAGTTATAAGAAAAGCTTTGTTCATAGAATCTATGTTTATTTTTAGGCACAGATGAGTGGGGGAAATTATTGATAGTGGTTTCAACTAGACGAGTGTTTTTCGTGAAAGTCAGGACAAGGGATCTATAGATTGGAGCTCAGACGAGCCATTGCCATATAAATAATTATAAAGCAGAGACAGGCTCGCAACATCTCTTCTGCGGGAAAGAGGTTGCAGGGAACAGAAAAGAGCATCCCCTACAGGCTACGAAGTCTATTTTGAACTCTGTCAAGGCAGGATAAGTTGCTTCTAGCAACTACTGCCCAGATGTGGCAACAATACTCCATCCTTGGACATAGTTGGCTCTTATACAGGTAGAGAATTGCATTAGCAGTGAGATATCTACTGGAGCGGTAGAACGATCCTATCATTTTACCGCGACATTGACAACGTATTTCATCTCAGATCAGGAGTAAAGGTCAGACCAAAAGCTTCTCAAAACATGGAGCCTCTCCAAGACGAGAGCCGTCCATTTCAATTGATACCAGACGGGTATCAGAGAGTTAATGATGTAAAAATAGAAACTTGGTTTTAGATGCATTAAAATCAACCAGCCACCTCTTTCCCCATTGTGTCACGTGCTCAAGATCAAAGGAGAGAGAATCGGAGAGAACTTCGTCGTTTACAGCTTTTGATGTTTTACCATAGATGGTAGTGTCGTTAGCATAAATGTCTACGAATGATCTTAGGATGTGATTTGGGAGATCATTATGTAGATCAGGAAGAGACTTGGGCTCAGGATGGAGCCCTTAGGGCCTCCAGCATTAATACTGTGAACTTCTGATTTCTGCTCATAAACCACTACTTTTTTTTCTCTTGGAGAGGCTCCATGTTTTGACAAGCTTTTGGGCCTGGCCTTTACTCCTGATCTGAAATGGAATACGTTGTCAATGTCGCGGTAAAATGATAGGATCGTTCTACCGCTCCAGTAGATATCTCACTGCTGATGCAATTCTCTACCTGTATAAGAACCAGGTACATCCAAGCATGGAGTACTGTTGCCACATCTGGGCAGTAGTTGCTAGAAGCAACTTATCCTGCCTTGACAGAGCAATGATCTAATGATTAAGAAGACATTTTCAGTTATACTGTAGCTGAAGATCTTGTGGAGTATACCTTTATGCCATACCTCATCAAAGGCTTTTTAATTTCTTTAGCTGTCTCTTATCGAACTCGGAAATCCATCTGTCGAACTCGGGAATCCGAAAGGACCCGTAGCGTAACAAATAAAATACTAAGTAAAATTCAGTTCTAAATGACACTCTTTTGGCTGTTGAAGGTTCACTTCTCAGTGCATATGGACTAGGAATATAATTACTACCTGATAAGGATCATATCTGACGCATGTTACTTACGTTGATTAAATAAAGGGTTCAGCTCGAAAATTTGCACAGATTTCCGTGTTCGACAGAAAGATTCCCGAGTTCAACAGCATAAGATCGAAAGTTACATCGGCCGAACCTTTGTAAAAAGAACGTCGAAGATAAGAGCAGTAGTCCGAATAATTCAAATAATCCAAATTTTAAATCCTCATCTAAAAAATTCAGAAACAAGACATCAAATTGTTAAAGCACAATCTCTATTTTGTTGTTGTTTTTATGCCGTTGTTATTTGACCTGGTTTTTAGAAGCCCGTGTAAAAATGTTTCACATTTTTAGAAAAAGCGAAAAGTTGAAGTAATCAATCAAGCTTCGCTTAGATATTTCAAGTCGACTTGACCTACATCCATCTTTCTTTGTTGGTTTACACCAAAACGAGGCAACAATCATTCACAAACACTACAAGCATTCACATGGATGCCAGCTTTTTAGTTACGGAAGACCGTAATGATATACAATCATGTGTGCGTTTCTCTAGCTCTCCTGAAATCTAGCCCAGTGTAATAATACTAATCCATAATTAACAAAAACATACACGTATAATGTCGATCTCATATTCTGATATTATTCACTCGTTCACTACCGCAGATTTCTCCTTTCTTTCCTTCTTCTGCTGTCCTCGTCTTGATGTTCATTATTTAAAAAAAACTTCTTTTGATAGTTAAGGCAGGTGTCCTATCTATATAACTGACAAACTGAAAAGGCAGTTCTGAGCCGTTGTGGAGTCTGCCCTTGTTTACGGTGCTACAACCTGGACACTTACCAAAAATAGTGGAAAGAAAGCTAGACGGCATGTGCACTCGTATGCTACGAACAGTGTTAAATATATCTTGGCAAGATCATCGCACGAAGCAGCAACTTTATGGCAACCTGTCTGCCACATCTTCTAACATCAGGGATCGACGTCTGCGATTTGCTGATCACTGCTACAAGAGCAAACAAGAGCTACACGGCACAGGCGCACGAGCATAGGACGGCCTAGATTCACGTACAACCAACAAATTGCACATAACGCCGAGTGTGATCATGGAGATCTGAAGCAACTGATGAAAGACAAAGAAATCTGGAGAAAGAGAGTCACATTGGTCCGAGCAAGGTTCCTAACCAAATATCTATCTATCTATCTATCTATCTATCTATCTATCTATCTATCTATCTATCTATTTATTTAGAATATACTACATCTGCATATGGATTTTCATTGATGCTTTAGTTATATATGATTGGAATAACGTCCAGAGGAAAAAGTATAGGTAATTTTGGTAATTTGTAATTATTTACCCCTCACCCCCGGAAGTTAGACACGCGGATAGCTTTTGGTTTGATGAATGTGATTTTGAGGAACGAATAATATCCAAACTTAGCATTCTCAAGTTTTCAGTTCGTGTCGTTTACCACTTAGCCACTGTCATCTGTAGGTATTAAATTATTGCATAACTAGCAAGCCGTCCGGCGTTGCTCGGTCGTAAAATACGCATAAATATATTTTAATTCATACAGAAACCGAGACATGTGTATGCGAGTATTATATTTTTCTAAACAGTTCATTTCTTGTAAGTAATAAAAAAAACAGATATACTGCAGCTGAGATCGAAATCGAAACTCAAAGACAGTGTGTCAAATACGATGACCATTGGGCCAGCTTTGCACGTACTTGAAAAACTGGGTTTAAACTTATTTTTAACGTAAGGAATCTGTCATGTGAACGATTCACGTATGCGCATTCGTGAAATGTTTGCATACTCAATATACCAAATTTCAAGTCTGTAAATAAAAACTTCGTTGAGTATATAGGTTGAGAATTGTTGTTATACACATACATACATACATACATACATACATTCTCATATATATATATATATATATATATATATATATATATATATATATATATATATATATATATATATATATAAAACATAAAACTCACATGCACATATCTCAGTTTCTGTATGGTTTAAAATATAATATTTATGCGCATTTTACAACCGGGCAACGCCGTGTGGCTTGCTAGTATATATATATATATATATATATATATATATATATATATATATATATATATGTGTGTGTGTGTGTGTGTGTGTGTGTGCGTGCGCGCGTGTGTGTTCTCAGAATCACAGGAACAAATTCATAACTCTCATATACAAACAAGCGCACACCACGCATGCAAACAGATTATGTGAACTCGACAGGTTTTATGAGTTGTAACTTAAGAAAAACATAATATTCTAAAATAGTCAACTCTATTGAACTCTCACTATAATCACGCACGTCGTGACTTGACAAGTACAAGTTTTTATGATTTCACTCTTTCGGCGTTTTAGCCTATTACATCTCTATCTCTCATTTGAAAATTTGATATGTGTTTACCTGCGTCCTGACATCTATATAAGCGACTTTGTCCGTCAGTTTGGTTTTGAAATAGTATTTTAATCGCAGAGATTTAATAGACACGAATTAGTGTAGATGCGTCCAAGCGTATCTATAAATATCGCTGTATGTTTTCCAGTCACGTTTAAGTTTATATTGAAAATTTCGTTGTTCTGCTGGTTGCAGTTTGTAGTATTTTTGTCTTGAAATTTTGGTCTTTCCTGGTTATAGAAGGTCAGGCTATCTGAAGATACTGGCCTCCTGACCTAAAATGTACCCATCATTAGTTATTGCTTTTTTCTTTTTCTTTGCAAAACTCAATCATGTATTGCAAAGTCAAAAGCAAAATTTTTTTCTACAACTAATGCCAACGCGAACAATAAATATTTGAAGATATAAAGAACTTGAAGCACAAAAACTTTTTTGAAAACCATTAAATTTGGCATTAAATAATTCGATCAATGTTAATACGAAATAAGGATAGTATGATACCGGAATGAATGGTCAATTGTAGGTATAGACCGCTTCATACCCTCAAAGAATTTCAGCAAAAACCTAACAGCTAATCGTGGTTCCAGAATGTGCTGCTGCCATTGCGCACAAAAATCACTATTTCCATTGCTTCCCACATAGTAGATGTACTGAGCCTAAAGCTACCTTCAGGACTGCCAGCAATCACTGTAAAAAAGTAATAAAGAACGCGAGAGAGTTGTATGCTCAATCCGTCAAGTCCAAAGTAGCTGAGCAGCGGTTTGCTTCCCACCAATTTTGGTAAATAACAAACAGGGTCCTAGATAGAAGTGTGTGCTCTATCCCAACCATCATCAATGAACCTGGGGTAATCTCGTCAGCATCGGACAAAGCCAAACTCTTTGCCAAAAACTTTGCAGCTAATTCTACCCTATGCTATCAGGGCTGCCAACCTCTGCCCCGTATTTCCTCCTGTGTCTGACCCCCCCGCTATTCGAGTTACAAATATCTGTGCGTGATGTTGCCAACCTAATCAAAAACCTAGATTCCAATAAAGCAACTAGTCCTAACGGTATTCCTATTATAGTGCACAAAAAGCTTCATTCAGAACTAGCTCCCATGCTTATGAAGCTATTTAAGCATTGTCTTAAATAGAAATGCTTTCCAACACCCTGGAAAACCCCATCAGTATGTCTCGTATTAAAAAATTCAGGTGATCTGTCATGTCTCTCTCAATACAGACCAATCAGTCTCATGTGCGCCATGAGTAAGTTGCTAGAATCTGTGTTAAATAGAGAAGTAGTCAACTACCCCCGCAAAAATGACCTCCTCAGTAAAATGCAATATGGCTTCCGTTCTGCTAGATCTACAGCAGATGTGCTAACGGTTATATCTCATAGAATTATGATAGGTTCAAAAGAGTAGTAGTTAATGGGCAGAAACCAGAAGCTCACAGTATTAATGCTGGAGTCCCTCAGGAGTCCATCATGGGCCCAACTCTCTTTGTGATCTACATAAATGATCTACCATCTAAAGATCATTTGTAGATATTTATGCCATCTATGACAACACTTCAAAGGCAGTAAACGACCAAATTCTCTCTGATATTGTCTCATCTGATCTTGATCATATGGTGCAATGAGGAAAGAGGTGGCTGGTTGATTTTAATGGATTGTTATATTTTTACTTTAAAATAAGAATACAGCAAGAAACACGGGGTTATGGGTGAAAGACAAAGGGGTTTATTTACAAGGGAATACATGTGACATAAGAGTTACTCGACATCTTGTCTTATTCTCTTCCTGTTTTTTTTCTTATCTCTCAGTCACGTGAGAGGGTATAGTTGATTTCATCTATGAAGGGGTGTTAGGTCATTCCATTACATCATGGATCTAAAACCAAGCTTCTACCGTTACATCGTCAACGCTCTGATCCCTGTCTGGCATCAATCGAAATGAATGGCTCTTGTCTTGGGGAAGCTCCATGTTTTAACAAACTTCTAGGTTTGACCTCTACTCCTGGTCTGAGATGGAACCCGTACATCAAATCCGTTCCCAGGGCTACTGAGAAAATGGAAGGATCGTTCTACCACTCCAGTTGATATCTCACTGCTGATGCATTCTCGACCTGTATAAGAGCCAAGTACGTCCAAAGATGAGGTACTGTTGCCACATATGGACAGGATCCGCTGAAAGCAGTTTATTCTGCCTTGACAGAATTCAAAATAGACTTCGTAGTTCAGTGGGGGATGCCCTTTTCTTTTTCCTCCAACCTTTTTCCAACAGAAGGGAAATTACGAGCCTGTCTCTGCTTTATCATTATTTTTATGGCAAGTGCTCGTATGAGCTCCCATCTATGGTCCCCTCTGTGCTGACTTTCATGAGCAACACTCGTGTAGCTGAAACTTCTATCAATAATTTTCCCCACTCTTTATCGGTGCCTAAACCTAAAGTAGATTCCATGAACAAAATTTTTCTTAGAACTACACGCATGTGGAACTCTGTTCCGTTTTTCTGCTTTTTAACTGACTACAATTTTGTCGTCTACAAGTCCACCGTGAACAAGTTCTTGATGAGTCGTCTCCTTAAGTAATCCAATTTACCAAATTTCCACTACTAACGATGACTACGACATGTTCTCCCTGACTACTGTACACTCATTAACCTTTATCATTGAGTTGCCCCCGGGCATTGATAAAAAACAAACAAAAGAAAATACAAAACAAACAAACAAACAAAAACACAAAACAAATCAAACATCATGAATAAATATTCGAAGATATAAAGAATTTACAGCATAAGTTTGTTTTTCCAAATTACTGAATTTGGCATTAAATAACTTGAAACAAATTGATTAATCATAATAAGAAACAACCAAATAAAATTTCTTGAATAAATATTTAAAAATATAAAGAATTACTCTTCTTCCAAAATTACTATATTCGACCTTAAATAACTCGAAAAGTGTTGATATGAAGTGAAACAAAAGAACTAAACCAAACTAAACTTGAATAAATATTTGAAGATATAAAGGACTTGAATTATAAAAACTTTTCTAAAATTACTGGATTCCGCATTCATAAACTCCAAATGAGGTTGATATGTCAATCAAACTAAAGAAACGGTTATCTCTTAAATAACTTTATTGTTACTAAATTCGCAAGTTAAATGGGCTCATCTAAAGAAGATCTGTTATTGTTTCTTTATTTTGAAAGAGAAAAAACAAACAAAAACAAAACAAAAAAAACAAAAAAAACAAAACAAAAGCAAAACAACTATTGTTATCTGAATGTTCAAGTTCGGTAACTCTTTTGAACATCATGTGCTTCTCCCCACTTTTTAAAATTATATTTTCACCCCAAACAACACACAGTGCGTTTTGATGTAGGGGGCTATTATCCGGGACCTAATTTGCAGGGATACTATGTAAGGAGTTGAGCAGCAAGATGTCTGTTCACAGTACACTTGAACTTCTGCATATCAGTACAGTAGGGGAATTTGGAACCCGGAAGGAAAGTCCAAAGTCTAGCAGTTCTGGGTAAGAAACTATTAGAAAAGAAGGCTTTCTAAAATCTAGGGATATCTACTGTATAGGGGTGAGATTTTGCTGTTTGTCAGATTTGTGGGGGAATTTCTGTTGAGGGGGTACAAGGGTTTGTAGTTCGTCAGAGCATCCACTATTAAAATATTTGAGGAACACTTTTAGATACATTTCATCGATTGGACAGGGGTTGAAGCGTAGATGACAGTTCAGGACAGTATCAGGTTGGTGACTCTCTTTTGAATCCTGTCCAGGAATGAGAGATTAGTAGCAGATACACCAACCCAAATGTGATAACAATACTTCACACATGAGCGAATGGTGGCCTTGTAGAGGTACAGGATACTTTCAGGCGTAACTTTCTAGCACGGTAGAGAGAGCCCACCTTCTTCGCGGCAGTTTTGCCAATGCTCTCAATGTTCATTCGTTTTCCTCTCGTGTCAGTTATAGAGCGTGGTGTCGTCAGCAAATATACCCATCTCAGAGACAATTTTATCAGGGAGGTCATATATGAATATTAGGAATAATAAAGGTCAAAGGATCGACCTCTGAGGTACACCCGTATTTATATCATATTGTTTAGATGTACGACCATCGAGGACAACCTCGATTTTTCTCTTATTTAAGAAGGATTTAGTTATGTATTATGTATGTATTATGTAAGGTGGTAAACTAGAGCTTGATTAATGTTTTGGCGAAAAGAGGGAGGAAGCTAATGGGGCGATAATTTAATGGGTCAGTTCTTTCGCCAGAATTCTTGTAAACCGGAACCACAGAAGCAGTTGTTCAGCATTCAGGAAAGCAAGATTTGTTAAGGCATTTGTTGAAGAGTTTTGAGAGATCTGTAACAACCTCAGCAGAGCATTTTTTTAATTGCACAGCCAGGGTGAAATCAGGTCCACATGCATTTGAGGTGTCTATTTTTTATGATACCATGAACTTGAGAGGGATTTCTATCCGTATCATAATAAACTCGAAAAGATTCCATACCAATCTTGAAAATTGGGAAGTGATAGTTATAAATAGAAATACACGCTTAAGAGTTGTTTCGGACGCCGTAAGGTCTCACGGGTGAAGAATTTGAACACCAAAAATGATGAATCCAAATACTAATGAAACTAGTTGAAAATGTGAGACGTGTGTTCGGATTCTATTGCCCAAAGTTGGATACGTAAACTATATGACGTCACGCAAAATATGTTCTTATATATCTTTACGTCTACAGCCCGATAACACTATTGGTATTATATGTAACAAACATGTAGCTGAACTACCAGTCCGAAAAAAACAAACAAACAAACATATAACTGTACCAAAAATACAATATTCTAAAAAGTCACCTATTCAGCTCGATGAAAATACTTGGCTTTATATGTCACTAGCGGGCGTACCCGGCGTTGCCAGGGTGTTTGGAGGTGCGTACGTACGAGAGGGTGACCCTGTTTTAATATTATAAAAAAACACAATGTTAAAAACAATTGTAAAAACCAAAACAAAGCAAAAAGGAAAAAAAAACGTGTAAAAGAGGAAAAAAAGTTTAGGTAGGAAGCTAGGCTCGCACCCGAAGCATCGAGGCTAAGGCGGAAAAAAAAGCGTGACACGGTACTCCTACGCCAAAGAGACATAAAATTGAGAACGGATGAAATTAAACCTTTAAAACCACTTGCAGATGGCTTAAACTAACGTTAATATTTTCTAGGTGAAACATGACGTCTTGTCGTAGTAGCAGGAGGGGAGAAAATGAAGGAACGATTTTTTCGGCACCCCTCCTTGTAAAAAAGGGTCCAGTTTAGGGTGAAAGAATAAACATTTTTGGCCAATTTTTCGATATTTGTCGTCCAAGATGTCGGGCTTAACAATGGTACCAATTTTGTGAAAATCCGTCGCCTCTGTCGAAAGTCTTGGCGAGGCATATATACACACATACATACGTCCATTCATCCATACATACATACATACATACATACATACATGATGATTGCAACGTATTGCCAGATGAATGCCACTCCCTCAGACACTTAAAGTCCATGAGCCCAAAAATTACTTCCATCGCCACAGGGCCATTTTAATAGACAAATGCCTGAGGGAGTATCTATACACATATGATGTTACAGAGTCTTAACTTTGTACGACAACTAAGTCTCTCTCTCGGTTCAAAATGTTGAGATTCAGCAACAAGCAAGCGCAAGATAGCCAGCAACAAATTAAACTTTAGACCAGCTTAATGCGAGTACTGGCCTCCCGCTTTATGCTTTTTTAAATCAGAGATTTGCTTCTCCTAGAAAGGTTGCCTCCACCACGGCTTACGGAGCCCTCTCCACCCCAACACACACATACATACACACAAACACACACGGTGCTAGTTGGCCGTTGACCCCGAAAAAGGGTTCATTCGCCCTTTGAAAGGTCTTGTTTTTAATCCTTCAGGGAGACTAGCCACTCTCCTCACCAAACAAGTCTGGTGGGGGAACCAGTTTAGTCGCAGGTGACCCGACCATGAGGCAGGTAGTACTGGGTTACATAGTACCAGTAGCATATGACATGACCATACATACATACATACATACATACATATATACATACATACATACATTTTCACTTTTATATATATATAGATGTCACCTTGCTTCAAGCCATGTAAATCATATTGAAGAGCCACTTAAGTAGCCATGAAAGAATAATCGTGAGAGCTGACAGAGATGTTGATGAGCAGGACGTCAATCATTCATGAAAATGGAGAAATCAAGTATTCTTGGATATATTATTCTTTCTTTTTCTTTTCATGGAAACCGCTTCAGACAAGACGTAAAGCCACTTGATGTAAGAAGCTAACAAGAACAACAGATGATTATCACAAAGAAAGTAGATGCATATTGGCCTTACTTTTGAAACGATCAAAGTTCTAAGTAGGGGGAAAACAGTGAACAGGAAGATAGTTCCACAAGCTTACAGTCCTGGAAAGAAGTTACTGGAATAGGAATATTACAATAAGGTATCAAAACAGCGAATTGATAGAGACCATGAGACTAACGAATTCAACGGGATAGACCAAAAGAAACAGAGAGTAGACAACTCTGACGAACATATGCTATAATAATATTTATTGAAAAGACTGAGACTAGCAACATGACGTCTGCGAAAAAGACATTGCAAAGAAGAAAGGGTTGGGGCCAATCAAATTACAGATACGTTTCCGCAGCTTATCAAGAACCCTTAACTGGGATAGAGATGGGACATTGGTTTTAATGGATATAGTCGAAATATAAATAGAACAGTAAAAATAATCACCGCCTATAGTGCAGTTGAAATGTTAAGTTTCAGAATGACAAAAAGTAGACGGATAAATAGAATGATGGTGACGGGGATGATTCGCTATATTCAATTACGTATACACCAAACAAGAAGACAGTCCCACGTACAAATCTATATACTTATGAATACGCCAGAGAAAAGACTTAAGAAGCGCACCCAATTAATGATACAGGAATCAGTCAACACATATGCGTGCGGTTGGCAAATACGAGAGTGGCTAAGCCGAGCGTGTATATGTAAATGCTCGCTACACAGAGACATACGCCGACGCGGTATTTGCCCTTGTTCGACTCTTCGCCCTTGTTCGCTTCTGTAAATACGCACGTACACGCACGTCATCATCCTACTTGGCTATCCGATACACACACGCTCAAATATGCACTCTGTGACCGAAAAGGATTGGAAACTAATTTAAGGTAAACACTGAAATGATTATTATTATCACGATTGATTTTCTAATTGCTGATATTGTAACAAGACTGCCCGGGGGTATGTAGAGAAACGACATCTACTACTACTACTACTACTACTACTACTACTACTACTACTACTACTACTACTACCACCACCACCACCACCACCACCACCACCACCACCAACAACAACAACAACAACAACAACAACAACATATCCCCTCTAAAAGTAAAGATCCCACACATTGTGATGGGCACACTCTCGGTTGATACTACACAAATGATTTTGACGGATCATCGAGGATGAAAAAAAAAAAAAAACTGAGGACAAAAAAGCACTAACAAGATCTTTACCGGAAGAATGCGGAGGGTTCTAGGACCTGTGGAGGCTTATTTCCACTCAAAATCACAATGAAGACAAATTGTCGTTTCCAGCAAAAGATCAATGGTGAGCGGCTGTTGCCATAACGTAAAATCATTTGCAAGGTTTATCAAATGAGGCGGAAAGTGCTGGAAATCTGGAGAGACTGTTATTCAGATGGCAGGAAAAACCACTCGTTACTGTCAGTGAGCAATCGCTGATTAGAACCTGTATCAGAACTCCAAGTGAGTAACAACAATAACAACAACAACAACAACAATAATAAGTAAAACTAAGATGATTACGCGTAATGAATATGACGCTGATGACGTCATTTATATTTGCTTATTTATAAATGCGTTATAAAAATATAGGTTAACGATTAGAATGTGTCGAGCGAGATTTCAGTTGTATTGGAAATCCAAAGCAAGGTTGTCTTGACAGGTTGTAATTTATAAATGTTCGTAGAAACAACATTTGTAAAAACAGCATTTGTAAAAACAACATTTGTGCTATTGTCTAGAGATGAATGTACAAAATATACACAGGTTTTCAAAAGTACGATTTTAAGAGCGAAGATGCCTTTGTCTCCTATTTGTTATTCATTTTAAGTCAGTCTAAGTCCTCATAAACTAAACTGATGCATATTTCATATCTTGTTATTGTCATCGGAATAAAACAATAAAGAAAGAATAAGTCATACTGCTTATGTTTTGAACATTGTCACGACCAGAAATGGCGGCTTATATTTTATCATGGTTCAATACAAGCACAGTACAATACAGTACAACAAGTTGACTAAGACGGCTAAATATAAAACGTTTACACATTTTTCTTCATTTACAAACGACTCTAATAAACGATTGTCTTGTATTTTATACTGGCAGGCTGCTCAGCGTTGCCTGGTCGTAAAATAGGCATAAATATTATATTTTAATTCATGCTGATTAATATTTCTTCTTTTATCTTTTAGTATATTAATCATTTTGATATTTTAATTCCATTAACTTCTAAATATTTGACTGTTTACTGATGTTACTGTTTTACATTTTTATTATCATATATTTATAGACTAGCAGAATCAGTATACTGCTTTTCCTAGTGGAAATATGACACAAGGTCAAAAAAGATTCGGTAAAATCTTGAAAACAATTAACTACAGTCGTGAGCCGTGGAAAATAGTGGGCACTGATGGCCATGGCTACCATGAAATCATCTGGCTTTCACTGTCCAGCATTGTCTGGCATTGGCAGATAACGGAAGTCACTGGATATCACTGTTATGATTGGGGTTTACTGGCGTTTAGTGTTAATTTGAGGCGATTACTTGCGATTACTGGAAGGTATTTGCGAGCACGCCTTCCGTTGCAACAGGCAGCTATTGGCGGTTATGATCAATGTCAGCCTTAATAGAACTTCTCTTAACTGAAATCGTCTGTTTTTAACTTTAGAGCATTGTTGAGCACTAGCATTCACTGGATACAAGTGGTTGGCACTCATGGTTACTGGCGGTTAGTGCTGTTTTGAGGCTTTTACTTGCATTTACTGGTGGATACTTACTTGCATTTACTGGTGGATACTGGCTGTCCTTCCAACTGTCATTGTCGGTCATGACCAGTATCGGTTTCAATTGAACTGCTCCACAATCAAATTGCCTGTTTCCAATGGCGAGCACTGGCAGTCATTGGTGTTTTCAGGCAGTACTTGCGTTTGGTCATTGTTGATCACTAACGATCATGACCAGTCTCGAGCCCCATTAGATTGCTCTGAAATGAAATGGCCTGTTTTCAACATTCGTGCACTGTAATCAATTGTATGATACTGTCATCCAGTGGCGGGCACTGTTAGTCATTGGTGATTATGACGGTGATTGACAGTGATTTTCAGGTGGTTACTGTCACTTCTTGATAGGGGCTGGCACTGGCGGACATTGGCGTGAACTGGGCAGTAAATTGTTTGACTTCAATTATCAAGCACTATCATCGAGTGGCGGGAACCCTCTACCGTCACTTCACAGCACTGGTCGCCGCTGTCGAGCGCTATTGTGCTATCGAGTTCTGTCAAGCGGTGTCCAGTGTCGCTGTTTCGAGTCGATTAATGATAGGCGGTAACTGCTGTTTTGATGTAATTACTTGAGGATAGGAGTTTACCCGCAATCAATCGCGAGTAGTGGCGGGCACAGTTGAACAGCGACGAGTACTCTCTACTTTTACAACTGTCGTGACCGTCGCTAAAAGACAGACATGATCAATGTGGCGTTGTGCTCCAAGCTTGAGCAAAGCAAGAAACCCATTGCACTTATACAGAATACGGACCATCCTATTTGTTAGCTATAATGGCAAATTTAAATGTAACTGTATCTGTTTGTGTATGTAAATACTATTTGAAAGTCCATAATTTATCGTCATTATTTTAGTACGGTTCGTATTCTGCATAAGTATGCATTTGAAAAGCGAATAGAACGACGGTAAAAAAGAGAGAAAAAGATTTTAAAAAATACGAAACTTAAGAAAATAGTTGATTCAAAATTAAGGAAAGACAAGAATTAGAAAATTTACTTTGGAAAAATCGAATGGAAAATAATTATTCCGTTGTGTGAGTTTTACGAAAGTGTTACGTTGCAGCGAGGATTTGCGTGGCCGTGCGTGTATGCGACACTAGAAGGAATATGTTGTATCATCGGGGGTTCCGTATCACATGAACGGGTGCATATATTACGTACGTATGTCCAACTCGTGTAATGTTTAGTGGTATAAACATTATGACAACAGATACATTTTAACAATGGACATGTAACAAAAAGGACAAATAACAGTTCTTTGTGGTTGTAAAGAAGATTCAATCCTAAAGAATCACTAAATCTCGGGTTGTCTTTTCTGCAACTTTTATTTGCGATGTTTCCCCATTCTGACCCTCTCTACTGGGAGTCATTACCGCTCGACTCGAGCAGCTCTCTCTGACGTCCGATCTTTCTGTGTCTGCTCACTTTCACTTTCAATCTCTGACTCATCAAATCATCGTATCTTTTCCCAAAACTCTCCCTAAAGTCACAAACAATTTTCTCTGTAAATATTCATTTTGCTAGGACAACATTCTGTTGCCATAACGTAACATAATATTACAACAATCATAATAATCGACTATTATAATTTCATCGTAATAACGATCGTAAAAACATTTTTCTACATATCAATTCTATTTCCTGTTAGCGCAATTATTAGATTTTCTACACCCTACGGTTAATAAAAAGGTCAGAACCCTTTTTATTAATTTGTTTGCGGTTAGTCTTAACCTACTGACCACT
>NC_136483.1:19569377-19614377 GCF_053919585.1 Euprymna scolopes | reverse complement strand
ATTATGTCTTTTCTAAATGTTGAATATAAGATGGATAAAAAGCAAATTCGCACAATTTTCTTATTTCAATTCAAGTTAAGCCGAAAAGCTGCTGAAACAGCTCGCGATATCAGCGACAGTTTTGGCATAGGAACAAAAACTGAACGCACAGCACAATGGTGGTTTAAGAAATTTCGTGGCGGCGACGAAAGTCTTGAAGATGATGAGCGTAGTGGTCGGCCATCAGATGTTGACAACAATCAATTAAGAGCCTAAGTCGAAGCCAATCCACACACAACTGTTCGAGAACTTTCTACTGAATTAGACGTAACGTATACGACGATTTCCAACCACCTGAAAGAGATCGGAAAGACAATAAAAAAAACTTGATAAATGGTTGCCTCACGAATTGAATGACAACCAAAAGAAATGCTGTTATGAAGTGGCATCTTCCCTTCTTTTACGCAATCAGAATGACCCGTTTCTCGACCGGGCTGTGACTTTCTTTACGACAACCGACGACACTCACTCAGTGGTTAGATGCCAACGAAGCTTCACAACACTTTTCGAAGCCAGAGTTGCAACAAAATAAGGTCATGTTGATTGTTTGGTGGTCTGCAACTAGTCTAATCTATTACAGTTTTTTTAATGCAGCCGAATTACGGCAGCGAAGTGCTATCAACAAATGGATTAATATATCAGAAACTTCGACAACAACACCCAGCATTAGTCAACAGAAAAGGCTCAATTCTCTTCTACAACAATGCCCGACCGCACGTTGCTTAATCAACCCAACAGAAATTGAACGAATTGAACTATAAAACTCTGTCTCATTCGCTATACTCTCAAGACCTCTCACCTACCGACTACAACTTTTTCAAGCATCTTTATTTACTTTTTGTTTTTTTACGGCGACTTTCTGAGTGAAAAATGCTTCAAAAACCTAACCGATATCAAAAACGTCTTCAGAAACTACATCTTCACCAGTATGCAAGATTTTTACATTACTGGCATAAATACCTTTGTTTTGCGTTGGTAAAGTCTGCTGATACTGACGGTACTTATTTCGATCAATAATGTTTTTTTGAATCGAGATATGTTTATCTGACTTTAAAAGTTAAAAACCGCAAGAACTTTCTTGTCAACCTGATAATACTAAATAATAAAGTTTCAATTATTCTTTTATATATATTTATAATATATATATATATATATATATATATATATATATATATATATATTATTATTAATAATAATAATAATAATAATAATAATAATAATATAATATATACATATATATATTAAAGTTTGCATTTGAAATGTCGTTACTTTCAATGTATAGAGTTTTCGTTAAAAAAAATGCAAGGGAGGTAATCCTAGATAAAAAAATGATAGCACGAGAGTGACCTCCCCTGCATCGGGTAATATAATACGAATGCAAGCACTAAGCAAAAAAAAAAAAACAATATTAAAATAAACACGCACAAATATAGGAATAAAATTATATAAAATCATATGATAATTGGAAAAAAAACCAAATAGGAAAAACAGGGAAAATTAAAACAAAAATAAATAATTAATAAATAAAAATACGAAAGTACGGGTTAAAACGGAAAAATATCTTTACATAACACCAAAAGATGGAGGAAGTGAGGAAGCATGGCTGTGGAAATCTTTTTACCCGAATACGATGTCCAGGATGTTAAAAATATACCATTTGTTGTAAAAATATAATGGATAAACATCTGAAGAAGTTGGTGGGGATAGGATATTTTTACGGAAACATAAATCGTAAAATTGCCAACTCATTAATGAAACAGCTGTAATGGAAAAATCCAGGAAATAAACGAAAGTTAAAAAAGAAAACGTGAGTCTTGGAATTTTCAACAAAATTTTGCACTATATATATATATATATATATATATATGTATATATATATATATATATATATATATGTATATATATATATATATGTGTGTGTGTGTGTGTGTGTGTGTCTGAGTGTGTGTTTGTGTGTGTGTGCGTACGCGCGTGTGTGTGTATATATATGTATATATATATTATTAAATGAAAGATGAGGAATAAAAGTTAGATATAACTAACTTTATTTTATCATCAGAACGATAAGAAAAATTTAAGGGGAAAATTAAGAAAAAAACATCTTTAGGCCATGGAATCTCGAAGCTAAGTACTTCTCCCCTAAAAATGAGAAGAGCCAAAATTACACCGAATTTAAATATAGAAAAATTGGCTTAGCATTTAGATATAAAATGAGAATTAAAGACTAGGTTAATATGACAAATAATAATTAAAAGTAAGTACAATATATAAGGGTAAGCCGAAAGGGTAGTATATATGTAGGTAATAGTTAAAATATATATGGAAATTATGAAATAATGAGGATTATAAAAGGAAAGCCAATAATAAAAAAAGAAAGGAAAAGATAAGGAAGATATAAAAGAAATCGGAGAAAGAAGGAGAGAATATATAAACGGTAAATAGGGGATGCGGAAATACATATATATATAGAGATAACTAAAAATAAAACGATCTAAAAGTGCAGAAAATCGAATATGAAAAATAAGTTCAAAAATAAATTTATATAACGTTTATTCCTCATGTTTCATTTAATATTATTGTTTGCCCCTCTTAATAGTGTTGAGCTTTTCTTATCTTGATAAGTTTGACGTTTCTGAATTTTTGAGATGAGAAATGGTTATTTGTATTTATCGGACTACTGTTCTCATTTTGATAGTGATTTTTCACAACGTTTCGGTCGATGTAACCTCCAACCTTCTTCAGGTGTATCTAGGGAATGTTTCTGTAAAACCCGGGAATTTAGAAGGAATTTCTACAGAATACACTAACCAGTGCACCACGGGTCCTTGCAGACAATTCTAGTACTAATTTTAGGAACCTTAAACCTATTTTTATTTTTAGTTATCAATATCACTGTTTATTACTGATTATTATTATTATATACTGATATTATATATTATTATATACTACTATATATATATATATATATATATATTATTATTTTGTTTTACTTATTATTTGTATATATTATCTATTAGTTATAATTAATGGTTGCCAATATCGTATTGAATTCTATACTAGGTCTACTTAGTGATTGGTTATTCCCCAGCATATGTGCTGCTTCTCCACCATTCTTCTCTGTCTATAATTTTTTCTTCACCCCATAATGAAATTAAACCCTTTTTCCATCCAGATATGGCCAACTATACCTGATTTTTTAATCTCCCCGCGTTCTACAGCTTTTTGATGTTCTTCTAACCGTACTTTTAGTGGACAACATGTCTTACCTTTGTATAGTTTTCTACATTTACATGGGATTTCATATACACAGTTGTTAGTCATTATTTTTTGTGTCGCGGGCTTGACTCTCACAAGCTGTATCCAGAGAGTTGAATAACTCCTGAATACTGTCCTGATGTCCAATGGATTACTTTCAGATAAGCCCCTTATATATGGTATATGTTGTGGTTGCAAGGTTGAACAATAATTAATAAGGAAATACAATGAAGACGCAAACAACAAGATAACGCAATAATAAGTGTATTAAAGAAAAGGTATATTTACAATATGTACAAATGACGGTGTCGAGTCAGAGAGTCTTGGTGGGAGGACATGTACACTCTTCGGCGTCACTTCCGGTG
This sequence comes from Euprymna scolopes, assembly GCF_053919585.1. Classification (NCBI taxonomy): domain Eukaryota; kingdom Metazoa; phylum Mollusca; class Cephalopoda; order Sepiida; family Sepiolidae; genus Euprymna; species Euprymna scolopes. The sequence continues at coordinate 19,610,718 of NC_136483.1, read as the reverse complement.
GCATTTGAGTAAGACACACCAAGGCCAACCTAGGCTTGCCATTTATAGTGTTATGTTATTCGCATATGCAAATAAGTGGTTGCCACCACAACACCCCCTCTCAAGATTTGAAGTCACACAGATTTCAATATCTTTTTCTTTTTGGGTTTACCATTAATGGTTCATTCACTTTTCTTTTCCTACCTGATCTTCGGGGTTCAGGTGCATTTTGATACGGTTCCAAATTAAAAGATTCGTATATGATATCTATGGTGTCCTCCTCTTCGACTGTTGTCGTATCATCATCATCTTGGATATGACGTTTTTTTTATCTGATTTAGGTGCCTTTTATGTATATTCTGTGGACCTTTAATCATGTATGTACAATCACCAATGCGTTTATCCACTACTCCACATTCCCAGTAAGATGTGTTATTTCTGTAGCACTTAAAATATACTCGATCTCCCGAGTTATATTTCTTTCTTCTCGTGTGTGCAGTGTTTCGGATAATTGCCTGCCTTGGCAATAGTTTGTCAAACGCTGATTTTACCTTTCTGGCAAACATTAGATCAGCTGGTAATATGTTTGATGGTGTACTAGGATGTGGTGTAATCCTATATACTTGCAAGAATTGTTGCAAAGCTTTTTCTGTTGGTGTTCCAATGGATTTCTTTAACGCTCGTTTTAGCGTGTCCACGAACCTTTCCGCGAGGCCGTTCTACCTTGGATGATACGGCGGAGTCGTGATGTGCTTCACTCGGAACGTGTCGCAAAATTCCTTAAACTCTGCGGATGTGAACTGCGTTCCGTTGTCAGTGACCAGTGTGTCTGGTACACCGAATCTTGCAAACAACTCGTGTAGGAACCCTATTGAGTTGTTCGTTGTTGTATTCCTGCAACGCATTACCTCCGGCCATTTTGTAAAACTATCCACTACAATTAAATAATAGTTTTCACCTACTGGACCAGCGAAGTCCATGTGGATTCTCGACCATGGTGTGTCGGTTTTCGGCCAAGGTTTGTGTACTATAGGTGGAGATTTTGCCGCTAACTGACATCCTTTACATTTATCAATTGTTGTCGCTATGTCAGTGTCCATGTTACGCCAGTATACGTAGCTTCTCATTAACGACTTCATTCGATTTATCCCCGGATGTCCTGTGTGGAAATCTCTTAACATCCTATTCTGCAATGTTTTGGGTATTACCACTCTCTCGCTGTACAGTAACACATCGTCACATATGGAGAAAACTTCCTGCACCTTTGTGTCCGTTATAATTTTCTCTTTTATGTCCTTTATATATTCGTCTTTCTCGGCTTCCCTTTTAATGTCCGACAAAGTTACGGGTAGTTCCTTAATGATGTTTGCTACCATATTTTTTACTTCAACATTTGTCCGAATTGCTGCAATGACTGATTCTTCCAGATTGTGTTTCTGTGGTATCAATCTTGACAGTCCATCCGCATGGCAAATCTTTTTTGATGCTAGATGTTGTAGCTGGAAATCGTAATTAAGTAGTATTGTACCCCAGCGCAGCAATCTATTTGCGGTATATACCGGCAATCCTTTTTTTGATCCATAGATCGTGACTAACGGTTTATGGTCGGTTTCAAGTATGAATTGTCTACCATATAAATATCGGTGAAATTTAGTCACGGCAAAGATTATGCTCAACGCTTCTTTTTCGATTTGTGAATATGCCCTTTCGGCTGGTATCAGCGTTCTCGAAGCGTGCGCTATTGGTTTTCTAGACCCATCCGGCATAATATGTTGAATGCATGCTCCTAAGCCGTAGGAGCTAGCGTCACTAGCGACGACTATTTTTAAGTTTGTGTCAAAGTGCGTTAAGAATAATTCGGATGTTAGTGCGCTCTTTATTTTGTCAAAAGCGGTTTGACATTCTTGCGTCCAGTTCCACGGTGTATCCTTTTTAAGCAGATTATTTAAGGGGGCTCGCAAGTTATGCATTCCTTCAATAAAAGATTGGTAATAATTTGCGAGTCCTAAGAAACTCTGCAAGGTTGTTACATTATCGGGTGCTGGCATATTTTTAATTGCCGCATATCTGTCTGGGTCTGGACGTCGTCCATGTTTGTTTATTATGTGTCCAAGATACTTAATCTCGCTGATACAAAAGTCACATTTACTTTCTTTTACTTCAAAGCCGAATTCTTGTATTCGAGTAAATACTTGTTTCAAATGTTCCTTATGTTCTTCTAGGGATTTGCTCCTGACAACAATGTCGTCCAGGTATGCACATGCGCACTCAATACCACTTAGCATGGTGTCCATCGCTTGCTGAAAGATGGCAGGCGCTACTTTGATGCCAAAAGGCAATCGGTTGTATTTGTATAATCCCTTATGCGTATTGATGCATAGTATTTTTGAGCAATTCTCCTCGACCGGTATTTGCAAATACGCGTCGCTCAAGTCTATCTTGGAGAAGATATTACCCCCATTCAACTTCGTGAATATTTCCTCTGGGCTTGGTAGGGGGTAATGGTGATCTTTTAATAGGGAGTTGACCCCGGTCGAAAAGTCTGCGCACACTCTAACTTCGTCATTCTTTTTCTTTACGTATACGGTGGGGGCTGCCCACTCGCTGTGTTCTATTTTTGATAGAATTCCCGTCTGTTCCAATCTATTTAATTCTTTATCAATCTTTTCCAACCCAGCGAACGGAACATTTCGCTTTTTTCTAAAAATTGGGCTGGCGTTTTCTTTAAGTTCAAACGAGGCCTTGAATTTATTGCAGCGACCTAAGTTAGTCGTGAATGCCTCAGGAAATAATTCTTTTAAATCGTCTTTTATATTTACTGTTGTTGGAGAAGAACATTCTAATTTTTTACAGAATGTATTGATTGGCTTATCCCATAGTCCGAATTTCTCAATTAAATCTATTCCAACAGATTTTCACTATTTTTTAGTACGAATATTTTTAATTTCTTCGAAATCCCTTTCAATTTTATCGGGAGGACAACTTCTCCTTCAAATTTTATACCACCACCAGTTACCGTCAGGGCTGCTTTACTAGTTTTCATCATGGCCGGTTTTCCCAACTTTTTCCACGTATTCAGGTTTATTATAGAAACATCGGAGCCGGAGTCGAGTTGTAACTTTATTGATGTTTTAAATATTTCCACTTTTACGTATTTTCGCCGATCTTTGTCTAATTTTGTATTTGATTTTGTTTGCTGTACTCTCTTTCTGGTGTAATCTTTATATCTGCAGCAATCGCTTTTGTGTCCCACCTTCTTACAAATGTAGCATTTTTTCTTCTTATAAGGACAATCTGATTCCCAATGCTTTTCTGCACATCTCTTACAGTTATATCTAGGAAGAGGCTTGTTATATTCTGTACTATATTTATGGTTATTATCTTTGGAATATCCCGTTCCATTGCTTTTCTTTGTAAAGTTCTTGGTTGGTGCGTATGGTTTTCTAACTTTTCTTACATATGCCACTCCGGATTCTTCTATATTTTTTGAATCCTTTTTTAGTGTAATGGCCCTTTCACAGTCCTCTGCTAGTTTCTGGAGGGTTAAATCTTGCTCAGATTCCAGCTTAGACAACACTCGTCTGCGTATTTCTGCATTTTTCGTGGAAACTAACCCTTGGGCGAAGATTAGACATTTAAAATCTTCTACCGTTAGTTCTGCAAGCTTAAAATTATCGCAGTTTTTATTGACAACTGATGCGTATGTCAAATAATCTTGGTTGTCCATCTTTCTTAGATTCATGCACAGCCATATTTTATGAAAAAGAGATATATTTGGATTAAATAATTCTTTTAGTAATTTTACAGCTTCCATGAACTCTAATTCCGCAGTTTTTTTTAGGTAATATGTAATCTACGAATTTGCTGTGTTCTGATGTACCCAATTTTCTGAGTAAGAGGCTCACTTTCTGACTATTTGGCCAATTTCTACAGTCCAGTTGAAAAACATCCTCGTATCTTGTGTAGTATGCTTCAAAATTCTTCTCTTCCTCAGGCACATAATGAAATGTGTCCATGCTATTAAAAATAGTTGTATGGGAGAAATTAACACTATCGACATTTTCTCGATTACTCTTTAGTAGTTCCAGTGTTTTAGCAAACCGTTCATCTTGTCTTTCTTCATATTCCAATTGTAGTTTCTTATACCTTTCTTCCTGTTCCAATTGCAGTTTTTTCTGCTTTAATTGTGCCATTTTCTGCTTTTCTTCTTGTTCCTGCTGCCATTTCAATAATCTGCCCTCTCTCTTTTCCTCGCGGTCAGCCTGTGCCTGTATTTGTGTTTGCAAAAGCTTGTTTTGTGTAGCTTGTCTGCGTTCATCCCGCTCAACCTGTGCTTGTAAAAATTGCATGAACATTTTTGATAAGTCTTCCATGTTTTTTTTTTTAGTGTGTAGTTAAAAAAAGTATTGTACCATACACCGCTTTAGTAATTCATAAAAATAAAACTTTGCTTTAGTAATTTATAAAAATAAAACTTTACTTTAGTAATTCATGAAAATAAAACTTTACTTTAGTAATTCATAAAAATAAAACTTTACTTTAGTAATTCATAAAAATAAAACTTTACTTTAGTAATTTATGAAAATAAAACTTTACTTTAGTAATTTATAAAAATAAAACTTTACTTTAGTAATTCATAAAAATAAAACTTTACTTTAGTAATTCATAAAAATAAAACTTTACTTTAGTAATTCATGAAAATAAAACTGGAAATAAAAGGCCATAAGCGACCAAGTTCTCTCTTATTCTCTCTCCTCTGATCTTGAGCATATGGAGAGCACATACAGCACCTGGAAGTCTGAAATGATCACCCATCTGGTACTGGCCAGGGTCATTGTTGCTTAACTTCGGTGATAGTAGTATGCTGGCCTGGTATGGGTTAGGTTTAGGTATTATACATACCTACATACCTAAATATAATATAATAGATATATATGAATATTTGAAACCTCCAAAATGTTGATTAGTGTAAAATATTGTAGCTTTTACTTTTGCTTTGTGTGGCTTCGTGTACTGACCGTCTGCAAAGGAAGCGGTGTATCAAACGTGATTATGCCAGTTGAACCTGAAATCATAAAAATTGGTCAGTCATCTCATAAGCAATAATAACATGTTGAATTTTCAAGACTTTAATGCCTATTGTTGTGGTTGCAAGGTTGAACAATAATTAGTAAGGAAATACAATGAAGACGCAAACAACAAGATAACGCAATAATAAATGTATTAAAGAAAAGGTATATTTACAATATGTACAAATGACGGTGTCGAGTCAGAGAGTCTTGGTGGGAGGACATGTACGCTCTTCGGCGTCACTTCCGGTAGCATTTGAGTAAGACACACCAAGGCCAACCTAGGCTTGCCATTTATAGTGTTATGTTATTCGCATATGCAAATAAGTGGTTGCCACCACAACACCCCCCTCCCAAGATTTGAAGTCACACAGATTTCAATATCTTTTTCTTTTTGGGTTTACCATTAATGGTTCATTCACTTTTCTTTTCCTACCTGATCTTCGGGGTTCAGGTGCATTTTGAGGCGGTTCCAAATTAAAAGATTCGTATATGATATCTATGGTGTCCTCCTCTTCGACTGTTGTCGTATCATCATCATCTTGGATATGACGTTTTTTTATCTGATTTAGGTGCCTTTTATGTATATTCTGTGGACCTTTAATCATGTATGTACAATCATCAATGCGTTTATCCACTACTCCACATTCCCAGTAAGATGTGTTATTTCTGTAGCACTTAAAATATACTCGATCTCCCGAGTTATATTTCTTTCTTCTCGTGTGTGTAGTGTTTCGGATAATTGCCTGCCTTGGCAATAGTTTGTCAAACGCTGATTTTACCTTTCTGGCAAACATTAGATCAGCTGGTAATATGTTTGATGGTGTCCTAGGATGTGGTGTAATCCTATATACTTGCAAGAATTGTTGCAAAGCTTTTTCTGTTGGTGTTCCAATGGATTTCTTTAACGCTCGTTTTAGCGTGTCCACGAACCTTTCCGCGAGGCCGTTCTACCTTGGATGATACGGCGGAGTCGTGATGTGCTTCACTCGGAACGTGTCGCAAAATTCCTTAAACTCTGCGGATGTGAACTGCGTTCCGTTGTCAGTGACCAGTGTGTCTGGTACACCGAATCTTGCAAACAACTCGTGTAGGAACCCTATTGAGTTGTTCGTTGTTGGATTCCTGCAACGCATTACCTCGGGCCATTTTGTGAAACTATCCACTACAATTAAATAATAGTTTTCACCTACTGGACCAGCGAAGTCCATGTGGATTCTCGACCATGGTTGGTCGGTTTTCGGCCAAGGTTTGTGTACTATAGGTGGAGATTTTGCCGCTAACTGGCATCCTTTACATTTATCAATTGTTGTCGCTATGTCAGTGTCCATGTTACGCCAGTATACGTAGCTTCTCATTAACAACTTCATTCGATTTATCCCCGGATGTCCTGTGTGGAAATCTCTTAACATCCTATTCTGCAATGTTTTGGGTATTACCACTCTCTCGCTGTACAGTAACACATCATCACATATGGAGAAAACTTCCTGCACCTTTGTGTCCGTTATAACATGTACAATATACACCGGTTTGGGTTACAACAAAAAAGCAAATTGCTGTAAGCTCCTGTTTTCAATAATAATATATTTTTGCGACAGAACAAAGTTCGCTTTTCGTTTGCAAGTTGGTCCTTTAGTAAGATTTGTCGTGTAGCGACAAAACAAAAATTCACTTTTACATTCGTTTGCAAGTCGGATTCCCAGAAAACGGCGTAAATTGTCGCTTTTGCCACGTTAGAGTTTTTTTTTTTTTACTTGAGTTGAAACTTCTCTTTAGCGTAAAATCCGTTTGCTCGTCAACACTTTGCATTCCTTAAAAAAAAAAATGGTCAACCTTTGCGTTTTTTTTTTTAAATAGTTCTTCGTCAAACTGTTATATTTGACGCTTCATATCTCGTCGTCAACTGTTGTGGTTTCAAGGTTGAACAATAATTAGTAAGGAAATACAATGAAGACGCAAACAACAAGATAACGCAATAATAAGTGTATTAAAGAAAAGGTATATTTACAATATGTACAAATGACGGTGTCGAGTCAGAGAGTCTTGGTGGGAGGACATGTACGCTCTTCGGCGTCACTTCCGGTGGCATTTGGGTAAGACGCACCAAGGCCAAGCTAGGCTATGCTATGTTATGTTATTCGCATATGCAAATAAGTGGTTGCCACCACAACAGTATACAAACTGTGGTGAGTTTCTGAGCGGTGTCCTTTTGTGTTTAGTCGAGATTTCTTGGAGCTGATGTCATGCTCTCTGGATAGTTTTTTCGGTGGAGGTTTTCTCTTAAACTGTCCATCTCCTCTTGATATGCACTGATGTTACTACATATTTCTGTTGCTCGGTGTTGTAGGCAACGGACGATTCCTTTATTTGCAGTATATGGATGGTGGGAGTTGTAGTTTAGATACTGGCCAGTGAAAGTTTGCTTTCGGTATACAGATGACATAAACACTGATCAGTGCAGGTAATCAACACACCTAAGAACGATAATTTCTTATGTACTTTTTTTCATCGTGAACTGTATAGTTGGACAGATAGAGTTCACATGGTCTAGTAATGTTTTAATATCTTCCTGATGGGGCAAGAGTATGAATGTGTCATCTACATATCGCAACCATATTGTTAGCTTTAGTGGTGTTGATCCTAACATCATGTCCTCAAAGTATTTCATGTTCAAAGTACGCCAGTACTGAGACAATCGTGATTCCATCGCCAGACCTTCTTCCTGCCGATATATAATGGATCCCATCACCAAGTATGTAGTTTCTACTCCATTATATTGTAAATTAGGATGCAAGTGCATTCCTTCAGTGGGGCATCAAAAGTCAGCTTGTCTCGCACCACTGTCAGTCTAATCAGTGGGTACTTTCGTGAACAGACTCACTACATTTTTTTTACACGGTGGTCACCACTTATCAAGGCCCGGAAGCCACTCAGGGATAAGGGTTAATTCCAAGTACAGTACGTTAGTGTGGAGATTTGATGATGTATTTACTTAAGGGGGCGGTTCATTAGGAATTTGTTAACGTTGGGCTTGAATACATCCAAGTTGTAGTCAGGTGGGAAGCAGGCAGACGGAACAGAGTTCCACAGGCGTGCAGTTCTAAGAAAAAAGCTTGGTTCATGGAATCCACGTTTTGATTTAGGCACAGATAAAGAGTGGGGGAAATTTTTCACAGTGGATTCAGCTAGACAGGTGTTTTTCGTGAAAGATTGGCGAGGGGGGACCAGAGATTGGAGTTCAGACGAGCACCTGCCATGGAAATAACGATAAAACAAGGATAGGCTCGCAACGTCTCTTCTGTGGGAGAGAGGTTGTAGGGCATCCCCACTAAGCCACGAAGTCTATTTTGTACTATGTCAAGGCAGGATAGGCTGTTTTTAGCAGCTTCTGCCCAGATATGGCAGCAGTATTCCATCCTTGGACGTACTTGGCTTTTATATAGATAGAGAATTGCATCAATAGTGACATCTTCTGGAGCGGTAGAAAGATTCCACCATCTTTCCAGCGACCTTTACAACAGAATTGATGTACGTGTTCCATTTCAGATCAGGAGTAAAGGTCAAACCCAGAAGCTTGTCAAAACACGGGGCTTCTCCCAGACGAGAGCCATCCATCCCAATTGATGCCAGATGGGGATCAGAGCGTTGATGATGTAAGGATAGAAGTTTGGTTTTAGATGCATTAAAGGTAACCAGCCACGTCTTTCCCCACTGAACCACGCGCTCGATATCAGAGGAGAGAGAATCAGAAAGAACTTTGTCATTTACAGCCTTTGATGTGTTGCCGGAGATTGTCGTGTCCTCAGCATAGATGTCAACGAATGATTTAAGTATGTGTTTAGGGAGGTCATTGATGTAGATCAGGGAGAGAGTTGGGCCCAGGATTGACCCCTGAGGGACTCCAGCATTAATACTGCAAGCCTCTGATTTTTGTCCATCGACCACTACTCTTATGAACCTATCGGAGAGAAATGATTTAATGATTGAGAAAACATTTCCAGTTATACCGTAGCTGGAAATCTTGTGAAGTAGACCCTTATGCCATACCTTGTCGAAGGCCTTTGATATGTCATCTGGTTGGAATGAATGGGAGCATTGTTTATTATTTCCACGAAGTGAGCTAAATTCTTGAAGTATGATGGGGATTTATCGATGATTGGAGTGATTATATATACTGATCGGCTCAATGGATGACATGCTGAAACTCGGGCGCTGACAATAGGCCATAATGGAATATCGTCCTTATGAATCTTTGGGAGGCTTTATGTGGTAGTTTGCTGTAATGGTGTACTAGCTGTCTATTTTGCAGGTGATATTAGGTCCTTGATCTTACTGAGGATTAATGAAAGCTTACTTTTCGTTTTCAGGGTCGGATTCTTTTTAACTTTACAGTAGCCACAAGATTCTATTAGACCTGCCAATTTCTTAGAATAGTAAACCATTTCAAAGGAAGAAGTATTGGCTATCAATGCTGCAGTGTTAATAGAGTAGAATATTCAAAGACAATAAAATGTTTGAAATTTTTTATTACAACAAATATATTTTCAAATATTATACTGGTATTTCATTTTCTTAATTTCATTCATCCAGATGAACACATATCTTAGTTTATTCCTTTTTTTATCTCTTCATATATATATATATATATATATATATATATATATATATATATATATATATATATATATATATATATAATTTATAAAATATATATGGCGATTAAGCTACACTGAATATTCTGCGTTTCATCCACTTATAGGATTCGTCAGGCTTATGCGCGAATTCTGTGGTTGCTTCTTGTTTTTATATATGTTGAGGATTTCTGGTTAGCCAATCAGCTTTCTAGTATCCACCGCGCCCCTTCCTATCAGCTAATGGGCATGCATTTTATCGAACAAAGGATCTGTTTTAGAGCTAGGTTAGTGGTTTAAGGTAGATCTTTTCCCTCTTTTATATATATATATATATATATATATATATATATATATATATATATATATACCTATGTGTACACACATACATGCACATATATATACATATATATATACATATATGTGTGATCGTTTATGTATATTCATGTTTGTTTAATTTATTTATTTGTTTGTTTTCTATTGTTATTGTTAGTTTTAAAGCTATTTTGTATCGCTATCCTAGAGTAAGTTTTATTTTGTGAACACAGTTGTTTGCTATTTCTCGTCTACAGTTTAATAGATTTTGAGGTTCTTTAGAGTACAGGATAGCAAATTTTTCATGGAGGCATAATTTACATGGGTCGTCTAAATGTCTGCACGTGGTAGCTTGTCTCATTATGATGATGTATATATATATATAAAAATATATATATATATATACATGAGAGAGATTTATAACAATAATAAATACAGATTTCTAAGAATGATAATAATAAAAAGGTATTTTTTTACTGACAAACGTTTGAAAGTTTTGACAACGTAATCTATAAAAGTACAACGTATGGGACAAAACGATTTCAAATTCAATTATATTAAATGCGATATATGGTATTATTATTCTTCGTTTTATTGATTTAAAAAATATTTTTCACGCCAAACAAGGCACGTAAGAGCCTACTATTCCTGGTCAAGTCTAACAGTGGATTGTTGAGAGTAGAGATGTCTGTTCACATTACAGTTAAACTAAGCAGAAAACTGGGAGATAATTCAAAAATTTAGTAGTCCGAGGGAAGAAACTATTAGAGTAGAAGGCTTTCCGGCATCTAGGAACCTCAACAGTGAAAGGGTGGAATTTTTTTGTTTATCGGGTTAGTACGATCGAGGAAACACAAGTGCCATGAGTTTATCAGAAAACATTCTATTAAAGTAGATTCACCAGCCTAGATGTGACAGCATCTACAACAATACTCTATGCATGGGTAAATTGTGGCTTTGTAAAAATTTACTCTCTGGTATGAGTGATTTTCTAGTACGGCAGAGAGAGCCTACCTTATTTGCAGCAGTATTGATACCGCACTTCCTATTTATCGAAGACTAGCGGATGTACCCGTCATTGTACGGTAGTAAACGTTACGTTAATTGCCTTATAAAAATTAAGTAAAACAACGGAAACATGAGACATGTGCGAGTATTATATATTATTATAGTATGACTAGGATATACATGCGACTGAGACCACTTGTAAACGTGATATTCTATAAAACTTCTTCTTTCGGAGTTCAATCCGTCAAGAGTAAATACCGTTGGTATATAAGATAGAGTCTTTTATTTTTTCGAAAAAAATATTGAAGTAGCTCTTAAAGTAGGCAGTTATCTACAATATAAAATTTTATTTTTTAATTAGCAGCTATAAAGTCACTTATTACTACAATCAAATTTTGCAAGTTAAATATATATGAAAACCAATATTTTTTACAATAAATTTTATAAAATACAAAACCGCACTTTTTTTTTTTTTTTACAAAAGTTTATTTTCAAAATAAAAGTAATTTGCAAAATTTGTTGATTTCAATCTAAGTAGATAACAGCATTATTGTATACAGCATAATCACGTTGACACACCAGTTCTCGTCAGATCACTGAAGTTAAGTATGATGAACCTGGCCAGTATCAGATGGGTGACGATTTGAGACTCCCATATGCTCTCCGCTTATCTCTGCATGGTTTCCAGTCGGCCTGGACTTCTCCTTGCCACTGGACTCAAGCAGTTCCGATTCAGGAGAGGTGTGGTTGAGGATTGCGCAACCCTTGCCACACAAACATGCAGCTGCCTCTACAGGGGATATCAATTGTCTTTCAAGACTGAACGGAGGCATTGAGATAACAGGTGCTGCACTTAGGTTGTAATTATTAGCGCTACTATCGAAATTGTTTCATTGAAACTGAGTTACAATCTGGGGAGAGACCTTATTTAAAAAACATTTCATACCAAAAGAGAAATCAGCACAGAATTATAATTAAAAATAATACAAACCATTAATTTACTTATTGGTTGGAGTACAAAAAATATTCAGAAAAAAAATGTTCAAAATATGTCATGTTAAAGTTTTATTTTTATGACAACAAAAAACAAATGGACAAATTTATTTTGCACCCCTACAATAAGTGAGATTAATGGTTTTTTTCTAATTGTTTTCCAAATTTAATGACGACAGTCCTCATAGAGCATTGGCACCGAGCTTCTAAACAGTGCGGGGGGGGGGTAAAAAATATATCTGACGCAAAATGACAGTTTCATAGGGTTAACATTTTTATCATTACTTTCCTAAAAACCCCTTAACTATATCATGTACATTATTATTCATTAAAGAATGTGAAAGGATATTCATTTCTGAACAAAATGATGGTATTTTAATAGCATTACAAGTTGATTTTTTGTTTTTAGATAATTATTTTATCAACTTGCATGAAAAGAGCTATGTAAAAGATGCTTAAACCCGTTTGAATTATGCAAATACCATCAGTAGTTCAAAAGTTATGAGAATTTTAAGTGCCAAAATTTAGGCTTTTCTTTAGAAAAATGTCCACGGAAAAGCCTAAATTTTGGACCTCAACATTTCAAGAGATTCGGTAATTTCGCCACCATTTATTTATTTTTCAAGCTATTCTCATAAAACTTGGCACTCTTAAGTAAAATTGTGTGCTCTTTCTGATTATGCCGTCAAATCTAATGTATCTCTTTACCATAAGCCATGAATTATAAATTCAGGTGTAAAAATTTCAATTTGTTTTTTAAACTGGCACATGGTAACATGCAGTGGGTGTCTATTCATGAACAAAACTAAGTATTATAGTGGTATTTAAATATAGCTTTATTGAGAATAGGCATTTTCCTGCCTCCTTTTTTTTTTTTTTTTTTTTAAATACCCTTCCCTTGACTAGAGAAACAAACCTAGAAACGGATGATCAAGCCTTTATGTGCTTTAGACTAATCATGCAACACAACATTAGCTACTTTTACTTTCTCTACCGCTCTCCCTCGACCCAAGACTGCACCATAATAAACAAAGTATCTGACAGCATAGACACAGCACTCTCCTTCGACACTAGCGCCCAAGTACATGTATTTGGCGACTTTAATGTCCATCACAAAAACTGGCTTGGATTCTCTACTTACACAGATGCAGCAGGCAGCGCAACTCATAGCTTCTCTGTATCTCACTCCCTAGCGCAAATTGTTACTTTTCCAACCCGCTTCCCTGATCAGGAAGAACAACACGCATCACTATTAGATCTGTTTTTGACCACAGTTCCTGATGATTGTGTAACGAAAGCCGACAGCCCACTTGGGAACGCTGATCATGCGGTGATAATGGTTGAAATCGCCCTAAACTCTAGACCCAAAACTGAAGAGCCAGTGCTCAAAACAACGAGATACTATAAAAAGGCTGACTGGGAAGCTATCAGAGATCTTATTAGAGACGCCCCATGGGGAAATATTTTTTCTCTTCCTGCTGAACAGTGTGCAACCGAGACCACTGAATGGTTCAAAACTGCAATCGAAGCGCATGTTTCCATGCGGAAATTCTATAGCAAGCCCCACTCTCCCCAATGGTTTACTTCGACTTGCGCAACTGCCATTGCTCAAAGGCAGCATGCATTCCGCAGGTTTAATCGACATAAGTCCAGTTCAAACAGACAGAAGTACATAGAAGCTAGAAGTAACGTTAAGAAAGAAATAGCGACAGCTAAGAGGGAATTTACGGAAACCACGAAAAAACGCATCGAAGCACAAAAACTAGGAACTCGTGACTTCTGGAAAATCTACAACAGTGTAGTAAATAATGGGCAATCAACAATTCCCCCACTAACCAACAATCACGAGGTTCTTTGCTCAGCAACCGAGAAGGCTAACATGCTTGCCAGTCGGTTTGCCTCAAACTCCACACTGGACCCTCTAAACCACCCCCTACCTCAATTTCCTATGCGGACAGACGCCACGCTAGACGACCTGAAAATCACCCCTGCTCAGATGCATGCTATCATAAAAAACCTTGACACTTCCAAAGCATGTGGACCCGACCTCATCCCAGCTGTGCTATTAAAAAAGTGCTCGGCCGAAGTAGCTCCAGTTCTCTCCAAACTCTACAACAAATGCCTTAATGAATCTTGCTTTCCGAGCTGTTGGAAAACTGCTTCTGTAGTACCAGTATTCAAGAATTCTGGCGAAAGAACTGACCCAGTAAATTATCGCCCTATTAGCCTCCTCCCACTTTTTGCCAAAATATTTGAGACCTTAATTAACCATGCTCTAGTCCAGCACCTTACAGATGCTAAACTTCTGACCGACCGTCAATATGGATTTAGACAAGCCCGTTCCACGGCAGACATCCTCACTGTAATCTCTGAACGCATATACCATTCACTGGACAAAGCGGGAGAGGGAAGAGCGGTAGCTCTAGATATATCTAAGGCTTTTGACAGGGTATGGCATGAGGGTCTCCTCAGGAAGATTAGATCTTACGGTATCACTGGTAGAATACTTAACATAATTAAATCCTTCTTAGATAAGAGAAAAATCTAGGTTGTCCTCGACGGTCGTACATCTAAACAATATGATATAAATGCGGGAGTGCCCCAAGGATCTATCCTGGGACCTCTGCTGTTCCTGATATTCATAAATGACCTCCCCGACAAGATTACCTCTGAGATGGGTATATATGCTGATGACACCACACTCTATAGCAGGCACGACAGGAAAATAAACGAACATATATCTAAAGTAATGGCAGAAACACTAGAGGATGACCTCCAATCAGTAGTGGAATGGGGACAAAAATGGATGGTCACGTTCAATGCCACCAAGACAAAACTGGTTTCATTCAATAATTACAAGAAACCTTCTCTACCACCTATAGCAATGGCCAACGACTCTTTATCTGAGAGTACGTCTCTCAAGCTCCTTAGCCTAACGTTCACTGGAAACATGAGTTGGAACAGTTACATCGAGGGCATTGCCAGGGCCGCTGCAAGGAAGGTGGGCTCTCTCTACCGTGCTAGAAAACTTTTAACACCCGAAAGTATCCTGTACCTCTATAAGGCCACTATTCGCCCATGTATGGAGTATTGCTGTCATATTTGGGCCGGTGCATCGGCTACTAGTCTCTCGCTCCTTGACAGGGTTCAAAAGAGAGTCGCAAATCTGATAGGCCCTAAACTGGCATCAAAACTCCAGCCTCTGTCCCATCGTCGAAACGTTGCATCCCTCTGCCTGTTCTACAAGTATTATAATGGTGAATGCTCTGAAGAACTGCAAGCACTTGTGCCCCCACGACGTGAACACCCTCGACAGACCCGACAAGCTGCAAAATCCCACCCCACACTGTAGAGATCCCTAGATGTAAAAGATCCTTCTACTCCAGTAGTTTCTTCCCCAGAACTGCTAGACTTTGGAATTCCATTCCGGGTCACTGCTTCCCCAACTGTACTGACATGCATAAGGTCAAGTGCAACGTGAACCAACATCTCGCTGCCCTAATCCCTACATAGTACCCCAGTAGATGTTTCCCCTGATAGTAGCCCCCTACACCAAAGTGGCAATGTGCCTTGTTTGGGGTGAAAATGTAATAATAAAAAAAAAAAAAAAAAAAAAAACCTGTCTGCTTAAATGTATGTATGTATGTATGTATGTATGTATGTCTGCCTAAAACTTTTGACAGAAGCGACGGATTCCTACGAGATGGGTATAATTTTGAAACTCGACCTTCGGACGACAAATATCGAAAAATTGGCTAAAAACATTAATTCCTTCACCCTCAACCGGGCACTTTTCTACAGCGACGGGTCGATTTTTTCGCTGATAAGTATAAAAAATTACTCGAGCTGAGATTGTAACAGAAATGTGTAAGTAAAAATTCAAGATGGCGCCCGACTCTCTCTTTAACACGGTAAGTTCAGGAAAAGATGTTATAAATGTTGCAGCAATTCAATAATCTTTTTACACCGGTTCTGCACGGATTCCAACAACGGTAAAATATCCTCACACGGCACAAGAAGCAACAGCCACACGATTCCCCAGCCAACTCAATCGTCCCTCGCCGACGTCTTTCCCCTCACCCGCTTTTATCGTCGTTCTAGGCCGGCTAAATTTGCATATTCCGAGAATTCGTGTGACTTTGCGAGACATCATAATTTACAAAAGACGGCGGCCGCCATCTTGGTCTTTCTTTTCTATTTTTGGTCGGTAACGCTGAGCTGGTCTCTTTTTCCCCTCATCCGTCTCTCCCACGTACCCACACAACATGCAAACACGCGGGCGCTTATCTCCTGGATGCACGTTACAGAGATCGAAACCGAAACCTAAAAACAGAAAGTCAAGTACAACAAACCATTAGGCAAGCTGGCGACGTTCTTTAAAAAGTGTTTTCAAACCTACTTATTTTTAACATGAAAATCATATGATCCATAATTTCCAATTTTTCAATTATGACTACTTGGCACCGCTTTTTTTCCGGATGAAAACCGATTAAAAAGTTTTCCACCTGTCTAAAAATTCTATATACTAAATTTCAAGTCTGTAGATCAAAAATTCGTTTAGTATATAAGGTTGAGGATTTTCCTCACACACACAT
The DNA here is from genome assembly GCF_053919585.1 of Euprymna scolopes. NCBI lineage: Eukaryota > Metazoa > Mollusca > Cephalopoda > Sepiida > Sepiolidae > Euprymna > Euprymna scolopes. The sequence goes on along the minus strand of NC_136483.1, from coordinate 19,594,128 downwards.
ATGCATTCTCATTTATTGCGAATGACCATAGTGCGAAGGTTACTGCCCAGTGTGTAATGGGTAATATTGGTGTGAAGGGTGTTTATGTACAGCATAATCACGTTGACACATTGTCGTTAGATCACTCAAGTTAAGCAACGTTGAACATAGTCAATACCAGATGGGTTAATATTTGGAAATACCAGACGCTGTATGTAGAAGAACGTCGATACCTCCATGTAAGAATTACAAAAATCTAACGCCATCATCTCGTCTGACTAGGATATACATGCGACTGAGAACGTGATATTCTATAAAACTTCTTCTTTCGGAGTTCAATCCGCCAAGAGTAAATACCGTTGACATATAAGATAGGGTCTTTTATTCTTTCGAAAAAAATATTGAAGTAGCTCTTAAAGTAGGCAGTTATCTATAATATAAATTTCACCTGTCTGCTTAAATGTATGTATGTATGTATGTATGTATGTATGTCTGCCTAAAACTTTTGACAGAAGCGACGGATTCCTACGAGATGGGTATAATTTTGAAACTCGACCTTCGGACGACAAATATCGAAAAATTGGCTAAAAACATTAATTCCTTCACCCTCAACTGGGCACTTTTCTAGAGCGACGGGTCGATTTTTTCGCCGATATTTTCGAAAGTCACCTCCTCTTTTCGATTAACTAGCCTTAATTTAAACCTACGTCATTTCCAGTTGGGCGATGGGCGCAACAACAAAGACGTACGTTTTGTTTCACGTTCTTTTACCCCTTCGCGATAAGGGTTCGAGCCTGCCTGCCTAATACAATTTTTTTTTGCTCAACCAACGCCCTTACATAGATCTCCACACACATATAACTAGGCTAGTTGTCTATATGATAAAAAGTAGGAGGCATTACTTTTGGTGCACCGTTTGTATTAAATCAAACTGTTATTGTTAACTCATCGAAAGGTTTCTCCATCCTCGCCTCCAGTTACTGGTCGCTCATCATCTGTATGATCTCTTCATCCTCTAAAAATATAGTGCCGCATAATATACGTTTCGAAATTGACTCGGAATCGCCCGTGACATATTTTCAAGTAGTCTTGTTTCTATGCAAAGAGATATGGGTTGGCCTCCATTCATTGCTTTAGCTCCAGTGAGTTTTTTATTCTATGGAGACACTTTGAAAACACGAGTGTATCAACACTAGCAAAGGCAGCCATAACTCGGGAAATCAAAGCGATACGTGGTTCAAGGAGATCTGGTAAACTTTAGACTGCATTGATACTTGAACCACAAACAAATATAATGAAATACATTTTTTCCTATGATAGTTTGTTTATTTTCGTGGAAAACTTTTCCGTCTCACTGCCCTCTCTCTCTCTTTTACTCTCTTTTTCTCTTTCTCTCTCTCTATATATATATATGTGTGTGTGTGTGTGTGTATCTCTCTCTATATATGTATATATATCTATATATATATGTATATGTGTGTGTGTTTGCGTGTATATATTATTATTATTCGTTTATGTATCTACATAAACTTTTATGTAAGTGCTTTCAGTATTTACTTCGACAGTGCTCGATACGTAAGTAAAGCTAGGCAGTAAGTTTTGAATATGCATATGGCAATTAAGCTACACAAAACTTTTCGCGTTTTATTCTAAGGATTCGGCTAGCTATTGCATGGAATTGATGCTGCTTCGTGTTTTATATATTCCCGCAGTATTGGGTTTGCTAGTCAGCCAACCAGATTTTTATTTACTCACACATCCAATTATTGTCGCTAATGAGTGCGTGTGCCGGTTTCGTTGTTGTTTCTTTTTTAATTTCCTCATGATCAGAAATGATCTAGTTTTAATTTAAATGTTCATTTCCATTTTATGTAAATATATACTTTATTTAAGTTTTATTTTATGCTTTATATAAGTTTATTTATATTTTATGCAAATATATACATCTTATATAAACATATATATTTTATACTAGAGTACCTGTTTATATATTTGTTAATTTATTATTATTATTATTATTATTTTTATTGTTATTATTATTATTACTATTATTATTATTATTATTATTAGTAGTAGTAGTAGTACATAATTGTTTCCGTTATCTTAAGGTTAAGTTTATTTTGTATATACATACAATTGCTATTTCACTTCTGCAGTTTAATACATTTTGGGTTCTTCAAAGTTAAAGTTTAGTTTAATACAAGAGATGGAAAAAGAAGGTGGAATCATATCAGCACTGTTAGGTAGATACTGAAAATCCATGCATAAAATAAAACATCGCCTAATAAAATTTTATATGGATACATGAAATAATAGTTACACACACACACACACACACACACACACACACACACACACGTATATATAGTAAGTTTTGAAAATATATATGGCAACTAAGCTACACAGAATTTTTCGCGACAAACAAACAGACCGACTAAGAGATATATACTATGATTAAAATATATTGTTAAATTTTCAGGTAGATGTTTAGAATGTTATTTATGTTTAAACTAAAATAACTATTATTCAAAATGCCGAAAAGTTATCGGGTAACTTGATTTTCAATTTTTTTTTTTCATAATCTGAAAATTTGGTGCTGATTGATGCGAAGCAAAAAACAGCTTTTAAAATGATTGAATAACGTTGGAGCGTTTTAATTAATATTACAATTCTGGAGTTATGCGTTAAATAGAATAGCAAAGAGGAATACAATGAGGGAAGAAAAAGGCGACTCCTAAAATGGCATCTGAGCGTTTTTTTTTTGTTTAGTTTTGATATGACTTTTTTTTTTCACTTCTTTCAAGTTGGCTGAGATTCTTTTTTATAATGAAAATGATTAATGTTTGTTGGGTCCCTTTTATGATTTTGTCACGCGTAAATGTCCAACTACAAATCATTCAAGTCAGGTGGACGGTAATTTGTATTGGGCGGAAATAGGCGAACATAGGAGGTTGGCATTTCGTCTTATCATAATTGTAAGATATTAAACACCACCTAGAATACAGGCATGCCTACACACACACACACATACACACACACACACACAAATATATATATATATATATATATATATAAAGTTGCAGTTTCTGTTTATCTGTTTATTCAGAAACTTCTAGCTTTTGAGATAACTCACCATATATATCATATTTCTCTTATCCTGTCTGTTTGTTTGTCTGTTCATTACGTGTTTTTTATCGGAAATTTTTTATAAACAACTGGGACGATCTGGCTGAAATTTTCTGTGGACTTTTCACGATAAGATAAAGCGAACTAAGTATTATGGTATCCATTCGGTGCACAGTTATGAATTGATAAAGGCCAGTATTTAAGTTTCACTTTTTCTCAGCAACTATTGGGTTGATCTGGATGAAATTTTGTATGAATTTTTGTTATGATAAGGTGCAGCAAACTAAATATCAGGTCAATGCACGGTTAGGGATTAGATATTAATAGAGATTGGATGCAGAAATGTGGAGAGATTTAACTATATTCAACCATCAACTTAGCATAAAACACTAATTGGCGGCCACATATTTACATCCAAGAATTATTCCTGCAAAGAAAGAAATACATCTTCACTTGGATGTTCTTCTTCACACACAAACGAGACACAGAAACACCTCCATCATCGTTCAAGGAAAAAAATATTCTCACTCCGGACTTGACAATTACAGAACCAAAAAAAACGGCACCCTGGATTTAACAACCGCTCAGAATTCCCTTGTAGCTCCAAAGAGAGAGGTGATGTATCTTCAATATATTTTCGTCAAAGACCAATTAGTAATATATTGTAACATTTTTTTATAACCAACAATACCACGTTTTTCTGAACCAATTTTTAAATTTGATGAAGACTTTATCCCACACAAAAGAACTCGTAGATCGCCATAACGGAGTTTGCAAATACCTTCACTGGAAGATATGTAAGAAACTCAACATTCAGTGTAGTAAAAAATCCTGGGAACATATACCCGAACGAACAGTTGGGAATGACAACTACACTATTCACAATGACTACATAATCCCTACTGCTACATATCTAGAAAACGCAGCTGTTAAACCAGATATAGTGATTTGGGACAGAGCAAACAAAAAAACGACCATAATAGAGGTCAGTGTACCCAATGATACAGGGCTTAACAGAGCTGAGAGGGAAAAGATAACAAAGTATCAAGGACTTATGTATGATATGAAACGAAATTGGAAATTAAAAGACGTTTCAATTATACCAGTCATCATAGGAGCAACTGGGCTTATGAAAAAGAACTTTAAAAAGTACATAGCAAGCATACCCGGTGAACCAAGTGCAAGCTAAATACAAACGATTGCACTGAAAGGGACGGCTAGAATCCTGAAAAGATCTCTTGGTTGGACTCACTAAAATATGGGTAAATGTCAGACATCTGGTTGGATGTCCCATCCCCTAGAAGAAAAAGTTTAAGAAAAAAAAAAAAAAAGAGACAAACTGCTTTGGTCTACCTAAAATGATTTCGTCACTTGCTTTGCATGCGACAAGCACTCATTTTAAAAGCTTGACATGACACTTCCACCCCTTGTCTTAAAGAAACATCTCCCTCTGGTGGTTTTCTCGTTTATCGAACTTTCATTTTATTTTATATTTTTTATATATATTTTTTATTTTTATTTTTAATTCCTTTAATGTATTTTTACTTTTCTTTCTATCACGTGACTTTTTTCATCTTATATTTCGACATTTTTTATATTTATTATTTTATATCCACTACTCTTCCCCTATTTTTTTTTTTACTCTCCTATGTTTCACAACTGATATCCCTTAAAACTATTTTTTATCTATTATTACTCTATAAATTTTATATTTTTACAACCATCTGTTGAATTATTGGCTTCCATAAATAAGGGTACATATTGGAAGATGACGAGAGTTTATATTGGGGGACATATTAGCGGGTACATGTATAATGAGGGATATTTATACCAGTTCTGATATGCTTCTTTTGGAGATTTCATATATAACAGTTCTTATAACACAGATAGAATAATTTATATATATATATATATATATATATATATATTAATATAGAGGGGAGATATATACAAGTTCTTACTAAAGAGGAGGGGGAGATACGTAATCTTCGAAGGGTTACACAATGTTCATTATAAGATGATAAACACAATTACCTTTCGTTCATGATTAAGGATGTGACACAAGACAACAGTTACAACGTAATGATGACTTCTTTATTCATCTGATCCACCGGTCGATGACGTCAGGAATTCAAACTTGGATCTACATGGTTAATCCTCTACCCTTCCCCTCTGAAGGGACTCTCCTCTCCAACTGATTATGTCAACTCTTGACTGATCAACTCTCTCTGACGTTCACTGACTCTCTCTGGCTGACTCTCTCTGGCTGACCCAACTCCGAACCCATAGACCTATATGGAGAAAAATCCTGTTTTCAAACGTTGCTAATTTCACGTGGCTTATCGTATGTTTGTCCAAACACACTTCTGGCAAACAAAAGAATCCTCACCTAACCTATTTTTAACCTAACCTATTTTTTAACCTAACCTATTTTTTAACAATATATTTTTAGTTTGCATTGTCCATTCTTTAAACTGGCATTTTAATATTCAGATTTCTAAAAGAATCGGACAATCGACTTAATTTCTAACATCCCATTTCTTAACTTTGCCTTCAGGGTTCGATTCTAGGCTTATCCTAATCTCATTTTCACTTATCTAATATTGTTTTTATTTACATGGAAATGGAACAGCCCTTTTCCATGTAACACATCTAACCCATACCCCTTAGTATTTTCATCCGCTTATGCCACCATCTGTTTATCGTCTAACTTACTCAATTAAAATCTTTGTACAATACAAACCGTATAATTCAACACTCACATTAATTTCCCTATTATTACTCCTAATAATGTATATTTCGTTTAAGCACTGTTATAATCTCAGAAACGACTAAAAGTATATATATATATATATATATATATATATATATATATATATATATATATATATATATACATGCATATAGCATAAACCCCTATTACATATAAACCACTTCCATACCTACAATGTATATACACATTTGTTTAATTAAGCAACTTTTTTCAACAAACCTACCCTATATTCCCCCTGAAAATTTAAACACACTCACTGTCCATATACATTAAACCTACTATGACAGAGCTGTTATATACATACATGCATTACAATATAAAAACTATACTCCTATATCACAGAGATCAATATAGTTCCCTCAAACAGCCTCAATAATTTATTTCGATCCTAACGTAATTATCGCTAGACGTCGCATCCATATTAGTTCCAAAGAGAGACGTAATGCATCTTCTCCACTCTTTTGATAAGAAGCACTAGGCTTCGAAATACCATGGTATAAAGAGTCCTCACTTACGCAACACCCAAACTATTGAATAAATGAATAAAGCTACATATATATATATTAATATAACTACTTAATTTACTCACATAAAATTAATATACGAAAGTATAAATTTATGCGTAAACTTTAAGTATTTACTTCAAAAGTGCTCAATACGTAGGTAGAGCTAGTTAGTAATTTATAAAATATATATGGCGATTAAGCTACACTGAATATTCCGCGTTTCATCCACTCTAGGACTCTTCAGGCTTATGCGCATAAGCCTGAAGAGTCCTAGAGTGGATGTAACGCGGAATATTCAGTATAACTTTATCGCCATATATATTTTATAACTTATAAGTATATATTAATATATATTTTTACATCTTTGTTTTCTTTCTTTCTTTATTTCTTAATAAGGACCAATGCAATTTTGTTTAACTTTGTATTATCCCGGTAAGTCTCCGCTTAAAGTATTGATTTTATTTTCTTCCTTCAACTCCCCCATATATATATATATATATATATATATATATATATATATATATATATATATATATATATATATGTGTGTAAGTGTGTGTGTGTGTGTGTGTGTGTGTGTGTGTGTGTGTACAAAGAGATTCTAGTAATGATTAAACATGACATTTTTAATATGTTGCTTCTCAACCACAAAAATCATACTTATAAAAATCTTTTTTCTCTGAACCTTTATGAGTTCTCACGGTATACCTACATCTATGCTACGCATCAGTGACTGCACTTTATCATCAATTATATATGGTGGACTCTGGTCGGTCAGGTTTTATTGCTCTACAAGCTTGTCGAATAAATTATCTCCATTCTTAAATATATGTTGTTTTACACTGTGCTCATGTTTGAGTTAATAGCAGTTATTTCCCTTTGTTATCTGAATTTATTCTAATGATCTCGTAACAATTGAAATGTGGAAATGACTGATAAATCGAAATGAAAATTATATCCCTAAAAAAAGTAAATAGAGAAAACGAATTAGCCATTTTTAAACAGCTAAGAATTTCTCGAGAGATGCTTTAAAGGCTATCAAAAATATGATTCACATCTGTTTGATAGTCTGGGATATATAGACATACAAACAGACAGACATATAGGCTATATATATATATATATATATATATATATATATATATATAGTCATCCACATACAGTACTGTTTCGCAGCTCATCAGTGCGGCTAGACAGGCAACTACCTCAAGCCAGGATTGAAACCCGACCGTTTATACGACAGTCAAGGCTTCTAACCATTACGCTATTGGCGGCTGCTTGAACGAGTAGTGAGTTTTTTTTAACGATGTTTTAGATATCGTCCGAAATACCTCCGCTCGATTTGTTTACACAAAGAGCGTCGCTTATATGCTAATGGTAATTCGTTTTTCACTTCTCAATATGCTCAACTCAAGGTGAGGAGCACTATATATATATATATATATATATATATATATATATATATATATATATATATAATTCATTAAGGTCTTTTACACTCTGTGATCCGTACAGGTCAGTGGAAGATCTGGAAGAACTTGTAATCCCAGACATGCTTAAACTCTTTCCATGATGTTTCGGTTGTGTCCAACGAGGATTCTTTCGAGCCTTTTAATGTCACCAATAACACAAAACAGGGCTATGGCATGACCCCAGTTCTGTTAGTCCTCATCTTCTCCGTAATGCTAAAAAATGCATTTCATCTCCTTACAAGTGACGGTATATTTAATCATCAAGGTTTCAAAGCTAAAAACGCAGAAGAATCATGAGAGGTTTACTATAGGAGGATGATGCAGTCATTCTAGCAACCTCTATCTAAGAAGCTTAGTATCTTGTTAACTGGTTTTCTGCTGCTGGTAAAGCTTTTGATATTACAATCAGCATAAAGAAAACAAAAGTTATATACCAGTCTCCTACTACATCGAAGAATATTAAATAGAAGTAACCAGTCTACAGTTTCGTAGGAACAACTATTCAGTTAAATGGGGAAAAATTGAAGTATGTGAAACCATTTACATACTTAAGTAGTATAGTCGATTCAAGTGTATTTCTGGATTATGAAATGTACAACCGAATTTCCCGAGCCAGTAGTGCATTTATAAACCTGCATATTCGATTGTGGACTGACCATGGAATAAGCCATCAGAAGAACAGAAAAGATGTTAAGTAACATAATAGGGATTCGATATGTAGCGATAGTTCTATTAGGAGCGAAACAAAATATTGATGCCGTTTGAGGGAAAGTCATTGATCTCTGTGATATAGGAGGAGTATAGTTTTTATTATATAATGAAGGTTGGTGTATAGCATATCTGTCATAGTGGAATATGTGTGTGATCAAACTCGCGGGTAGAATATAGGCTAAGTTAATTAAAAGAAGATGCTTATTTAATCATATGTATTAATGAGTTATAGCTATGGAAGGAGTTTACATGAAATAGGGGATTTATACTATGTCGGTATATTTTAGAAGAGGGTATCTTAAATTATGACAGTACTTAGAAATATAAATTATTAGAAATAATAGTAAGATAATAAACTGCAAGTATACAAAGTTATCTCAGATTCTCTCCTCTGATCTTGAGCGGGTGGTACAGTGAAGGAAGAGGTGGCTGGTTACTTTTAATACATCTAAAACCAAGCTCCTATCTTTATATCATCAACGCTCTGATCCCCATTTGGCATCAATTGAAATGGATGGCTCTCGTCTTGGGGAGGCGTCATGTTTTGACAAGCTTCTGGGATTGACCTTTACTTCTGATCTGAAATAGAATACGTACATCAAATCTGTTGCCGAGGTCGCTGGAAAAATGGTCGGATCTTTCTACCGTGCCAGAAGATATCTCACTGCTGATGCAACCACACTGCTTTATGGACGCCCTATCGGAAGCAAATTGAAAAACTAAACACCGTCCACAGGAGATTATTGCGGGGTATTTGCGATTTTACTCTGAAAGATACGATATTTAATGCAAATTTGTTCACGCTTTGTGCTATCAGTGGTATAGAAAACTTCTACATCCATTTTGTCTGCATAGAGAATGATAGGATAGCCAGATAACTTATGTATAGAATGAAAGTATTCTTACATGTAAACAAAAACAAAACATGGCCATTAGTTAAAACACTGAATACAAGAAGTAACCAATGGAGTTTTGGGATTTTGTACACCGTAGTTATCCTAAATCAGCTGATAAAGAATGAGAAACTATTTGTTCTATATGTTTCTGGTAAAGAGAAAAGAACTACTGTTTTCTGTGTCTGGATATTTCTATATAACAGTTATGCTTAGCAAGATTTTCTACCTTGAAGCTATTTTTTGTATTTTAACATTAAAACATCATTACATAAAAATCATTACATAAAAATCATTACATAAAAAATCATTACATAAAAATCATTACATAAAAAATCATTACATAAAAAATCATTACATAAAAATCATTACATAAAAATCATTACATAAAAAACCATTACATAAAAATCATTACATAAAAAATCATTACATACAAATCATTACATAAAAACCATTACATAAAAAACCATTACATAAAAATCATTACAGAAAAAATCATTACATAAAAACCATTACATAAAAAACCATTACATAAAAATCATTACATAAAAATCATTACATAAAAATCATTACATAAAAAACCATTACATAAAAATCATTACATAAAAAATCATTACATAAAAATCATTACATAAAAGATCATTACATAAAAAACCATTACATAAAAATCATTACATAAAAATCATTACATAAAAAACCATTACATAAAAATCATTACATAAAAAATCATTACATACAAATCATTACATAAAAATCATTACATAAAAAACCATTACATAAAAATTATTACAGAAAAAATCATTACATAAAAACCATTACATAAAAAACCATTACATAAAAATCATTACATAAAAATCATTACATAAAAATCATTACATAAAAAACCATTACATAAAAATCATTACATAAAAAATCATTACATAAAAAATCATTACATAAAAAATCATTACATAAAAAATCATTACATAAAAATCATTACATAAAAATCATTACATAAAAAACCATTACATAAAAACCATTACATAAAAAATCATTACATAAAAATCATTACATAAAAATCATTACATAAAAAAACATTACATAAAAATCATTACAGAAAAAATTATTGCATAAAAAACTATTACATAAAAAACTATTACATAAAAATCATTACATAAAAATCATTACATAAAACACTATTACATAAAAATCATTACATAAAAAATCATTACATAAAAAACCATTACATAAAAATCATTACATAAAAAATCATTACATAAAAAATCATTACAGAAAAAAGTCACTAGATAAAAAATCATTACATAAAAAATCATTACATAAAAACCATTACATAAAAAAATCATTACATAAAAATCATTACATAAAAAAATCATTACATAAAAAACCATTACATAAAAATCATTACATAAAAATCATTACATAAAAATCATTACATAAAAAATCATTACATAAAAATCATTACAGAAAAAATCACTAGATAAAAAACCATTACATAAAAATCATTACAGAATAAATCATTACATAAAAAATCATTGCATAAAAAACCATTACATAAAAATCATTACATAAAAATCATTACATAAAAATCATTACATAAAAAATCATTACAGAAAAAATCATTACATAAAAAACCATTACATAAAAAATCATTACATAAAAAACCATTACATAAATATCATTACATAAAAATCATTACATAAAAAATCATTACATAAAAAACCATTACATAAAAATCATTACATAAAAATCATTACATAAAAAATCATTACATAAAAATCATTACATAAAAAACCATTACATAAAAATCATTACATAAAAAACCATTACATAAAAATCATTACATAAAAAATCATTACATAAAAAACCATTACATAAAAAACCATTACATAAAAAACCATTACATAAAAAACCATTACATAAAAATCATTACATAAAAATCATTACAAAAAATTATTACATAAAAAACCATTACATAAAAATCATTACATAAAAAATCATTACATAAAAAACCATTACATAAAAATCATTACATAAAAACCATTACATAAAAAATCATTACATAAAAAATCATTACATAAAAATCATTGCATAAAAAATCATTACATAAAAAATCATTACATAAAAAATCATTGCATAAAAAATCATTACATAAAAAATCATTACATAAAAAACCATTACATAAAAATCATTACATAAAAAATCATTACATACAAATCATTACATAAAAATCATTACATAAAAAACCATTACATAAAAATCCTTACAGAAAAAATCATTACATAAAAAACCATTACATAATAATCATTACATAAAAATCATTACATAAAAATCATTACATAAAAAACCATTACATAAAAATCATTACATAAAAAATCATTACATACAAATCATTACATAAAAAATCATTACATAAAAAATCATTACATAAAAATTATTACATAAAAATCATTACGTAAAAAACCATTACATAAAAATCATTACATAAACAATCATTACATAAAAATAATTACATAAAAACCATTACATAAAAAACCATTACATAAAAATCATTACAGAAAAAATTATTACATAAAAAACCATTACATAAAAAACTATTACATAAAAATCATTACATAAAAATAATTACATAAAAAACATTACATAAAAAATCATTACATAAAAAACCATTACATAAAAATCATTACATAAAAAATCATTACAGAAAAAACCATTACATAAAAATCATTACATAAAAAATCATTACAGAAAAAATCATTACAGAAAAAAGTCACTAGATAAAAAATCATTACATAAAAAATCATTACATAAAAACCATTACATAAAAAATAATTACATAAAAATCATTACATAAAAAATCATTACATAAAAAAACATTACATAAAAATCATTACATAAAAATCATTACATAAAAATCATTACATAAAAAATCATTACATAAAAATCATTACAGAAAAAATCACTAGATAAAAAACCATTACATAAAAATCATTACATAATATCATTACATAAAAAATCATTGCATAAAACACCATTACATAAAAATCATTACATAAAAATCATTACATAAAAATCATTACATAAAAAATCATTACAGAAAAAATCATTACATAAAAAACCATTACATAAAAAATCATTACATAAAAAACCATTACATAAAAATCATTACATAAAAATCATTACATAAAAAATCATTACATAAAAAACCATTACATAAAAATCATTACATAAAAATCATTACATAAAAAATCATTACATAAAAATCATTACATAAAAAACCATTACATAAAAATCATTACATAAAAAACCATTACATAAAAATCATTACATAAAAAATCATTACATAAAAAACCATTACATAAAAAACCATTACATAAAAAGCATTACATAAAAATCATTACAAAAAATTATTACATAAAAAACCATTACATAAAAATCATTACATAAAAAATCATTACATAAAAAAACATTACATAAAAATCATTACATAAAAAACCATTACATGAAAATCATTACATAAAAATCATTGCATAAAAAACCATTACATAAAAAACCATTACATAAAAATCATTACATAAAAAAATCATTACAGAAAAAAATCATTACAGAAAAAACTATTGCATGAAAACCATTACATAAAAAACCATTACATAAAAATCATTACATAAAAAAATCATTACAGAAAAAAATCATTACATAAAAAACCATTACATAAAAATCATTATATAAAAAAATCATTACACAAAAAAATCATTACATAAAAAACCATTGAATAAAAAATCATTACATAAAAATCATTACATAAAAAACCATTACATAAAAATCATTACATAAAAAATCATTACCTAAAAAACCATTACATAAAAATCATTACATAAAAAATCATTACCTAAAAAAATCATTACAGAATAAATCACTAGATAAAAAATCATTACATAAAAAATCATTACAGAAAAAATCACTAGATAAAAAATCATTACATAAAAAATCATTGCATAAAAAACCATTACATAAAATATTGCATAAAAATCATTACATAAAAATCATTACATAAAAATCATTACCTAAAAAAATCATTACATAAAAAATCATTACATAAAAATCATTGCATAAAAAATCATTGCATAAAAAATCATTACATAAAAAATCATTGCATAAAAAATCTTTACATAAAAAACCATTACATAAAAATCATTACATAAAAAATCATTACCTAAAAAAATCATTACAGAAAAAATCATTACATAAAAAATCATTACATAAAAAATCATTACATAAAAAATCATTGCATAAAAAATCATTACATAAAAAATCATTACATAAAAAATCATTACATAAAAATCATTGCATAAAAAATCATTACATAAAAAATCATTACATAAAAAATCATTGCATAAAAAATCATTACATAAAAAATCATTACATAAAAAATCATTACATAAAAATCATTGCATAAAAAATCATTACATAAAAATCATTGCATAAAAAATCATTACATAAAAAATCATTACATAAAAATCATTGCATAAAAAATCATTGCATAAAAAATCATTGCATAAAAAATCATTACATAAAAAATCATTACATAAAAAATCATTGCATAAAATATTGCATAAAAATGATTACATAAAAATCATTACATAAAAAATCATTACATAAAAATATCATTATTTAAAAATCATTACATAAAAATCATTGCATAAAAAATTATTACATAAAAAATGATTACATAAAAATCATTGCATAAAAAATTATTACATAAAAAATGATTACATAAAAATCATTGCATAAAAAATCATTACATAAAAATCATTGCATAAAAAATCATTACATAAAAAATTATTACATAAAAATCATTATATAAAGTGGCTTCATTCTTTATCTGGAACTATTTTCACTAAAAAAACAATTGCAACTTGGAGCAAAATGTTTTACAGCAATAAAAATTATGAAATCAAAGTAACAAAATAAAATATAACACAAAAAAAGTTTGCAAATGGAATTTTATCAAATTAACAAAAAAAGCAAAGAAACTTTCGATAAATTGAATATATCTTAGCCTTACAGGTAAGAATTAAAACAAAAATTATAGTCTTATTAACAAAAAGCTTGTTAGCAAAAGTATGTTACAAAAGTACACGTCATGATTCTGGGGCCATAACTGCTTCGAATTATTACATTATAATGTATTAGATGTAGTTATATTTATAATCTCTGGATAAGTTCATTGTTTATTTATTTCTTCATTTATTTGCGAACTGTTATTCTCATTTTCATAGTTGTTTCACAACGTTTCGACCAACTATTCCTCTGCCCTTCTTCAGGATGTTATTAACTGCGGCGGGATAGGAACGCTGAGTCTTTTAACTGTATCCTCAGTAGGTACTGACTTGACTTCCATCGTTGTTGTTGTCTCACCAGGTCTTTGGTCGACTAATCCTCTGGCCTGCTTTGGCTGAAATTGAAACCGATATCTTCAGACAATACTCACCCGGAACCATAGAAATTCAACGCCTCTATGCACTACGCCACTGGCCTCGAAGGGCGATAAAGGTTAGATTTTTTGGTCTTATAAATACAATTTTTTCATTCTTGTCTGATCTTCCAACTGATGAAGGTCAGAAGAATAGTTCGCCGAAACCTCGCGAAACAACAACTATGAAGATAAGGATAACAGCTCGCAAATAAATAAGAAATAAATATGCAAATTACTTATCTCAAAGGATTCCAATAATAAAATAAGTCCATTTTTCCAAAAATAGGTATGTCATCTTACCTCTTAGAAATATAGATGTATTTTTGCGCCGTGATTAGCGTCAAATATTGTTAAATTAATTGCGAAAATAATTTACTCAGATAAAAAGAGATTAACACACATTTGGATGGGAAGCGTATCAAAATAAGATTGTGATTTTAATACTTTAAAATTGTAGACATCGAGGGTTTTATTTTTATTTATAAACTTTGAAAAGCTATATTTTTCTCACAGAGTCAAATGGATCACCTATATTTAATGGATTACTTATATTGAAGTTTAGTTGGTTTGAATTATTACCACGTATAAGTAATTTTTATTAGTAAACTAATGATGAAAAGCTTCGGGAAAGCTTAACCACCGTTGCGTGGAAGCACTTTTGATTTATAAATATGTGAAACATTGTAGATTAAAATGCTTGACATTGTGCCATGTTATGACAATGTATTATTGTTGATTGAATAAACAATAAAAAGAAAGACAGTGGAGCTTTGTCCACCTCCTTGTATTCACCCCATTGATTAGATTAGTCACGTGACGTAGAAATCTGCTAAATGTGTTTTGTTGATACCTTTTTCTCGGGAGGCTGGTATATAATCTATCACTAACAAAATTTTATTGACTAAAATAATAGAACCTAACAAAGAACTACTTTTGGTCGGAACATTACCAAATAAAATAACGAGTGATTTATGTCTATTAGAAATCTTCAATCAGACGCAGATTCTCGTAGCAGTTGACTTTAATTTCAAATCATTCTTAGGCATACATACAGCATAATCACATTGATACACCAGATCTAGTTAGATCACCGAAGTTAAACGAGATTGCGCCTGGTCAGAACCAGATCTGTTACCATTTTGCAATACCAAACGCTGCATGTGGGAGGATTGCGAAACTTCATATAAAAAAAGACAATAAAAGAAAGAAAAAAAAAACCAAACCAAAAGAAACAAACAAAAAAAAAACAAACAAAAAAAAACACCCACAAAATAATATCGTCATTTCTTCTGACCGGGAAATAAATGCGATTAAGGACTTCTTGTGGATTGTATATTTCCTAAAAACCGCTCAGAATGAATGTCGCACCAGGTATCAAATATGTCTTATGTTCAAACTAATAATACTGTCCATCTTATTAGCACTAATCCTCGAGTGGCTTTTAGCGTTAATACTAGTATTAAAATAACTACCTAAACCAAATATCCCCCATCAATCGTACTGCATAACCTATTGCACTTGAAAAAATGTACACCTTACGTCGAAAAAAACATTGCTGCTTTATAAAAAGCAACGTTTATTCGTCAATAGCTCCAAGCCATAAACGACCAGTCCCACTAACCATTCACCCGTAACCGTTGTTCAGAGACGAGTATCCGATAAATAATACTCGTTTTTATTGCGGGTTGATGCTCGCAGGGAAAAATGTGTGGACTTTTAAAGTATTTTTTTCATCTTAAGATGTAAAAAAGATTTTCGGAGTTATCAAAACTGAAAAGGTATTTAGTACAGGAGGAGGTAGAAAAAGGCATAAAATAAATAACATTTGATGTTTAGAAACGGTATATGCAATGTTATTAGGATGGGCGTGAAAATAAAAATAATGTAAAAAATGGATAGATAGATGGGTTGATTGATGGATAGCTATTAGCTGAACTTGGATAGATAGATAGACAGATAGATAGATAGATAAATAGATAATTATGAACTTCAAGGCATCTTAAAAAATAAGCATAAAATATATGCGTCTTCTTATTTTTGTAAAGATATCTTCAAGTTCATATCTATCTATCTATCTATCTATCTATCTATACTTTATCACGTTAATATATTAACGAATTTAATTCGATATATGTAACATCAAACGATGAAAGGTTCAGACGGATGTGATATCATTGCACCGGATGTTAAGAAGCTTCGTTCATGGAATCTGCTTTTAGATTAAGGCACAGATGTAGAGTTGGAGGAAATCATATATAACCGTTGTAGCTAGACGAATGTTTTTGTGGAAGTTTGGCAAGGGGGGGACCATAGATTGGAGTTCAGTCGAGCACTTGCCATAAAACTAACGATAGAGCTAAGACAGGCTCGCAACGTCTTTTCTGTGGGAAAAAGGTTGCAGGCAAGAGAAAAGGGCATTACCTATTAGGTTTCGAATTTGGTTCCTGGAGAGAGCGAAAGCTTACTAACGAGATATTAAATGTCTACCGGAGAGAGCTTGAATGTCTATTCGAAAGAGTGAATGCTTACTGGAGAGTGAATATCTTCGGAGAGCTTGAATGCTTAATGGAGAGAAATAGAATGTCTACTGGAGAGAGCTTGAATGACTGCTGGAGTGAGTGAATGCCTACTAATGTACATTGTAGAGAGTAAATGTCTACTAGAAGGAACTTGAATGCTTACTGGAGAAAACTGGAATGTCTACTGGAATGAGAGTAAATACATACTAGGGGGAGATTGACTGCGTACTAGACAATATCTCAAAGTGTCTAACGTCTCTCGATACAGGGTTTGCCAGCACAACCTGCCATAGTTTCATCCTCCAACATTTTCTTGTATCTCAGAACAGTTGGAATTGCAGTATCGTAAATCGAATCCTGCCTCTGACAGTCTGCTACGAACATTATTATAAATAGCAAGTAGGGACTCTCCAGCACAACTGGTGATGACAAGATTATCCACATAAAAAATGTTTGAAATAGCATGCGATGTGCATCCTTTGCGTATTTTTCCGCATGGAATTTCAAAATGAAGTTCAGAATGAAGGGCTAGCGTTGAACCCAAATATAATTGTTTTGTACCTGTAAGTACATAATTTGTCACCTTTTTTAAGGAAGAAACAAAACTTCTGACTTAAATTGAATTTGTAAAAAGGCCTTTCTTATATCACCAAGAAGGACATATTTATTTTTCCTGAATCCCAGCAATAAATCCAATAAATTGACATCCCCTCTTGACGTTTCAGGGAGCAGTTGAATACGGGACGAATCTTTGTCGTCACTCCAGTTCCCTCCTTAATAACGGGTCTATGTGGAACCCAAATATAATTTTCATACTTTCCAGGCGGGACGAAAAACTGCTCCACTATTCCACATTTCTCATAATCCTCAAACCCTTGGAGGTACTCATTATACATTCCCTTTCATTTCTAAGGACTCTGCGACTCTGTCCATTACCTTTAAGGAAGTCACAAAGTTACTGTTTACCAGTGGGATCCTGTCATGTTACCACGGTAAGTCTACGTGATATCTCCCCCCCATACGATAGAGTTTTTGAACTTCTCTATTTTTTGTTGTCCACAGCTGACAACTTAGCATCTTCTTTAATACCTAATGAATCGAGACTGAGCAGGGTCTCAACCTCACGCTCGACCGCGAACTCGGAAAAGAAAGGCTTCAAACAGTCCTCATAAGAGAGTGGAGGATTTAGCACCGAATCAATCAAATAACTGTTGGATTGAGAAAGTGATTTTACTATATAATTAAAGGGAGGTAATTCTACCTCATTAAAATAATAAAAAAAAATGTCGGCTCTCGTCAAACGGAATTATAAAATTTCCATGTCGTCATGCATTTCCATTAAGACACTCAACTAGCTTAAGATCATTTAACTCGCCCAAAAGGTCCAAATCCAATAATCCCCATAAGGTGGGTTCCATTCAAATTCTTATATCTGGGATATAGCCGGAAACCTTCCCGAGATAAGTTATCGACAACTTTATTGAAGTTATTTACTTCGAATTTAAAATTTAATTTTTGAGAGAATAAAGCCGCAAATTTAAAGGGGATTCGATTCCCCAATTTAATCGATATGTAGTACTCCTTCAATCTTAAGGAGTCACTCCCGATAAGCGTGTACACCCCCATATTAACCTTCTTGTGGTTTATGGGTTTTTCAGAACACAATTTACTGAAAATCTCCTGGGCAAAAAACGAATGTTGTGACCCAGTATCTATTAAACAGAAGAAATATACCGGTCGCCCATATGCCTTCATAGATATTCTGATGACGGGAAAAATACTATTCTGTGATTCAGAATATATTGTTTGGCCCACAAAGGATTTATTTCCTTTGGGACACATGACGGTAAAATGGGTTCTCAACCCACATATTGCACACGGGTAAGGAAAACCCTTACTACCACGACAAAATGCCTCGACGTGCTCACCCAAACACCGAGTACATAAATTTAACTGTTTAGCCCTTCGACACTTTGCTTTGAAGGTGCGAAATTTACTACAGTTCTTGACTGAATGATCTGTAGTTTGGCACAGTTTACAAGATTATTTGGGGGAGAAGACGCCATTTTGGCTTTCATCTTAGGTGAAAAAGGCGCCATTTTTGGCGCGAAAATTTCCCGCCGAACATTGAGCAGGGCGGCTAATAGGTATTCCATTACTTCAAATAAATGTGACATAATATTATTTAGTGAAGGGTATCTTTCCCCACTTCTGCTCATGATCTCTCTTCTAATGGCATTAGGACACTTAGCAAATATTATGTGAGCTCCTGAGGCGCTACTCTCAGTAAAAAAATCAGTCCCGTAGGACTTTTCGAGAAACGACTTCAAAATTTTAAAATCCGTTATAACAGACGGAGCAGGAATAATTTCCTGAAATATCTGATTTTTAATCAAATCAGGATTCAAATATTTTTCCCTAAACAATTTTAGGGCTATATCATAATTATCTGCGGTTATATCTAGACTGGAGATTACGTCAAACGCATCACCATCTAGTTTCGATTTCAACACTAATAATTTGTCAGCTTTATTTAAACTTTCCGTGCAAAATTCGAATTTGTTCAGAAATGTTCTTAACGAAAATGTATCATCTGATGACATGCCGACAAATTTCGGACGATCCAATTCCATCTTGACCGGCATAGCCCTTGAAGCATTCATAACTTGAGGCGTATTTAATTTCTATGTTAAAGAAAGCAATTTTTCTTCTATTTCTGAAGAAAATCTCTCTGAAGCCTCGCAGATCTGAAGTTTCTCTTCTTTGGGGTTTTGAGAAGAATTTGGTCAATTAATACATCGAGGTCACTCAACCATCCTCTAATTACCACTTCTCAGGATTTGAAAAAGTCTGGAGAAGGGTCGTTACTTTCCAACCACTTTACCGCACTATTAATGCGAAACCCTTTAGCATCACATTTTGACATTAGCTCTTTTTGGGCCATCTTTTATGCCTTGAGCAAAATTAATAAAATAACAGATGTAATTATCTGCAAAACTAATGTGGCGAAATGCCAATATTATTCTGAACGGAATTATAAATGAAACGGGGACGGGATAATGCCCTTTACTCCCGTTAAATTTATTATCGAAATAACAGATATTGTTATTTGCAAAGCCGTTGGCGAGATCGCCAATATTCCAAACGGAATTATTTAATCATAAAAAACATGCCGACGAATATGGCTGCCAGTGATTAAAGAGCCCACTTTAGGCTAAGCTCTACAAATAGTCGGGTTATATAATTATAACCAAATTCGAAATTCTCGAGCTACTAAATGATGCCTAACATATAGGGGGGGGATAATCCCTTACCTTCGCTTAAGATTTTTTTTCATAAATTTTTAATTCACATTCATTTAAAAAATGACAACAATGTACACACCATTAATACATTAAAACATGGCATCAAAAATACAAATCAAATATTAGCAATCTCAATTTGAAATTAATCAATCAATTTAATCAGTCAATTAATTTAATCACTCAATATAACACAATTAACATTTAATTAGTCAATTAATTTAATCACTCAATATAACACAATTAACATTTAATTAGTCAATTAATTTAATCACTCAATATAACACAATTAACATTTAATTAGTCAATTAATTTAATCACTCAATATAACACAATTAACATTTAATTAGTCAATTAAATTAATCAGTCAATATAACACAATTAACATTTAATTAGTCAATTAATTTAATCACTCAATATAACACAATTAACATTTAATTAGTCAATTAATTTAATCAGTCAATATAACACAATTAATATTTAATTAGTCAATTAATTTAATCAGTCAATTAATTTAATCACTCAATATAACACAATTAACATTTAATTAGTCAATTAATTTAATCACTCAATATAACACAATTAACATTTAATTAGTCAATTAATTTAATCACTCAATATAACACAATTAACATTTAATTAGTCAATTAATTTAATCACTCAATATAACACAACATTTAATCAGTCAATTAATTTAATCACTCAATATAACACAATTAACATTTAATCAGTCAATTAATTTAATCACTCATAATAACACAATTAACATTTAATTGTGAAAGAATCCTTAACGGCGAAATAATGTGAGTTTTGTTTGACGTCTACAGAATTTGAACCAAAGTTTTTTTTTGTTATAAGATGTATACAATCCTCGTAGGATCTTAGATTCGGAAAAAAAATGCAATTAAGATACGCTAGCAATCAAATATAAGGTCGAATTAAATTATTATCTAACGTTACTTAAAACGTGAGAAGAATTTCAAAATTTTTTACTTATTAATTTTTTAGAAGTGCACTGCAACAAATATCACCGTCTTATAGATTTTGAGACATTAGTTACTTCAACGAAATAATTACATTTGATTTAACGAAACAGAAAAATATTCATCATTAATCTCTTCCAATTAAGAGGGGAAAAATTCTACTCTTCTTAAATCAAGAATTTATAAATATATTTATTTTTTTACTAGCGCTTAAACTGATTCTAAATATTTGCAATAAAAACGAGAATCTAACCTAGCTTGTTTTTGCAAAAAAAAAAAAAAAAAAGAGAAAAAAATGGGATGTAAGAAATTTCTTCCCTACACACCCAATTTCCTCCCTGCAGATAACAAATGAAACTTCACAAACAAAAGCCATACCTTTAACTCAAATTTTATTAAAGATGTATCAGAAATGAAAGTTCTTTGGTCACCGTAAGTCCTTGCAAAAACAGTGGCTGAATTTGCTATCCATTGCAATGGAGCCGGTAGTTATGATTCCTCTGTGGGAATGTTAGTTCAGGTTTTCTTTTTAGAAGGATCACTGTTGTACATGGTGGACACGGCGTGAATGTTTGCGCCCAATATGGCATATTTTGGGACCTCGTGGTCTCTGGAAGAAATAGGAATACTTTCCCATAATCAAATATATCAAGCCGAACACTGTAGAATATCCTCATTGGGTAAAATAAGTTCAGCAATTATGTTGTCTCTGTATTTAGAGAAATGTCTTTCGTCCACCCACTGCATGGTGTACAATGAAGGTAAATCCTGGCACTCTATAACGGAGCACCGCTGTTTGAGTCTTTACCGTTCCGTGTTTATTGTTCAGGCTGAAAAATAACGCACATGTAATACAAATTGGCGCCAAACTGGCGCATTCAGATTGAACCAATTAAAGACCGTCTAGCAAATCATGTTAGGCGGGCAAACAAAATAGCGTTGGTTATGGAATTTCTCACAATATCCTATAAAGAAATTGGGACTCTGCGATGAGAAGACTCAGGTACATTAGCAAGTTTAGCTATGTAGTTTACACAGCTTAGTTAAAAAGGAACAGATTAATATTCGAAGCAAATAACTGAAAGGTGAAACAATAAACAAAAGTGAGAAAATACGAAAAGTGAAATAGTTGAAACATAATGGTAAATACGAAACAAAAATAGTTTAGAACAATAAACAACATTTTTTTTTACAGTCGTAAGCGATAACATAATCAGGTTCTGAGATGTTTTGATTATATCTAGGTTTACGACGAGTTCGGGAGAGTCGAGTTTAGTAACCGAGAGACGATATAACTTCAACTCAGGTCTTTTAGAAGCTAAGAGGAAAACCAAGATGTACAGGATTAGTAAAAACAATCTGGCAGTGTGACTCGACGTGCATCGGTATGGACATGAAACTAAAGATGTCGGACGTACTGTTGAAGGTCGACTGAACACATGAAATAAATAACTAAAACACAGAAGGAAAGCAAGAAAGTATATACACATATTTATATAGCGTCCATTGGTATAGTCATGGGGAGACCGTCCCTGGAGAAGGAGTCGGCTGGGTGGTCGTCGACTTTCGATCTCGCGTCTCTCTGAGTCTCTCGCTGAGTCTCTCGTTGGATCTCTCCCGTCTTTACGGTACCAACCATATTTATATACACAACACTCCCCGTATGCTAATTAGGTAGATCCTACAAACAACACGTACACTGAAATAAAAAAAAGAGTGTCTTGTGTTACTGTTTGTATGGAAGTTAGAAAGATCTTTATTGCAGCGTTCAAATATGGTCCAACCGTCGGCGAACAAAGGAACAGTAATGTTTACTGTGTTGCAAAAAAATGTTTATTAAAGTACCGAAAGACCATAGTTTTTGATGTTTCTTGTAGTATATGTACACATTGTCCCCACACACGTCGTCCTGATGTTATTGAACTGCGGTTATATTTAATTTTATATATAATGTTATAATTAATTATATATATATTGTTATATTTAATTATACATATAATGTTATATTTAATTATATATCATGTTATATATAATTATATTTATATCATGTTATATTTAATTATATATATATATAATGTTATATTTAACTATATATATAATGTTATATCTAATTATATATATAATGTCATATTTAATTATACATATACGTTATATTTAATTATATATATAATGTTATATTTAATTATATATATAATGTTATATTTAATTATATATATAATGTTATATTTAATTATATATATAATGTTATATTTAATTATATATAATGTTATATTTAATTATATATATAATGTTATATTTAATTATACATATAATGTTATATTTAATTATATATATAATGTTATATTTAATTATATATATAATGCTATATTTAATTATATATATAATGTTATATTTAATTATATATATAATGTTATATTTAATTATATATAAAATGTAATATTCAATTATATATATAATGTTATATTTAATTATATATATAATGTTATATTTAATTATATATATAATGTTATATGTAATTATATATATAATGTTATATTTAATTATATATATAATGCTATATTTAATTATATATATAATGCTATATTTAATTATATATATAATGTTATATTTAATTATATATATAATGTTATATTTAATTATATATATAATGTAATATTCAATTATATATATAATGTTATATTTAATTATATATATAATGTTATATTTAATTATATATAATGTTATATTTAATTATACATATAATATTTTTATACATATAATTTATATTTAATTATACATATAATGTTGTATTTAATTATATAGTGGACACTGGGCGAATAATATACATACATGGTTAAAGATTGTATATAAAGTTGATGTTCGTATGCAACATGTATTGATTTGTAAGGGGTTGATATGGTGTATATAACTTTGGCTTATTTTGCCTATACATTTAAAAGAGACGCAATGGCGTTCGGGATATTCACCCAATATTCAACAGGACAACTTGAAAAGCATATTCGGTACAAGCCAAG
>NC_136483.1:19414377-19564377 GCF_053919585.1 Euprymna scolopes | reverse complement strand
GTCATATGTATCTATCTCAGATTTTTCATATTTATCTATCTCAGATTTTTCATATTTATCTATCTCAGATTTGTCATATTGATCCATCTCAGATTTTTCATATTTATCTATCTCAGATTTTTCATATTTATCTATCCCAGATTTTTCATATTTATCTATCTCAGATCTTTCATATTTTTCTATCTCACATTTTTCATATTTATCTATCTCAGATATTTCATATTTATCTATCTCAGATTTTTCATATTTATCTATCTCAGATTTTTCATATTTATCCATCTCAGATTTTTCATATTTATCGATCTCAGATGTTTCATATTTATCTATCTCAGATTTTTCATATTAATCTATCTCAGATTTTTCATATATATCTATCTCAGATTTTTCATATTTATCTATCTCAGATTTTTCATATTTATCTATCTCAGATTTTTCATATTTATCTATCTCAGATTTTTCATATTTATCTATCTCAGATGTTTCATATTTATCTCTCAGATTTTTCATATTAATCCATCTCAGATTTTTCATATTTATCTATCTCAGATTATTCATATTTATCTATCTCAGATTTTTCATATTTATCTATCTCAGATTTTTCATATATATCTATCTCAGAATATTCATATTTATCTATCTCAGATTATTCATATTTATCTATCTCAGATTGTTCATATTTATCTATCTCAGATTATTCATATTTATCTATCTCAGATTTTTCATATTTATCTATCTCAGGTGTTTCATATTTATCTATCTCAGATTTTTCGTATTAATCTATCTCAGATTTTTCATATTTATCCATCTCAGATTATTCATATTTATCTATCTCGGATTTTACTTATTTATCTATCTCAGATTTTTCATATTTATCCATCTCAGATTTTTCATATTAATCTATCTCAGATTTTTCATATTTATCTATCTAAGATGTTTCATATTTATCTATCTCAGATTTTTCATATTTATCTATCTCAGATTTTTCATATTTACCTTTCTCAGATTTTTCATATTTATCTATCTCAGATTATTCATATTAATCTATCTGAGATTTTTCATAATTACCTTTCTCAGATTTTTTATATTTATCTATCTCAGATTTTTCATATTTTTCATTATGAGATTTTTCATATTTATCTATCTCAGATTTTTCATATTTATCTATCTCAGATTTTTCATATTTATCTATCTCAGATGTTTCATATTTATCTATCTCAGATGTTTCATATTTATCTATCTCAGATTTTTCATATTAATCTATCTCAGATGTTTCATATTTATCTATCTCTGATTTTTCATATTTATCTATCTCAGATTATTCATATTTATATATCTCAGATTTTTCATATTTATCTATCTCAGATTTTCCATATTTATCTATCTCAGATTATTCATATTTATCTATCTCAGATTATTCATATTTATCCATCTCAGATTATTCATATTTATATATCTCAGATTATTCATATTTATCTATCTCAGATTATTCATTTTTATCTATCTCAGATTTTTCATATTTATCTGTCTCAGATTTTTCATATTTATCCATCTCAGAATTTTCATATTAATCTATCTCAGATGTTTTATATTTACTATCTAAGATGTTTCATATTTATCTATCTCAGATTATTCATATTTATCTATCTCAGATTATTCATATTTATGTATCTCAGATTTTTCATATTTATCTATCTCAGATTATTCATATTTATCGATCTCAGATTATTCATATTTATGTATCTCAGATTTTTCATATTTATCCATCTCAGAATTTTCATATTAATCTATCTCAGATGTTTTATATTTACTATCTAAGATGTTTCATATTAATCTATCTCAGATTATTCATATTTATCTATCTCAGATTATTCATATTTATGTATCTCAGATTGTTCATATTTATCCATCTCAGATTTTTCATATTTATCTATCTCAAATTTTTCATATTTATCTATCTCAGATTTGTCATATTTATCTATCTCAGATTTTTTATATGTATCCATCTCAGATTTTTAATATTTATCTATCTCAGATTATTCATATTTATCTATTTCAGATTTTTCATATTTATCTATCTCAGATTATTCATATTTATCTATCTCAGATATTTCATATAAATCTATCTCAGATGTTTCATATTTATCTATCTCAGATTTTTAATATTTATCTATCTCAGATTATTCATATTTTTTTTATCTCAGATTTTCTATATTTATCTATCTCAGATTTTCCATATTTATCTATCTCTGATCTTTCATATTTATCTATCTCAGATTATTCATATTTTTCTATCTCAGATTAATCATATTTATATATCTCAGATTTTTTATATTTATCTATCTCAGATTATTCATATTTATCTATCTAAGATGTTTCATATTTATCTATCTCAGATTATTCATATTTATCTATCTCAGATTATTCATATTTATCTATCTCAGATTTTTCATATTTATCCATCTCAGATTTTTTATATTTATATATCTCAGATTTTTCATATTTATCTATCTCAGATTTTTTATATTTATCTATCTCAGATTTTTCATATTTGTCGATCTCAGATTATTCATATTTATCTATCTCAGATTTGTCATATTTATCTACCTCAGATTTTTCATATTTATCCATCTCAGATTTTTCATATTTATCTATCTCAGATTTGTCATATTTATCCATCTCAGATTTTTCATATTTATCTATCTCAGATTTGTCATATTTATCCATCTCAGATTTTTCATATTTATCTATCTCAGATTTGTCATATTTATCTATCTCAAATGTTTCATATTTATCTATCTCAGATTTGTCATATTTATCTATCTCAGATTGTTCATATTTGTCTTTCTCAGATTATTCATATCTATCTATCTCAGATTATTCATATTTATCTATCTCAGATTTTTCATATTTATCTATCTCAGATTGTTCATATTTATCTATCTCAGATTATTCATATTTATCTATCCCAGATTTTTCATATTTATCTATCTCAGATTATTCATATTTATCTATCTCAGATTTTCCATTTTTTTCTATCTCAGATTGTTCATATATATCTATCTCAGATGATTCATAATTATCCATCTACGGTAATCGACAAATGGATTGATCTTCATACTAGTCAAGATCTGTCTTATAACTATCTAACTTAAACCACGGAACGATGGTAAATCGATACTCCTCCGAATTCTCTATTGATTAATTTATTTTTCTATTTATTTTAAAAGAAATTACAACTTTATTATATAAAGGTCGTGGAATTGCATTCATCTGCAAAAAATATTGCTAATTTGCATAATATTTTAAACATTACATTTTAATTAATGAGTTTTTTCGATTTTCTTATAGGATGATCAACTCTAGTATTATGTGTAATTATATTTATGTGTATATTCTACATGATTCATACTTTCGTAATATTTGCGTAAAAGTTTATAGTAAACACAAACCTCTTCATAGATATGTTTTTGTATGCGTATATATATTGGTTTAAAATATTTAGCCTACCAAACTCCTCCTAGAGTTTTCGGTCTACGGACATGATACTTAATATATAGGGTATTCGAACCCATGCGAAACTTTATATTCGAGTTTAGCCGAGGAAAATCGGTGCAAAAGTGTGAAAATTAAAGAAATGGGGTTTGCCATGTGAAGTTCGAACGACGGCATTGCCAATATGCATGCGTAACGTAATAGCTATTGGTTCATGTTTTAATTTTTAGTCTTGCAGCAAAAATGTCTAGTTAGCTCAGGCATTAACGTCAAAGGAAAAAGTAAATCGTAAGCTTCCCGTTTTGGTTTCGATTCTCGGTGGTGGCGCACGAGTCATTAAAAAAAAACTTTTTAAATTATTGGTTCCAATATAATATAATAATAAATACAAAATTTGCATTAATCAAATATCATATTTACGCGTATTTTACAACCGGGCAATGCCGGGCAACCTGCTAGTGATATATACAATGCTTTTACATTGAGCACTTAATTTTTAATCTCTCTCTCTGTCTCTCTCTCTGTCTCTCTCTCTCTCTCTCTCTCTCTCTCTCGATTAATCTGAAATTGTTCCTATCTCTCTCTATATTCTTCTACTTATCTCGCCATATGTACACATTATTTATTTACAAACTATACGTCACAAACCGCAGTTTTATTGGCATGGATAGACCTTTACTATTTAGAAAAAAAAACCGTTACTATCTATTTTAAATCCTAGCGACTGACGAAAAAAAAATAAATAAAAGAGGAGGTATCAATGGAACTTGAATTATCTTTGTTGGAGTGAGTTGGTCCTCACGCAAGAGATCGCTAGGACTGATAGATCTTTTGTACTCCCGAGCGCACCATATAATCACAATTCAAAACGAGATTTCGATCCTTTTCTAGAAATTTGGTTTTATCTCGTAAAAACGCATAGCGAAAAAGAAATGTAAATTTTAACACATGTTATCTCCCTTTACTCGTGCATTCTTTACAACTAATTTCTTAATTACTTTATAAATTACGTGCTTTTCGTAACATCTTCTAATGCTTGGCCTCGACAAACTATTAATAAAATAAATATAAAAACCAACTGCCTTTTCTATAATCATTTGTTTCCGATATGAGTGCTGTATCAACGACAATAAATATGAGTGCTGTATCAACGACAATGGACGCAAATAACGGGTTCTCTGTGCAATGAACTAATTACATTCAAAACACGTTCAAATAAAATGATAATTGAATCGCAAATATTTTAATTTTACATGTTCTATCTATCTATCTATCTATCTATCTATCTATCTATCTATCTATCTGTCCATATGTATTAATATCAAGATGCTTATATTTAATGCGTAACTTAAAATTGGATATTTTACACATAGCAGGGAGTAGAAAATTTTATTTGTATCCATTATTAATTCTCGTGAAGTCGGTTCACTTTATTCTTTAAACAGAATTTTTTTTATAAATCTACTATAAGAGCACTCTGGAGTTTTATATTTGGGTAAGTGAATCTCTGTCCTATTTGATGGTTTTCGACCTGTAATTTTATTGACCCCCCACTATTTCTTTTTCTCTGAAAACTTTCTCTCACAGACGTGATGCTCCTAGTCTTAGTTTTTATAAATACAGAGTGTCCATAAAGTTCGTGTGCACTTTAAAAAAATTATGAATTTATTACTTTATACAGCAACTGGAACAATTAAACTTGAAAGATGATACAGTGTTTCAACAAGATGGAGCTCCTTGTCACTTTGCCCGGCGTGTTAGACAATTTCTAAATCAGAAATTTCCTAACAGATGGATCGGAAGGGGTGGACAATTTCATTGGCCTCCACGTTCGCCATATTTTACTCCATTAGATGTTTTTTTTTATAGGGACATGTGAAAAAAATTGTATGCAACCAAACCTAGTTCATTAGAAGATTTGAAAGCTAGATTAACTAATGTGACTCCAAGCATTACTATAAATCATTTGGCAAATGTTTTTCGTGAACTGCAAAATCGTATTTCCCTAATGATGGAGGGCATGTGAAAAGTTAAATAAAATTTCAATAAAAGTTTAAAAAATATAAATTTACTTCTTTCAAATCCATTTTACAGATTATTTCTATTGCAAATACAAATAAAATTATAAATTTTTTAAAGTGCACACGGACTTTATGGACACCCTGTACTATAACGTTTTCTGCAAAGTTGCTCATTTATTTTCAGTTCCTTTTTGTTTCCAGCCCATTGACGTTGTTTTAATGACTCGTTGGTCTAATGACTCGTTGTTTTAATGACTCGTTGGTCTAATGACTCGTTGTTTTAATGACTCGTTGTTTTAATGATTCGTTGGTCTAATGACTCGTTGTTTTAATGTCTCGTTGGTCTAATGACTCGTTGTTTTAATGACTCGTTGGTCTAATGACTCGTTGTTTTAATGACTCGTTGTTTTAATGACTCGTTGGTCTAATTATTCGTTGTTTTACTGACTCGTTTGTCTAATGATTCGTTGTTTTAATGACTCGTTGTTTTAATGACTCGTTGCTTTAATGACTCGTTGTTTTAATGACTCGTTGTTTTAATGACTCGTTGTTTTAATGACTCGTTGCTTTAATGACTCGTTGTTTTAATGACTCGTTGTTTTAATGACTCGTTGCTTTAATGACTCGTTGCTTTAATGACTCGTTGTTTTAATGACTCGTTGTTTTAATGACCCGTTGTTTTAATGACTCGTTGTTTTAATGACTCGTTGTTTAAATGACTCGTTGTTTTAATGACTCGTTGTTTTAATGCTTCGTTGTTTTAATGACTCGTTGTTTTAATGACTCGTTGTTTTAATGACTCGTTGTTTTAATGACTCGTTGCTTTAATGACTCGTTGTTTTAATGACTCGTTGCTTTAATGACTCGTTGCTTTAATGACTCGTTGTTTTAATGACTCGTTGCTTTAATGACTCGTTGTTTTAATGACTCGTTGTTTTTATGACTCGTTGTTTTAATGACTCGTTGTTTTAATGACTCGTTGCTTTAATGACTCGTTGTTTTAATGACTCGTTGCTTTAATGACTCGTTGTCTTAATGACTCGTTGTTTTAATGACTCGTTTGTCTAATGACTCGTTGTTTTAATGACTCGTTGTTTTAATGACTCGTTGCTTTAATTACTCGTTGTTTTAATGACTCGTTGTTTTAATGACTCGTTGCTTTAATGACTCGTTGCTTTAATGACTCGTTGTTTTAATGACTCGTTGTTTTAATGACTCGTTGTTTTAATGACCCGTTGTTTTAATGACTCGTTGTTTTAATGACTCGTTGCTTTAATAACTCGTTGCTTTAATGACTCGTTGTTTTAATGACTCGTTTGTCTAATGACTCGTTGTTTTAATGACTCGTTGTTTTAATGACTCGTTGTTTTAATGACTCGTTGCTTTAATGACTCGTTGTTTTAATGACTCGTTGTTTTAATGACTCGTTGTTTTAATGACTCGTTGTTTTAATGACTCGTTGCTTTAATGACTCGTTGTTTTAATGACTCGTTGTTTTAATGACTCGCTGTTTTAATGACTCGTTGTTTTAATGACTCGTTGCTTTAATGACTCGTTGTTTTAATGACTCGTTGTTTTAATGACTCGTTGTTTTAATAACTCGTTGCTTTAATGACTCGTTGTCTTAATGACTCGTTTGTCTAATGACTCGTTGTTTTAATGACTCGTTGTTTTAATGACTCGTTGCTTTAATGACTCATTGTTTTAATGACTCGTTGTTTTAATGACTCGTTGTTTTAATGACTCGTTGCTTTAATGACTCGTTGTTTTAATGACTCGTTGTTTTAATGACTCGTTGCTTTAATGACTCGTTGTTTTAATGACTCGTTGTTTTAATGACTCGTTGTTTTAATGACTCGTTGTTTTAATGACTCGTTGCTTTAATGACTCGTTATTTTAATGACTCGTTGTTTTAATGACTCGTTGTTTTAATGACTCGTTGTTTTAATGATTCGTTGTTTTAATGACTCGTTGTTTTAATGACTCGTTGCTTTAATGACTCGTTGTTTTAATGACTCGTTGTTTTAATGACTCGTTGTTTTAATGACTCGTTGCTTTAATGACTCGTTGTTTTAATGACTCGTTGTTTTAATGACTCGTTGTTTTAATGACTCGTTGCTTTAATGACTCGTTGTTTTAATGACTCGTTGTTTTAATGACTCGTTGTTTTAATGACTCGTTGTTTTAATGACTCGTTGCTTTAATGACTCGTTGTTTTAATGACTCGTTGTTTTAATAACTCGTTGCTTTAATGACTCGTTGTTTTAATGACTCGTTGTTTTAATGACTCGTTGCTTTAATGACTCGTTGTTTTAATGACTCGTTGTTTTAATGACTCGTTGTTTTAATAACTCGTTGGTCTAATGACTCGTTGTTTTAATAACTCGTTTGTCTAATGACTCGTTGTTTTAATGACTCGTTTGTTTTAATGACTCGTTGTTTTAATGACTCGTTGTTTTAATAACTCGTTGGTCTAATGACTCGTTGTTTTAATAACTCGTTGGTCTAATGACTCGTTGTTTTAATGACTCGTTTGTCTAATGACTCGTTGTTTTAATGACTCGTTGTTTTAATGACTCGTTGTTTTAATGACTCGTTGTTTTTATGACTCGTTGTTTTAATGACTCGTTGCTTTAATGACTCGTTGTTTTTATGACTCGTTGTTTTAATGACTCGTTGTTTAAATAACTCGTTGGTCTAATGACTCGTTGTTTTAATAACTCGTTGGTCTAATTACTCGTTGTTTTAATGACTCGTTGTTTTAATGACTCGTTGTTTTAATGACTCGTTGTTTTAATGACTCGTTGCTTTAATTACTCGTTGTTTTAATGACTCGTTGTTTTAATGACTCGTTGTTTTAATAACTCGTTGCTTTAATGACTCGTTATCTTAATGACTCGTTTGTGTAATGACTCGTTGTTTTAATGACTCGTTGTTTTAATGATTCGTTGCTTTAATTACTCATTGTTTTAATGACTCGTTGTTTTAATGACTCGTTGTTTTAATGACTCGTTGTTTTAATGACTCGTTGGTCTAATGACTCGTTGTTTTAATGACTCGTTGCTTTAATTACTCGTTGTTTTAATGACTCGTTGTTTTAATGACTCGTTGTTTTAATAACTCGTTGCTTTAATGACTCGTTATCTTAATGACTCGTTTGTGTAATGACTCGTTGTTTTAATGACTCGTTGTTTTAATGACTCGTTGGTCTAATGACTCGTTGTTTTAATGACTCGTTGTTTTAATGACTCGTTGTTTTAATGACTCGTTGGTCTAATGACTCGTTGTTTTAATGACTCGTAGGTGTAATGACTCGTTGTTTTAATGACTCGTTGGTCTAATGACTCGTTGTTTTAATGACTCGTTGTTTTAATGACTCGTTGGTCTAATGACTCGTTCTTTTAATGACTAGTTGGTCTAATGACTCGTTGTTTTAATGACTCGTTGTTTTAATGACTCATTGGTCTAATGACTCGTTGTTTTAATGACTCGTTGGTCTAATGACTCGTTGTTTTAATGACTCGTTGTTTTAATGACTCGTTGGTCTAATGACTCGTTGTTTTAATGACTCGTTGGTCTAATGACTCGTTGTTTTAATGACTCGTTGGTCTAATGACTCGTTTGTCTAATGACTCGTTGTTTTAATGACTCGTTGTTTTAATGACTCGTTGGTCTAATGACTCGTTGTTTTAATGACTCGTTGGTCTAATGACTCGTTGTTTTAATGACTCGTTGGTCTAATGACTCGTTGTTTTAATGACTCGTTGTTTTAATGACTCGTTGGTCTAATGACTCGTTGTTTTAATGACTCGTTTGTCTAATGACTCGTTGTTTTAACGACTCGTTGGTCTAATGACTCGTTGGTCTAATGACTCGTTGTTTTAATGACTCGTTGTTTTAATAACTCGTTGGTCTAATGACTCGTTGTTTTAATGACTCGTTGGTCTAATGACTCGTTGGTCTAATGACTCGTTGTTTTAATGACTCGTTGGTCTAATGAATCGTTGTTTTAATGACTCGTTGTGTTAATGACTCGTTGTTTTAATGACTCGTTGCTTTAATGACTCGTTGTTTTAATGACTCGTTGTTTTAATGACTCGTTGTTTTAATGACTCGTTGTTTTAATGACTCGTTGGTCTAATGACTCGTTGGTTTAATGACTCGTTGTTTTAATGACTCGTTGGTCTAATGACTCGTTGGTTTAATGACTCGTTGTTTTAATGACTCGTTGGTCTAATGACTCGTTGGTCTAATGACTCGTTGGTCTAATGACTCGTTGTTTTAATGACTCGTTGTTTTAATGACTCGTTGTTTTAATGACTCGTTGGTCTAATGACTCGTTGGTCTAATGACTCGTTGTTTTAATGACTCGTTGGTCTAATGATTCGTTGTTTTAATGACTCGTTGTTTTAATGACTCGTTGTTTTAATGACTCGTTGGTCTAATGACTCGTTGTTTTAATGACTCGTTGGTCTAATGACTCGTTGTTTTAATGACTCGTTGGTCTAATGACTCGTTGTTTTAATGACTCGTTGGTCTAATGACTCGTTGTTTTAATGACTCGTGGGTCTAATGACTCGTTGTTTTAATGACTCGTTGTTTTAATGACTCGTTATTTTAATGACTCGTTGGTCTAATGACTCGTTGTTTTAATGACTCGTTGTTTTAATGACTCGTTGGTCTAATGACTCGTTGTTTTAATGACTCGTAGGTCTAATGACTCGTTGTTTTAATGACTCGTTGGTCTAATGACTCGTTTGTCTAATGACTCGTTGTTTTAATGACTCGTTGTTTAAATGACTCGTTGGTCTAATGACTCGTTGTTTTAATGACTCGTTGTTTTAATGACTCGTTGTTTTAATGACACGTTGGTCTAATGACTCGTTGTTTTAATGACTCGTTGTTTTAATGATTCGTTGGTCTAATGACTCGTTGTTTTAATGACTCGCTTGTCTAATGACTCGTTGTTTTAACGACTCGTTGGTCTAATGACTCGTTGGTCTAATGACTCGTTGTTTTAATGACTCGTTGTTTTAATAACTCGTTGGTCTAATGACTCGTTGTTTTAATGACTCGTTGGTCTAATGACTCGTTGGTCTAATTACTCGTTGTTTTAATGACTCGTTGGTCTAATGACTCGTTGTTTTAATGACTCGTTGTGTTAATGACTCGTTGGTCTACTGACTCGTTGTTTTAATGACTCGTTGTTTTAATGACTCGTTGTTTTAATGACTCGTTGTTTTAATGACTCGTTGGTCTAATGACTCGTTGGTTTAATGACTCGTTGTTTTAATGACTCGTTGCTTTAATGACTCGTTGGTTTAATGACTCGTTGTTTTAATGACTCGTTGGTCTAATGACTCGTTGGTCTAAATGACTCGTTGGTCTAATGACTCGTTGTTTTAATGACTCGTTGTTTTAATGACTCGTTGTTTTAATGCCTCGTTGTTTTAATGACTCGTTGGTCTAATGACTCGTTGGTCTAATGACTCGTTGTTTTAATGACTCGTTGGTCTAATGATTCGTTGTTTTAATGACTCGTTGTTTTAATGACTCGTTGTTTTAATGACTCGTTGGTCTAATGACTCGTTGTTTTAATGACTCGTTGGTCTAATGACTCGTTATTTTAATGACTCGTTGGTCTAATGACTCGTTGTTTTAATGACTCGTTGGTCTAATGACTCGTTGTTTTTATGACTCGTTGTTTTAATGACTCGTTGGTCTAATGACTCGTTGTTTTAATGACTCGTTGGTCTAATGACTCGTTGTTTTAATGACCCGTTGTTTTAATGACTCGTTGGTGTAATGACTCGTTGTTTTAATGACTCGTTTGTCTAATGACTCGTTGTTTTAATGACTCGTTGGTCTAATGACTCGTTGGTCTAATGACTCGTTGTTTTAATGACTCGTTGTTTTAATGACTCGTTGGTCTAATGACTCGTTGTTTTAATGACTCGTTGGTCTAATGACTCGTTGTTTTAATGACTCGTTGTTTTAATGACTCGTTGGTCTAATGACTCGTTGTTTTAATGTCTCGTTGGTCTAATGACTCGTTGTTTTAATGACTCGTTGGTCTAATGACTCGTTGTTTTAATGACTCGTTGGTCTAATGACTCGTTGTTTTAATTACTCGTTGTTTTAATGACTCGTTGGTCCAATGACTCGTTGTTTTAATGATTCGTTGGTCTAATGACTCGTTGTTTTAATGACTCGTTGGTCTAATGACTCGTTGTTTTAATGACTCGTTGTTTTAATGACTCGTTGTTTTAATAACTCGTTGTTTTAATGACTCGTTGTTTTAATGACTCGTTGTTATACAGCAGTAGTTTCTTTCCAGAAACTGCAAGCTTGTGGATTCTCTTCCTGTAGACAGTTTTCTTTCTACCTACAGCTTTGGTCCATGTTTCGTTGTTATTAGCTCTTTACGGGAAGTGGCTTCAGGCCTTATCTGGAGTGATTTCAATAAAAAAAGTTGCAGATTGTTTTTGAAGAATACATATAAGCAATGTTCCACTATCTCTCTCTATCTCTGTCTGTCTTTCTGTCTGTCTATCTCTCTCTTTCTCTCTCTCATATATATATATATATATATATATATATATATATATGATTACTTCATTAATCACATAAATTGATATACAAAAGTATAAATTTATGCGTAAACTTTAAGTATTTACTTCAACAGTGCGCAATACGTAGATAGAGGTAGGTGGTAAGTTAGAATATATATATATATATATATATATATATATATATATATATATATATATATATATATATATATATATATATATATATATATACTGGACTATCCGTGACCCGTTAGCTATGGAATTCATGCATGAGCGTGACACTTGTGATGTAAAGAAAATAGGTTGTTTTTTTTACATAACAGAAACATTTCTATGAAAGTATATTAAAATGAAAAAGAATATAGATAGATTTCTATGAGTCGTTCTGTTTATTATAATTGATTACTTTTGAAAAAAAATAACAGTTACTGAATTATAAGTGGTTGGCCATACTTATAGGTAA
The DNA here is from genome assembly GCF_053919585.1 of Euprymna scolopes. Lineage (NCBI taxonomy): Eukaryota > Metazoa > Mollusca > Cephalopoda > Sepiida > Sepiolidae > Euprymna > Euprymna scolopes. Next base: position 19,551,829 of record NC_136483.1, on the reverse strand, counting down.
ATGTACACTGAACAGATACCATAATACTTATAGTTAAATTCAAATTTTGATATATCTGCCCTTTTTTACATCGTTCATTTCTGTATTGCGTTTAAGCTATCTTAAACCCCACTCTCCCCATATTAAATAATAATTTCGAAATAATAACGTTAATATTTCAGCGTCCCAATTGTTCTGTTGTTTTTTGTTTATTCTAAACCCCACTCTCCCCATATTAAATAATAATTTCGAAATAATAACGTTAATATTTCAGCGTCCCAATTTTTCTTTTGTTTTTTGTTTATTTTAAAACCCACCCTTTCTATGTGAAATAATAATTTCAAAATAATAACGTTAATATTTCAGCGTCCATATTGCTCTTTTGTTTTTTGTTTGTTCTAAACCTCACTCTTTTCATTTTAAATAATAATTTCGAAATAATAACGCTAATATTTCAGCGTCCCAATTGTTCTTTTGTTTTTTGTTTATTTTAAACCCCACTCTTTCCATGTTTAATAATAATTTCGAAATAATAACGCTAATATTTCAGCGTCCTAATTGTTCTTTTGTTTTTTTTTTCGCGTTTAAATTATCCAAATAAACAATTGTTAATACTGTCTTCTCTTTTTTTACATTGTTAATTTCTGTATTACGTTTACGTTATTTTAAACCCCACTCTTCCCACGTTAAACAATAATTTCGAAATAATAATGTTAATATTTCAGTGCGCAGGCCATGCGCGCATGCGCAACCGAATGTCGTAAACCGGAATGTGGGTTACATACATCGGTACAAGGTAATTTGAGTTTTATAATTATATATATATACATATATATATATATATATAATATATATATATATATATATATATATATATATATATATATATATTCTCAACACCGTCTTTCTGAAATTCATAATAACTTTGTAAATTGCTCATAGAACATCCATTCAAAATAAACTAAACTTTATATATAATGACCTTATTTTACTTCCTTAAAAAACACAAAACTACATCAATCTCTCAAATCAAAAACTTACCGAACACCAAATTGAATTTTTTAACCTAGGACCTTATTGTCACAGCTTTAACACATAATCACCAAATGAAAAGAGATGAGATAGAACTTCTACATTAAAATATTATTACATTAAAAAACGAACAAAAATCACTATGCACCCAAGAATTTAAGACATACTAAAAGCCTAATTCGTTAAAAACAGGTTCGATAAAAAAATGATCTAATACAATAATAATTAATAATCTGAAAAACCAACTAATGAACTTAAAAATCATCAAAACATTATCGATAGAAAAAGCGACAAAGCTAACATATATGTAATACTTAACAAATCTGATTATTTTCAAAAGCTAGAAACCATTTTAGATGACCGCACAAAATTTTAAAAACTAAATAGAAACCTACAAATCAATTAAAAACTCAAGTTAATGAACTCATAACTGCGAACAATGCTATAACAGACAATCAAAAACTTCCTAAGATAATTAGAGATTATAAACCCGGATACCTATATAGCAATGTAAAAACCCATAAACCCAATTCCCACCCCGCCCCATTATTTCACAAGTAACAACTCATTTATAAATTAACCAAAACAATCAATGACCTCCTGACCTTTTACCCACAAAGCAAATACCGCATAAAATTTCCCAAAAAACTTATACAAATTCCTTAAACAACAAACGTTAATAACAAAATCATCACCTCCCATGACGTAGAAAGCCTCTTCACCAACGCCCCAGTTCACGATACCATTGATATCATCATGGACAATATATACAATAATCCATCTCTCCCTCCACTGAAAATCAAGCCTATAATCGTAAAAAAAATTATTACTAATATGTACAACCGAGACCCTTTTTATGATCATAAAGTCAACATTTACACCCAAATTGATGGGGTAGTAATGGAGTCTGTATTGGGACCCACCTTTAGCAACTTTTATATGTTCAACTTGGAGAATAAGATATTGTATACTATGATAAAACGTTAGGTTCGTCGTCGATGTATTTTTTATTCTTGCTGTTTGTTTGTTTTTGTTTTACGGCATATCAACCCTTTTCAGGTTATTTAATGCCGAATCCAGTGATTTTGAAGAACAATTTTTAAATAGAACATATATTTGTTTTTTTTTTTTTTTTTTTTTTTTTTTTTTTTTTTTTTTAGTCAGTTTCTATTTACCCCATAGTTTGGACCCTAACAGGTACTACCACTCAGGGTCAGAGTGGACCTGGGAACAATGGCAATTAAAGGGTGGCTCCACACTTCCCAAAGCCTCACCAACGGATATAGTTTAAGGTCATATCCAGGACTCAATAATAACGAAATAGAGAAACTAAAGAATCAATTTCAAACAAACTTTGTACTTATTTTCACTTATGAATAAAATTCAAAGAATAATATTCCATTTCCTGACGTTTCACAGAATCCAGCAAAGATGAATTCATTATTTTTTCGTATAAAAAGACTATTGCTATCAATTCCTCTATCTTAAAATTCAAAAATAAATGTCCCTATCGATACAAGACCGCAATTATAAAAAAAAATTATTTATCGAGCACAATTGATCTCCTCAAATATAAAAAAAATTCTACAGCGAATTATAGAATATCAAACAGATATTGATTAATAACCAATTCCCAAATTTCTAAGTAGATAAAAAATTAGAAACCTAAATCAAACTAATAATAACCAAGTTAACAATACCCACCCCATAAATATATCCTGTTGCAACCAGCTACACCATCACTTTAAATCAAATGAAAAGGCGATAAGAAATATAATACATCGATATATATCCCCAATCAATAATAATAAGATCCGATTTTTCATCTACTATGAGAAATTAACAATTGCTAATCTTATTATTAAAACAACACTTTTCGGATAACGAAATCAGTCGATGAAACCTATGTAGTCTACCAATTCAAATGCCCCTTGGGAGAATGCATCTCCAACACTAATACCTACATTAGAAATACGACTAATACATTGTCCAGACAAGTGACCCTACACCTTTCCGACACAAGCTCAGTTTCCCAGCACCTAAAACAACATGGCTGCCCACATTCCCAGTTTAGAAAAGTCTTAGTCAAAAATATAAAAATCATCCATATGGATTCAAGCGTTAAAAGATTAAAAATACTGGAAGCACAATACAAACTAAACCACACAAAAATAAGCAATGTAAATTTTGAAAATATTAGTAACATTTTGAAGTTCCTAGGTACGTAACGATACAATATATATATATATAAAAAAAAAATACTCTCTCTCTATAGATATTAACTGTAGCGTCTTTAAATCAAAATACGCTAACGGAAACAATTTACTGCACGAGCGTCGCCCTTTTAAAATTCATCATTCAATAAAATAAAAAGCTATAGCAAACATCTAAATGACTACTTTAAATACAGTTCCTGATTTCAAAAAAAGAAAAACCAAAAGGTAATTATATATCTATATATTTTTAAATCAAATTTATTATGTAAATTCAAAAAAATATATATTTTTTCTACTCATTTCTATCTCTAACCTATACCAATTTTCTTATTAATTTTCTTATAAATTTTAAATCCAAACCTTTTACTTCAATTTTTCAGATTCATCTGCCTTACTTTTAATGCTAGGTTTATTTTTGGTGTCTTTTCAATTCAATAGAAATCCTCCTAAATTTGCTGATGAGGAGACCGTGCTTACCAAAAAAACTATGTATAATTGTTCTACGTGACTTCATGTATACCACAAATAAAAAGCACGGATTTCCGAAACGATCGTACAGATAATTGACTTTGTTGTTGTTCCTTCTTATGAAACTGATTTTTAATTTAATTAAATTTTGATTTTTAAATTTAAAAAATTTTAAAAAATTTTAAATTATAAATCACATTACTTAATATATATATATATATATATATATATATATATATATATATATATATATATATATATATATATATATATATAAATAAAATAAAAATTACAATTAAATTTATCAAAATGATCCAAGATGGTAAAATGAAAGTATATTATAAATATTAAAGAATTAATATTTATAAAGTTATCTCAGCCAGACGTAAAAGCTCGATAAAACCAAATAGGAGATAGAGCTTATAATACGAGCAAACAGTTAATAAAACATGTTACAAACACTTTGAAAAAGAGTTAAAAACATATTTAATCTGAAAAGGAAACATTAGATAAATGGATAGTCCTTAATCCGCGGAGTTTCGAAGAAATACTTTCCTTCTCATCAGAGGGTAGGAATTAGCAAAATATTTATGCCTCGGCAGTAGAGTGAAAAGCATATATTATTTTTCTTTTATTAATATTATTGGATCAAGTAAGACTTACTTGTTGTTTCATCAAATACTTTTGCATGCAAAATCCGATCCCACATTTTGCGAATTCCTACCCTCTGATGAGAAGGAAAGTATTTCTTCGAAACTTCGCGGATAAGGACTATTCACTTATCTAGTGTTTCCTTTTCAGATTAAATATGTTTTTAACTCTTATTCAAAGTGTTTTTTAACATGTTTTATTAACTGTTTGCTCGTATATATATATATATAAAATGTGTGTGTATGTATACACACATATAGTTACATGTATATATCTATATGCTAGTATATATATATATATATATATATATATATATATATATATATATATATATATATATATATATATATATATATAAGACCTGTTAGTGTTATCTTTTAGCGATGTAAGCAGTTTTAAAATGCCACTTTATTTCAATTTCTTTCGTTACCTAAGCGGTGAAAGGTTACCTGCCCTTTGTTTTGTGTCGCCCCTTTTAACAGGGCGTAATTTTTTTTAAAAGTATTTTCTTCGCTATTCATTAAATATTCAAATATTTATTTCATTAAATATTCAAATGTTATCCATGGACACGTATTTCTGGGTATCACCCGTCATCAGCGTAGCTATAGCTTCTGGCAAAGAATCGAACTCGAGCGATATAAGCAGTATTGAATTGCTGCTTTTATATTAATTTTAATTTTATTCAGTTTAATCACTAAAAAATAACGCCGATCATTTATTTTTGAGTTTGGTCTCTTGCTAGAAAATATACACGTACTGATGATGGGTAATACCCAGAATCACATGTTCACGTATAAACTTTTATGCATATTAAAATATTTAAAAACTGTTTAAATAAAATAAATATTTGAATATTTGATAAATTACTATCGTGTATTGGTAAGTTCGATTGCTTGCAAGAAGATATAGACACACTGATGACAGGTGATGACCTGGAATATCTGTCTATGGATAAACTTTTTAGCACGTTAAAATATTGAAGAAATGTTTAAAATGAATAGTTGAATACTTAATAAATAACTAAGAACACACACACACACACACACACACACACACACACACACACACACACACACACATATATATTCTCTTCTCTCGATCTTTGAATATGTTCATTAATCACCTTTACCTTTAGTTACGACGAAAAATGTTTGTTCGTCACGTTTTATATGGCGGGAATAGTAAAATGGCGTCTTTAACAATTTTCTGCAAAATAGCGAATTTCTTTTGATTTACCGACATTCTTTTTGTTTCATCAAAGTAAAAAGAAAGGGGATGGGGAAATATTCTTTGATGATTAAACGTGCTATGCGAGATTATAGTTTTTATTTCCAAAAGTTTTTTTTTATTACTTGATAAATCATTGGAGAGAGAGAGAAAAAAATAAAGAAAGCCTCGCTTTGGAATTTTAACAATTCTTCTGTCGTCAATTAGATTATGTATATCTATTTACGTTTGAATTTGCTTTCACCAGTTTTTCTACATCTCTCTATATAAAGTCTGGTTTGTGTATATGCTTATCTATTTCCATGTATACGAACAACCCCTAAACTAATGAACTGATCATGAATTTCTAAACGTGAATATGGGCAATATGGGCTATATTTACTTTAATTTACTGTTATTCAAAAAAAAAAAAAGAGGCCAAAGACGGTGGTGAAAGCCAATACTGAATTAAAAAAAATTTAAACAATAAGTATGAGACATTAATTATTACATATTGCTTAAATTCCCTTTCCTTTTGAGTATTTTAAAGAAGTTGCTACATTATGGGCATGATCCTTTCTTTTGACAATATTTCAGATTTTCATTGAATCTTATTCGGTAGACATCACTTCATCAACACTGCCTGGATTTTAATTATTTCTCAAGATACCTTGTGCTTACACCTAATATTTTAGACATTATTTTTACAATCAAAATATAATAATGTTTTTTGATCCAAAATTAATAAGATACTAGCTATAAAGTTTAGTAGCATTACGCCATTATTTTTCGGGAGGAAATTAATTTTAACCGCCCTGGGACCGATATTTGTCTCGTATATCCATCTATGTCTCTCTTTCCCTTTCTCTCTCTCTCTCTCTCTCTCTCTCTCTCTCTCTTCCTCTTTCTCTCAACTGATTTTTCTAACTCAAGTTTTTTCCACTCATTTTTCATTCAATTTACGTTTTTTCTTAAAGAGTATGATGATAAGGCTTTAAGGAAAATTTTAGCAATTTTCTTTTTTCCGTTTCTGACCTTGTCATTTTTAATAAAATAAATAATGTTTCCTTTCTCTGAAATTTATATATATATATATATATATATATAGGTATACGTGTGTGTGTGTGCGTGTATGTATGTATATCCATACACACACACACACACACACACACACACACACACACACACACACACACACACACACACACACACACACACATATATATATATATATAAAAACTCAAATGACCTTGTAACGGGTGTCGTAACCCAACATCCGGTTTACGACTTCCGGCTGAGCATGCATCCACAAATATAAACCCATAACAGCGTAAATAAACAACTCGACAATAAAACGTATTTTTTACTGTGTACGTTTTCAGCGTCTCAATTGTTTACTTTTGTTCGCGTTTAAATCATCCAAATAAACAATTATTAATACTTTCTGCTTTTTTTTACATCGTCCATTTTCCCATAACAGCGTAAATAAATAATCAACTCGACAATAAAACGTATTGTTTTACTGTACGTTTTTCAGCGTCCCAATTAATTTTTTTTTTGCATTTAAATTATCCAAATAAACAATTGTTGATACTTTCTGCTTTTTATTTTACATCGTTCATTCCCGCATTGTCTTAATTAGTTTTATTGACCTTATTATTAACACATAAATTAAATATTTGACCCAATGGGCCATGAATGTTTGTTTAAAATAAATGAAAAATGTTACATTTTATTTTCATTTTCTATTTGAAAAGCCATTCTTAACATGGGGAAAGTGTTTGTTTTTAACTATTCTGTACTTTCAAAAAACAATTTCATTTAAAAAAGATACATGAAAATTTGAATTTAAGTATTATGGTATCTGTTCAGTGCACATTTACCTATAAGTATGGCAAACCACTTATAATTCAATGGCTGTAAGTTTTTTCTTTTTCAAAAATAAACAATTATAAACAGAACGACTCATAGAAATCTATCTATATTCTTTTTCATTTTAATATACTTTCATAGAAATGTTTCTGTTATATCACAAAAAAAATATTTCTTTACGTCATAAGTATCACGCTCATACATCAATTCCAGCACTCATCGATAATCACGTGGTTAACACAAATATCTGTACCAACCACGTGTGATTATTGATGGCAGATTCCCGTGCCTGAAAATGTTGGATGTTCTTTAAACCGTGTAAGAATGAATATCACGTGGTGGTTATTCGTATTATTCGGACTACTCTTGAGTATTATTTCACATACGTTTCAGTCGATGTAGCCTCCGACCTTCTTCAGGTGTATCTTGACGAACACAAGAATCTTTCTGTCGAACTTGGGAATCTGCAAGGAATTTCGAACGGATCCCTTCACTTCATCCATGGGAGTAGGATGTTCTCGTTTCGTCAGCCATGATGAAGTAGAAGTCCCAATTCACAATTGTATTTTGAGTGTCGCTCATACTGAGGATGAAACCTCACGACCGAATTTACTAAGTACTTTATCCACTACGCCACTGGTCTTTGCTGACAATTCTATTATGAATTTTAGGAGCCTTAACCTATTTTTGCTTTATAGCTTTTATATATATTAAACATTAAATAACTTTTTTCTATTAATATATTTTAATTTCTATTTTCAGAATAATAAAATAGAATCTTTGGAAAGTTTTGTTATCGATAAGTTTATAACACAACAATGAGTGAAAATAATTGAATTTTACTTTGAAAATGGACGGTCAATTGCTGTAACGCAAAAATCTTATATGCGCCATTTACGTATGTTTGTTCGTCATATTTTATATAGTGAAAATAGTAAAGTTACGTCTTAAACAATTTTTCAGAAAAAATAGTGGATTTCTTTTGATTTATCGACTTTTTTTGTTTCATCAAAAGAAAAAAAGGAAGAAGAATGTTCTTTGAGGATTAAACGTGCTATGCGAGATTATAATTTATATTTAAAATTATAGGTTTTATTAAAAAAACAGTTTTTTATTACATGATAAATCATTAGAGAAGAAAAAGAAAGCTTTACCTTGGAATTTTAACAATTCCTCTGTCGTCAGTTAAATTATGTATATCTATTCATGTCTGAATTTATTTACACATTCATATATATATATATATATATATATATATATATATATATATATATATATATATAAAGCTGAATGTGTGTGTGTATATGTGTGTGTCTGGTCACGAATAGGCTCCTATATGGGGGACTATTTTAAAAAACTGATTACATATAATGATAGATGTATCGAGACACAGGAATGGGTATGTTTGATCTGGCAAAACGGTGGTTCATTAAAATTGTGGGGTCAGCGTTCGCGCCTGGTCCACAAAGTAGAGAAATAAAACATTTCAAAATTTAAAACAAGTTTTACAAGTGTTTTTGATATAGATGTACATAAGAATACTTTGATAAGTATGTTTTAACTTAAATAAGGATGGTATAATAAAATTGTAGGGTCTACGTTCGCGCCTGCCCTCCATAGAATGGAAATAGGCACAAACTTTAATAAATACTTTTCATATCTATCTGCGTAAGTATACTTTGATAATTATGTTTCAGTTTGAAGAAATATGGTATGATAAAATTATGGGGTGTTCGTTCGCACCTGACCTCCATAGAATGGAAATATGTCACAAAGTTTAACAAGTTTTTTTTTTTAATATAGATCCACAGAATATTGTGATAAGTGTTTCAGTGTGAACAGGTATGGTATAATAAATTATGGGGTTCATCTATTTTATTTTTACTTTCATCATATTTTGCTTTGGTTTTGATACCCCCAAATTCAACCCAAATTTACAACCCTTCCTTTTCATAACCTATCATATTTTCATAAATCAGAGTCCATTTTCCGTAGGCTGTTTTTGAACCCAGCGAAATATCAGCGTACTATGGATCATTGGCACATGTTCAAATTGTTAACTTGGAAAGAAGTGATTTAATAGTAAATTCTATCAGCTCAGCAAAAATCTATAAAAGTGAGAATTAGTGTGTGTTTGTGAGGATACTTCTCAAACTATATACTCAACGAATATTTTATCTACAGGGATTCAGACACATGGAAAACTTTTTAATCCGTTTTTAACAGCAAGAACTGCTGCTAAAATGTCAAAATGTAAAAATTGGTACATGGGAGTGATCGGATTTTATCTTTTTCTCGAATAAACATGCGCGGCCGTGAAGCATGACAACTTCTTTATGTTAGGAATAAGTAGATTAGAAAACACTTTGTAAAGGTCGTGTCAACTTTGTCTAATGGTTACATACTTAGCTTATTGTCTTTAAGTTTCGATCTCAGCTCTAGTATTTTATTTTAATTAAAAAAAAGTGAACTGTTCAGAAAAAAAAACCCCACAATACTCGCATGCATACGTCTCAGTTTCTGTATGAATTAAAATATAATATTTTACGATCGGACAATTCTGGGTAGCCTGCTAGTAATAATATATAATTTAACACACACACACACACACACACACACACACACACACACACACACACAAACACACACACACACACACACATATATATACTAAATGAAAAGAGATTTTTAAAATATGAATATTATCAAATAAATCATATTTTGTAATGGCTACACAACATTCTAGATAGAGCATCAATACACCGAGAAAATTAACTTATAGTGGATTAACATAATTTATTGAATCATCAAATGTTACAGACAATAGAATTTATTTCTTTATCCATGGAGTTTCGAAAATTTATACTTTTCTCATCAGCAGATATAAAATAGTACAGTAGTGCAAAAGATACTTTCTGTGACAATATTAAATTGGAAACTTAGAATTTGCGCTTGTGGAATCTGATGTCGAGTGTAGGAAAGAAGACAGAATCTGCCACCCAACAATTAATCTTACGTACATTTTTGTGAACATCATGATGAATTAAAAACTATGAAACTGCAATCATAGAAACTGAATACGGAAGTAGAAAAAAAATGCAATAATCCGTAATCAACGCATACAATGCAAAAGAAATCAAATCAGCAAATTTTACTCAAATAAATTAATATATAGTTAGAACACTGTTAAAGAATAATTTTAAAATCCTTATAAATAACAGTCTAAGAAATCTTAGAAAGTTTACAGCTATAAATTAGGTTTCCCATACTCAATGTCTCCTTATGAAATGTAAATGAAATATAAAAAGCTCTCTCTCTGTCTCTCTCTCTCTCTCTCTCTCACACACACACACACACACACACACTGTCTGTATATATATATATATATATATATATATATATATATATATATATATATATATATATGACAAAAGAGATATATTCAAAATTCCATAATGTTATTAATCTTACCATTTATTTATTTCAATATGTTAAAACGTCCACTTATAGATAGCACCTGTGTTGTAGCGCAGAAAAAAAATATTATGTCAATTTCGAATATTTTCCGCGTTGACTCTTCAGGAAAAGTCGAAATTTGTAACTTTAAAAAGAAAATAAATAGAAAAGGGCTTGCTCACATACATCCGAAAGAATATTTGCAAATGGCAAGCCAGACGATTCCTTCGTCTAAAATGTATTCGAAAAGAAATCCGACATTCTTTCATAATAAAACATTTTTCTTTTCTTTTAAGTTATCTGTCTATACCGACTGATATGTTTGTTTTCTTCTTTTTTATTTTTTAAACATCCCAGTTTGAATCGTTTTCATTTTGTAATATGAGGAGAGACTATGCACAATTCTGCGTCACGATGCCATAAATGTAATCCCTCTATGGGCAGATCGTACAAAAGGGCAAGAAAATATAGTCATTTACCCAAATGCTAGTGACAGCAGTTTTAACTTGGTCTAGTGATGGACCCCTCAAAATGTAACCAAACACTCATTGGTCACTGGTAATTATGTTATGTTGTTCATTATTAGTATTATTGTTATTGTTCGTTGTTAAGTCTTTTTAATAGTGAGAGTCTTAGAGTCTTATTAGAGTTTGTCGTTGTGTCTTAGAGAGAGAGAGAGAGAGAGAGAGAGAGAGAGAAAGAGAGAGAGATTGTTCGTGTTATGACGTGATTCATATAAATAAAAATGTTCATACTTAGATGTGTTGAAGCTCTTAGAGTGAGGAGATAGTGTTGAGACAGTCTTAGTGTTCATATTGTGTATGTAAGATGTATATGTAAAGACATTTTAAACCACATGATATACAAGACATATAATGACAATTTTCACTTTACCTTTTGGTAGAATTACAACACAAAGACGACGTTTATAAAAACACATGATGGGTTCATTTCTTCTCCCGACCGGTCGTGGTTTTCATCATCAAGAATTCAAAGCTTCACATATTAAGTTTCTCGCTTCTAGACGTTCGAATCTCAACTGCAGACTATCGTCTCTCGTCCTTAGACTCTCTCTGACTCTCCCTCAATTTCTCCAAAGTTTCTAACTATATCGAGAACTTCCCATTTTCCATGACGTCATACACATGTTAAAACATGTGTCTTCTTTCACGTGTTCTGGAAATGCGTGTCCAAAACTTTTTCCTTTGTTTACAAAAGGAATTTTAACCTATATTCCCAGTAACCTATTTTTCCAATATGTTAAAAACATGTTTATTAAATTATCTTGTAGTTGCATTCTTTCAATTGAATTTTCATAACAGAATTGACAACGCACATTCTTTTCTTGAAACTATTTTATCTCTAAGCCAAACAATGGTTTGTTTTCACATTCCATTGCTAATTCTCTCTCGTAATCTATTTCTAAACCTAAATCACGAGGTTCGAATTTCGTCTATGCTATTTCATTTTCATTTTAACTAAATCTCTCTATTTTTTATACTTACATGAAAAGGGGACAGCCCTTATCATGTAACAATTACGCGCATGACCTTAAGTCGGTGTGGCGATACCTAGAACACGTTGGCTGGTCGTATGTTGTCTAATATTTGATCCTTATTCAGGTACTCTGGTGATTGCTAATATGTGCTTCTCTCAGCTACGACATGGACATCAAGATAGATTTGAAACAACTGAGTTTTTTTTTCAAAATCAACAGACGATAAATAATTAACGAACACTCGGAGATCATTTTCTTTTAAACAAAAAAATAAAATTTGCGTAAAACAATATAGTTTATGTGAGAAAATTTAATCGATTCGGACTTCGTATTTAAATAGATTATTTTCTAGATGCAGGATTCTCTCGCACTTGGGGACTTCAACACTAACTTTAAAATTCTTCGAATTCACAGAGCTGTGATTTGTATCTTGGGTCAGGGGAGAAAAAGAATGCAACGAGGCAGAGGCCTGCACCCGGGCTGGCTCGAAGGAAAATGACCTCGTTTTTATGAAAACCTCTCATTCTGCCTCCGAGATTAGAACTTCCTCCTCTTTTTTTTTCTTATCCATTCTTCATCTCCCTTCTCTATTTCTTTTTTTTCCTTTCTTCCGATTTTCTCTCTCTCTCCCCTTCTTAAATCTCTTTCCTTTTCTCTCTTTTAAGAACTCTGCTATCAAACTATTCAAGAGATTCGTCCCCCCCTCCTCCCGATCCAATCTTGCAAAACAAGCATGAAACCCTTTTCTGCTTTCTTACTTTGTTATGGAGACTAAACTAACGAAGAAAAACGAAGAAAAACAAAGCTTGTTTTAAATTCTTTTTCGACTAAAAACATGTGACTGATTTCGCGGCAACTTCCGACGATATCCGCTAGAGCTGTTCATAAACTGTCACCTTCATTTAATATTAAAAGATTTATCCTTTTCCGATATGCAGAAATTTGGGGCATCTTGAATTCTTAACAAGTGTCAACAACACCTGACTCGCCAGGGTTGCCCAAGGTCGCCTGACATAAGAAACTTAAATTTTTCCTTATTTTTCATAATCGATCGATAAGTTATTTCATATGAATATTAATAATGCTAACACTGGCATTATTTTTATTATCAATGTTCACGGACATTGTATACTCGTATATATATATATATATATATATATATATATATATATATATATATTAGTGGGGAGCGTACACCTGTCTTATCAAAGAACATACTGTTTATTTTATACGCCGGTTCCTTCTTGTGCGGTGATAAAACTTGTCAAACGCACTTGTGATCTAGGCTGTATAATATTTGGTCAAAATCATTCCTTCTTTAATGGAATTTTCCATTCAAGGATTTTTTATACTTAGCGCAGGCATTCCGATGCAAAACCTATCAAAGAACAAGTAAATTGGTGTGAAATTAAAAACAAATCAGCCCAGACATTTCTGAATCCATAGAGAACTCTCTCTTTCGCACACACACAGACACACGCAGACAAGTTTATTCCATTATTTTTCACCTTTTATTCATGCCAATCTTTTAATTTATGAAGCTCAATGTAACTATAGAACATATACAAATAAATGACAAAAGTCTATATTCCAAATTTCAAGATGTTGACCGTCTTACCGTTTCTAAAAAGAAACTCATATACTTTTAAAAAAATATTTCTTTTAAAATTGAAGATTTCCTTTTGAATTGATGAGTAAAGGGCAAAATAAATTTAAAAAAAAATGGCATAATAAATATATGAATGATTCTGCGCTACAATATTGTAGTACTGTCAAGAGTTGAGCATTTCAACATGTTTAGAGAAATAAACGGTAAGACGATCAAGATCTTGAAATTTGGAATATAAACTTTTATCATATATATATATATATATATATATATATATATATATATATATATATATATATATATACTGTTTCGTTGTATCGTAATTCATCAGTGCGGCTAGACTATCATCTTTCCCTAATCGGAGATCGGACCTACAACCATCGCGTTGATAATCGGCAGTTCTTACCTCCGGCCCATGAGATCGGTGCTCGCAAATGACTTCATCAAATGTCTATTTAAATAGACATTTGCCCACCGCTTTTACAGTGCTCGAGCTGCTTGTTTATTTACAAACAAACAGCGAGACTGGCTTTATAGCCAATTAAGCAGAAGGTGATATAAATTTACGAAAGCGCTCTACACCGAAAAGGGGGGGATTGCTTAAAATATATAGTCATCCACATACGGTACTGTTTCGTTGTATTACAACTCATCAGTGCGGCTTGACCAGCACCTTTTCCCAGCTGGTTAACATCTTGAAATTTGGAATGTAATAAACTTTTGTCATATATATATATATATATATATATATATATATATATATATATATAGAGAGAGAGAGAGAGATAGAGAGAGAGAGATAGAGTACTGTTTCGTTGTATCACAATTCATCAGTATGGCTAGACTAGCACCTTGTCCTAGTCGGGAATTGAACCTACAACCATCGCGTTAATAGTCGGCAGTTCTAATCTTTCTTTGTCTCTCGTTCTTTCTATCTCTCTCTCTCTCTCTCTCTCTCTCTCTCTCTCTCTCTATATATATATATATATATATATATATTAAGTACGATCGAAATATTTATTTATCTGCTTCAATTTGTATATTTTTCACGATTTCTTTTTAAGTCATTTTTGCAAAAAGAAAAAAAATAAAGAAAGAACAGCTTTAACTTACTTATTTCATCTGAAAAACAAATTCGTTTTCGTGTTATGACTAATGGAAAACAGCTTTAATAATTTCATGAGCGACGTGAAATTATATACGGTTTTAGCGTTTATTATACTTTTGGCGTACAAGAAAAATCTTGCTTCATTTTAACATTTTGGAGTTGACACACGAATCTAGCTATCTATGTCGGTTTATACCAATTGATGTATTTCTATCTATCTATCTATCTATCTATCTATCTATCTATCTATCTATCTATCTAGCTTACTAGCTAGCCTGACTATATCCAAACCAAGCATATATACATATCTTTTACATGGTAGTCACCACTTATCAAGGCCCGGAAGCCACTCGGGGATAAGGGGTATTGCGTGTACAGTAATCAATGGGATAATATCGTAGTAATCGTTAGTAATGGAGATTTGATAAAGTGTCTTACTTAAGGGGCGGTTTATCAGGAATTTTTTATGTTGGACTTGAAGACATCCAAGTTGTAGTCAGGTGGGAAACAGGCAGACGGAAGAGAGTTCCACTGGCGTGCACTTCTAAGAAAGAAGCTTTGTTCATGGAATCTACGTTTTCGTTTTGGCACAGATAAAGAGTGGGGAAAACTTTTGACAGTGATTTCAGCTAGACAGGTGTTTATCGTGAAAGATTGGCGAGGGGGGACCAGAGATTTGAGCTCAGACGAGCACTTGCCATGGAAGTAACGATAAAAACAAATACAGGCTTGCAACGTCTCTTCTGTGGGAGAAAGGTTGCAGCTAAGAGAAAAGGGCATTCCCCACTAGGCTATGAAGTCTATTTTGTACTCTGTCAAGGCAGGATAGGCTGTTTTTAGCAGCTCCTGCCCAGATGTGGCAGCAGTACTCCATCCTTGGATGTACTTGGCCTTGACTTGTATATAGATAGAGATTTGTATCAGCAGTGAGATATCTTCTGGATCAGTAGAAGGATCCTACCATTTTTCTAGCGACATCAACGAACTAAAAAAAGATAAGACAATGTAACGACATGCCACTATGGCGAAATAAGTTTTTTTATGATTGGCTTGTTAAATAACGTTGGAAGTTTAAATAGAAAACGAAAATAATAATGTAAAACCTTATTTTATTTAAAAAAAAAACGTACTTATTGAATCACCACACACGAGCGACCAAGAAACCAAATAAGAGAGATTAATTATTAATGCTTAACTTCTTTAACATTCTATCTAGCAAAATGGTTAACGCGCAGACGGACAGACATCGGAAACATCCAACTTAGATTGCTTCTACATCATTTGCGCGTCCGTTCACTTGACTTTCAATGGAGAGACTGCCTGAAATCCTTTGTTCTCTCTCACTCTAAAAACGTTACGTCATCATATTCCCAAATCGTTCGACTATGTTGTATCTATAGAGCTTTACCCTTTGGTCCCCATTTCTTCACGTCACGTGTCCATGACAAGTACGTTTGCAGCTAGGTTATCCTGACATGTGTTATAATCTGCCTGTTATCACGTTCGCATTAGCTGACTTAACCGCCACTTACTGATGTAGGGTTCTAACTATATAATAAATAATTTGTCAGTCCGCACATAATTTTTACGCAACCAACACAGCAATTTTCACGTTTGTTTATGTCCCTTCGCTCGATCTTTTTATATGTACTAGCAGGCGTATTTAGAGCGTGATTGGTGTGTTTAGCTGCTTAGAAGGAAAGGCACAGAGAGAGAAAGAGAGAGAAAGAGAAATAAAGATAAAAAGAGGAAATATGGAGAAAAAGAGCGAGTAATAGAGAGAGAGAGAGAGAGAGAGAGAGAGAGAGAGAGAGAGGGAAATAAATATAAAAAGAGGAAATAAGGAGAGAAAGAGCGAGTAATAGAGAGAGAGAGAGTGAGTGTGAGAGAGAGAGAAATAAAGATAAAAAGAGGAAATAAGGAGAGAAAGAGCGAGTAAGAGAGAGAGAGAGAGAGAGAGAGAGAGAGAGAGAGAGAGAGAGAGAGAGCATAAATATTAAATAGTTCCCGTCATACTCTATTTTTATATGGCCATCCGGTGATTTTGACTTTTTATTTTTACTCCACGTCACATAACTACGTATTTTAAAATTAAACGATTTCCAAGCGATATGTGATGTTGGTTGTTCTGCAATATTTATCTACTCGATTTATCTGATCATCTTATTGGCCTTATTTCTTTCAATGGTTATTATTGGGGCAGCAGCGCTTTATATCTCAAAAGCCTTTGGTAAAGTCTGGCATTAAAGTCTTCCAATAAAAGTTGGTTTTACGGTATTACTTATATACAAATATTTAATACTAGCGGGGACGCAAAGCCTTGCCGGGTCGTAGATACGCTGATATATATTTTAATTAATGCAGATTTCGTATTTATTATTACAGAATCAATTTGTTTTTACGGAACATATATATGCAGCCAATATTATATATATATATATATATATATATATATATATATATATATATATATATATATATATATATATATATATATATAATATTGGCTTCAAAAGTTAAAAAAAATGACTTGGGTGCTATCAGCTAGATTCGAAACCAAATCATTTAGCGCGTCTATTGTTTCTTACGGTTTGAGCTAATAAAAATGAAACTGCGGTACTAACCCTAAGGCAGGGTAACCGGCTTTCTCCGAAGGAGAAAGTTTCATGGGAGTAAAAAATTCACAAGCGGTCTCCAGTCGCATGTCTATCCCCGTTAGGAGAGATGACGAACTTAGATTTTTGCCACTTTTATTTGAGCTAACCAGACAGATAGATAAAAACATTATGTCATTTGTAGCTATGATTTAATTGGCGCATGCATAAAACTAATGGAAATATATCGGCAAGTTGAAATGAACATTCTGTATTTCAACTTGCTAACATGTAGGAGTTATTCATTCATCCAAACAAAGATTTTACTCACTATAAACTATCCTTGGTCTATGATTACTATTTCCTGTTAATTTCAGTGTTACGTGACCAGTAGTTTAAGAGCTTATCGGTGAAATATTTGCACATAGACACACACATACACACACCTATTGTTTTATTTATATAGAAAATCGTATCGCTTTTAGCTAAAAGAAAGATCCAAGTCGTTCTTGATGGCAGAAGATCAAAACAACAGCACATTAATATAGTATCCATGATCTTCATAAACAACTTCCTTTGTGAAATCGCGATGGATGTATATGCTGATGACACCACGCTCTAATCCTGACAGCACCACGAATCGAATGCACATCCAAGGTCATGGCTGAATACATAGAAAATGATTTCAAGCCTGTATTAGAATAGGGTCGAAAATGGATAGTTGCATTCAATACTACCAAGATAAAACTCTTTTATAAATAATTAATAGAAACCTTTTCAACAACCGACTGTCATGTTACTACATCTGTGCAGCAATTACTAACCTGTCTTGGACAGGCTGCAAAAAGAAAAAGAGTTTCCAACTTTTTGGTCTCACACTGTTTGCCAAACTCTAGTCCCTGTCGCATCGATACAGTGTTGCATATCTATGTTTGTTCTAGAAGTACGTCTACGGAATGTGTTCTGATGAGTTTAACGATATGTAACGCTTCAAAATAGCGAACAATTAGTGACGTCACAGTCGTCTGCCATTTTAGGTAAAAAAACTACAAATATACTGATTGAAACAATTAAAATGTGATGCATATTATTTATATTCTTCGGGCTACTGTTCTCATCTTGGGTGTCATTTTCATAACGTTTCTGTCGATCCAATCTCCGATCTTCTTCAGGTGTATCTTGTCGAACTCGAGAATCTTTCTGTCGATCCGGAGAATCATTTTGCCGAACTCGGGAATCTGCATGGAATTTCGAACGAAACCCTTTATTTTATCCACAGCGTTCCTTCAGGCATGACTCGGTGTTGTATTGTCGGATATATATAACGAGTGTATATATACGTGTGTTCATACACGTCTAGTCTATATAAATATACGTGTGTATGAAACCGAAGCTCGTATCGTCTAGTGGTTATAAATGTTCGTTGTGTGTGTGTGTGCGTGTGTGTGCGTGAATGTGTGTATGTGTGTGTCTATGTGTGTGTGTGTGTGCGTGTTTACAAATATTTAAACCGAGTTCACGCGACATGGACAAAGTAACAGCTATTTCTGGACAGGTTCAGCAAACATAACCCATTATCACACAATGTCTGTTTGATAACGGACTACTAATCTTAGGTTAGTAGGCTCCCTTCGTCTCTTGGATACTGCAAGAAAACATTTCTCTGTGAAGCAGTAACAACAGGATTTCTTTTTGTTTTTGTCATTCTCAACAGTTAGGTTTTTCCCTCAGGGATTTACAATGCTTTCTCTTTCTTTATTTCTTACATCGTCTATTAGTAGGTCAGCCGAATGCTTCCACGACTGACAAAGTCAACCTCCTTTCTCTGACTCTTCCTTGTACCTCTAGTCTATATATAAAAACGTACTCTTCTTTGTTACCAGTTAAATTCCATTGTTTATTGTTTATAAAATTGAATTCCTAAATCTATTTTATTACATAGATATCTCTGTAATATCTTATTCATAAACACTTCTAAATCTAAGTTTACTTTTTAACATACATATTTTAGCTAAAGATTCCTTTCTTTCAAAACATTCTCTCTGAATATCTTTTTCTACATAACACTTAACAAATGAATAATATTAATCGTTCAGACCTTTGGCACTGCCCGCCACAACATAACACAGGTACTACACTGTAATCATAGCCAAAAGGCCCAACATAACATCAGCTGAAGTCTTAAATAATTCGCAATTGTATTTTGAGTGTCGCTTGTACTGAAGATCGAACCTTTACAACAGAATTTTACGAAGTACTTTATCCACTACGTGACGAAAAATTCCCGAGTTTGACAAGATATACTTAAAGAAGACCGAAGATTACATCGGCTGAAACGTCGTGAAAATAACACTCAAGATGAGATGAGTCAGAAAAATACAAATAATACACATAATACATGTTCATCTGATAAAATACAGAAATTTAAAATGTAATGTTTTTCAAATATAACTAAATTTCAAACCCAAGGAATATTCTAAATCATATTATGTGTGATTACACTATTTAGGAAACGTCGTAGGGAAGCAGGCGTTGATTAACTCGGTTTTCGTATAACAATTACCGAAGATATACCAAATTTTATTTCAATCTATGTCTCTATCTTTATGAATTTGTCTCTGTCTTCATCTCCATCTATCTCTCTCTCTCTATATATATATATACGTGTATATGTGTGTGTCTATCTATCTATCTTTGTATCTGAATATCAGTTAAAAACATTTGTGCATCAGTCAAACAGTTTATCTATATATCTACGAGGAGCGTGCAATAAGTAATGCCCCTGACCCACTTCCAGTTATCTGATCTAGCTGAAACTTTGCATGTGCAATGATTTATATCTCTACGAATTATGTGGCAAATTATAGCTCTGAACTAATTGTGGTTTCTGCTTTACATGTGTTTGAACTGAGTCAGGTGTGAAATGGAGCATGTTGAATGTCGAACAGTGATCCGGTTTCTGTATTTGAAAGGACGCACACCACAGGAGACTTTTGATTAAATGAAAGAAACTTATGGTGATAATGCTCCATCATATGACCTTATAAAACGCTGGCATCGTGATTTCAAACATGGCCGGAAGTCTGTGGAAACAGCTCCCAAACCTGGTCGCCCCCTTCTGCAATTGATGAGGAATCTGTCCGTCAAGTTGAAGCTGCCGTTTTGGAAGATAGGCACATTACTATTCGCCAAATAGCCCAAGATGTCAAGATTAGTACAGGGTCTGTGGAAACTATCATTCATGACCATTTGCATATGCATAAGGTGTCTGCCAGATGGATTCCCAGGTTGCTCACACCATTCCAGAAGCGAGAACGCGTCGAGTGCTCGAGGATGAATTTGGAGATGTGTCAAGGAGATGAGCCAAATTTTTTCAAAAGACTGATCACACAGGATGAAATCTGGGTCCATCACTATGATCCAGAGACCAAAGCCCAGTCAATGCAGTTGAAGCACTTGGACCTCCAAAAAAGGCAAAGGTGCAGCCCTCCGCTGGCAAGGTCATGCTCACAGTCTTCTGGGACACGACGGAGTAGTGATGCTAGATTTCCTGGTAAAGACTATCACAATTACAGGAGCCTATTATTCTTCACTTTTGAGGAAATTAAGGGAAGCTATCAAAATCAAGAGGTGGGGAAAGATCAGCAAAGGTACCCTCCTCCTGTAGGACAACGCTCCGGTCTACAACTCGCATGTCGCCAGAGCAGAAGCACGGGCGGGTGGTTATGAAATCCTTCTCCATCCTCCCTACTCTCCTGACCTTGCACCCTCTGACTTTCACCTCTTCCCAGCCATAAAGTTGTTTTTGAAAGGAAAGCGTTTCCCAGATGATGCAGTCTTGATTTCTGATGGAGGACCAACCTGGGGTGTTCTAAAAAAGCGGTCACCAGAGCTGCACCAAACGATGGGAGAAATGCATAACTCTAGGTGCTTCCTATGTAGAGAAAGTCTAATAACTGTGCCAAGTTTCGTTGCTCTACTGTTATGGAAGTGGGTCAGGGGCAATTCTTATTGCACACCCCTCGTATCTTGTACCAACCAATCTGGATATATATCTCAGCGTAAATGAATTTATTTAAAATAACCTGATTACTATTTATTCCAATTCTAACTGATACTCATGTATATTCTTTTTTAACTTTACTTATACGCAACACGTGTGTCCAAAACCATTAGTTCATTTTTCGTTTCTTTTACAGTTCATGCTGAGTGATTTCATGTCTCCTGGCGCTGTATTACCCCATCGCCAGTGTGGCACCAGTCTCGACGAACAGCGACAATTTCATTCCGAGACAACAATGGAAACTTTAAAAGATTTTGAGACAGAATACCTTTCCAGTGATCCAGAAGTTTTTGTTGGTAAGTAGCCACAAGTGTGTGTGCATATATATATATATATATATATATATATATATATATATATATATATATATATATATATATATATATATATATATATATATATATATATAAAGTAGGTTTTGAAAATATATATGCCATTATGCTACACGGAATTTTCCGCGTTTTATCATCGTGAGGATTCTTCAGGCTATTGCATGGACTCGATGTTGCTACGTGTCTTTTATGTTGCCATGGTACTGAGTTTAGTAGTCAGCCAATCAGATTAGTTGTTATTCACACACACATTTATCGTAGCCAATAGGTGCGCGTTTATCATGCAAGGAAAATTTGACCTTTATTTCACATGTTTTCCCCCCCTTTTTTTGACGGGGTCTAGTTTCTGTTTTCTTTGTGTTGGGAACTGACCTAGTTTTTATCTGGATGTTTTTCACTTACTTTTTATTTTATACTAGTTTATTAGTTTATGTATTTGTTTGTATATTAATTATTATAATTACGATTATTATTTTTGTTATTATTATTATTATTATTATTATTATTATTATCATTATCATTTATTTATGTGTTTGTATGTGTGTGTGTGTTGCTATCCTAGGTATAGTTTATTTGTGTATACACACGTATACTATTTCACTCCTTCAGTTTAATAAATGCTGGATTTCTTTAAAGTTTAGGATAGCTTATTTCTCAATCAAATATAATCTACAAGAATCGTCTAAGTTTCTACATGTGCTAACCTGCCGTACTATTTTCTACTCTACTATTGGCGATCGTCCACTTTCCTTGAGTTCCCAGTAGTGATTTGGTAATGCCGATTAAATACAGCATTACCGAATTACTACTGACAATTCAAGGAAAGTGGACGATCGCCAATATTAGAGTGGAAAATAGTATAACATGTCGGCACACAAACGTTGTCTAGGGAACCGTCTTTACCAAACTCTTCTGTCGATGTTTAGTCTATAGACTTGAAACTTGATAGATGAGGGATTTGAACGTGTGGAACAAATTCAATTTTGTCTTTAGCTGGTAAAAATAGCTGCTAAGGTATGAACATTGAAAAAAAGGAACTTAGCAAGCGTAAGTCGACTTAAAGTGCTGTTCTACTAATGCGCAAATGATAAACGTTAACATCGGTTTATTTTTATTTATTTATTGGAATTCTTTGAGATGAGTCATTTGCATATTTATTTATTTATTTGCGGACTATTATCCTCATCTTGTTGTTTAATAACGTTTCGACCAACTACTCCTCTGGCCTTCCTTTGGGTATGATTGTCTAAAGATAGTAGTTTCGATCCTACCCATAGTCGGCAAAAAAACGAAAAAAAAGCACAGTGAATCGACAACAACTATGGAAGGCAGTAATTACTGAGGATACAGTTAAGAGACTCAACATTCCTATCCTGTCGCGGTTAACTACCTGACGAAGGCAAGAGGAATAGTTAGCCGAAACGTCGTGAAACATCGTTTCATTTTTATCTAATTTTTATCCATCTGATGATACCTCAAATGCTAACGACTAAGGCTGAAGCACTAAATATTTTCGTTTTGGATTCTAGCTGATGGCACCCAGGTCATACTTCTTTTTAACTTTTGAAATCACTACTATATATTTGAATGTTCATATCTATCTATCTATCTATCTATCTATCTATCTATCTATCAAAATATGCACATAATCTTTTTATCTATCTTTTTATCAACCCCCCCTTCGTAAGTATCTTATTATTATTCGCTTGTAAATAAAATTCTATCCATCACCTGTTATTTATTCTCGCTTTCACATTCAACCTATGAAAAGCTACATCTTTTTTTAACCTAATTTTTTGTCACCATGAAAGCGAAATATTTTAGACTTATCAATAGTGATTCACGATGGGAAGAACGCATTGCCTTCCATGTTCAGATGTGCTGAGCGTGCCTATGCTTTTGTATTTTTTTAGTATAAGAAAAGGAAACAGAAAACTGAAAAAGTAATAGAGCAGACTGTGACAGTCAATTATATTAGAGTGTATTAGTCGAACAGGGTTAACCGGCGTTGCCTGGGAATTAAATTAGTCCTTTAATATTATCAAACAAAAGCAAAACATGTATTATATAGATTTGTTATTTGAAATAGAGTTAAAAAATCATTCTTATCCTTTATGTTAAGGGAATATCGAAAATTCGAAATAATCAAGTGCACAAATCGAATAATTGCTTTAAAATGTAAGTGGTCGAT
This sequence comes from Euprymna scolopes, assembly GCF_053919585.1. Taxonomy (NCBI): domain Eukaryota; kingdom Metazoa; phylum Mollusca; class Cephalopoda; order Sepiida; family Sepiolidae; genus Euprymna; species Euprymna scolopes. The sequence goes on along the minus strand of NC_136483.1, from coordinate 19,527,551 downwards.
AAAGAATTCACTATTCGACTTTTGTTAAAAGATTAGAAAAAGTTTAATCTTTTACAAAGAACTGGAAATGCATTCCGGTGGAATTTTTTTTTTTAAATCATATACTTTTTGTGAATAAATAAATATAATGTAAAAAAAATCATGCACTCGGATTTAATTTAAAAATAAATTTATTTCTAAAAGTACAAATTGCCTGTATTATTTTTGTTAATGTTGTGGGGACTCACCTATACACCATATATAAACCTTTTAAAACGGTATAAATATACCAAGAGTTACCATTCTATGACGTATCTCGTAGTAATCGTAGTCGAGGTACCATGCTCGACAATCAGTCAGACAGAAAGTGGATCATATTGGTAGCCTTTTACCTGTCAAACTGAGGCTATCTCTAGGAGGTCCACATTACTATGCCTTGCCTTCCACCTTTCTAGATAAACAAGTTTATTGCTTGTTGTCTGATGCACTCTCACTGGGGAATGCCGACGGTGCTTCTGAGATATTTTTTCAAGGTTTGAATATTCCGTCGGCTTTTGATAAATTTAACCAATATATATATATATATATATATATATATATATATATATATATATATATATATATATATATATAATTCTATTCCACCTTACAGATGTATATACCCTTGAAAAGTCCTTCTGTACGAAAAGCGCTTTGGGTGTTGTTCTTTTTGCATTTCGTGATTTTTTCTTTTTTTTTTCTTAATCGACTTATTTTATAACATTCCGAATAGTGTTCAGTTTTTTCTTGGGTTGTATTACACTTCGTGATTTTGTTTCTTTAATCGACTTATGTATTATTTGTTAACATTCGATTATGGTTCACTTCTTTCTCTTTATATATATATGCTAGCGGAGGTACCCGGCGTTGCCCGGTTGTTTGGAAGTGTGTGTGTAAGGGGGGTAAAGTAAAGAATAAGCGGAGTAATAAGCCTGGTTAAATATTATAAACAAACGATGTTAAACTTCTGTAAAAAATCAGCCCCCCCAAAAAAAACAGCCAACAAACGTAAAACGTATTTAAAAAAGAAATCGGAAACACAAAAAGCAAAAATCAGGGGGAAAAATGAACGTGTTTTGAAAAACAAAAACACAGCAAAAAGCGGAAGAAATGGCATAAATAACCCTTCGATCCGCTTTGTCCAATGGTGCGTTTCACCCAGCAGAAAATGAACGTTAAAATTCCATTCCAGTTTTTTAATCAACTACAAAACGAAATAAAGCTAAAGAAAAAAAAATGGCATAATAACCTTTCCAATACTCCATGGTGTGTTTCACCCAGTAGAAAGCATAGAACGAAAAGGAACGTTAAAATTCCATTCCAGTTTTTTTTAAAGTAACTACGAAGTGAAGAAAACTCAACCCGGTGTTTCTTCGTACTGTCCCTTGTTAACGATCCCACAACGGTGTAAATGGTGGCGGGGGAAGGAGGAATTTATTAGAGAGAAAAGATTTTACAACTTCCATTTATTCTAACCGATTTTGGCAGTGAACTATCAGCAGAAATACAGGAATCTACGATTATCAAGGAAGTGTAGAGGTAATATGCCTATAACACACCTCAGATAATGTGCTGCAGTTTGAGCATATTATATTTGCACGAAATGTCTTGATTTTTAAACCTATTAAGGTCAAAATCAGAGGGAAAAATGAGTTCATTTAATATATATAGATATATATATATATATATATATATATATATAAATAGGGATATATATATAGGGATATATATTTATATATATATATATATATATATGACTACTTAATTTAATCACATAAATTAATATACGAAAGTATTGATTCATGCGTAAATTTTAAGTATTTACTTCAACAGTGCTCAATACGTAGGTAGACCTAGGTAGTAAGTTATAAAATATATATGGCGATTAAGCTACACAGAATATTCCGCGTTTCATCCACGCTAGGATTCATCAGGCTCATGCGAGGATTTTTTAGTTGTCTCGCGTTTTTATATATGCACCTTCTATTGAGTTTTTAGCTAACCAATCAGCTTTCTAGTTTCTACCGCAACCTTCCTAATCAGCCAATGAGCAGCCACTTACAGGACAAAGGCCCAGCTGACACGTTCATTTGTGTGTGCTGTTTTTGTAGGGAGCATCCTGACCTATTTTAAAACTAGGTTAAGTGTTTTTTATGTTAGTTTATATATATATATATATATATATATATATATATATATATATATATATATATATATATATATGAATATATTTATATACGTATATATATATATATACATATATGATAATTTTTGTATATGTATGTTTATTTTATTTTTTTATTTTCTATTGTTATTGTTAGTTTTAAAATTATTTTGCATCGCTATCCTAAAGTAAAGTTTATCCCGTGAACACAGTTGCTCGCTATTTCTCTCATACAGTTTAAAAGATGTTGAGGTTCTTTAAAGTATAGGATTCGCAAATTTTTCATGAAGGCACAATCTACATGGATCGTCTAGGTCTCTACATCTGTTTGCTTGTCTTACTATTTTCCATTCGACTACCGGCGAATGTGCGCTTTCTTTGAGTTCCCAGTATTTGTTTGCTAGAGTTGTTTTCATTCGGTGTTTTTTATTGTTGAATGTACTTTTGTGGTCATAATATCGGGTTTTGAAATCTAAGGAAGTCATACCTACGTAGTATTTCTTGTTATTCGGGGTTTCTTTCGCAAATATTGTGGCCTAGTAAACTAATCTTTTGGTTACACATTTATTTTGAAGCGGGCAAATTGTGCGGTATCTGCAGTTGCATTCATTTATCCTGGTATTGGTATTTTTGTTTTTAGTTCTAGTATGGTCGTCGTTGTCCGGAGTTGGTTCATTATTATTATTATTATTATTATTATTATTATTATTATTATTATTATTATTATTATTATTATTATTATTATTATTATTATTATTTCTACTAGTTACATATGTGTCCTCTGTGTTAGTTTTATTTTTGTCGTGGTATCCACTTTTTTATTGTTTATTTTGTTGTTGTTTTCATTGCTTTTATGTAATATTTTATTATGCGCTTTAATTATCATCTCTAAATTGTCGCAGCAGCTGTAGGATAACTTTAGGTTATTTTTATTGAAAATTTTGTGTAAGGTATTGGTTGTGGGGAAGTAATCTTCAGTAAGATCTAGAAATTTCTTTACAAGTTTTGTTTTTAACATTTGATTCTATGGCGCCGTATACCAGATTATATTTCTTTTTCTTCTATTTTTGATTTTATTATAGTTATTGGCATTTCGTTGCTTATATTTGATGTCAATATTTTTGTATCGACTATTTTTAGGGCTGTTTCATAGATATTGATTGACCTGTTAAATACATTTTCATCGCTTGAGTTGTTGCTGAATCTACTTTCGATCGAGTTAGGAATCTGTTTTATAATTGATGTTGGGTGGTTGGACTTAGGGTTTACGTATATTGGATTAGCGTTATCTTTTAAGTAGGGTTCATATGTGTTTTTATATATGCTTCACAAGCATATTTCATACTACGGATATCGGCCTATATAGAGACGATGGACTAGCTATAATAAAAGACTCCAACAAAGTCAAGGAAGATAACTTTAAGAAAATCATACACAAGGAAATGAAAAAGTAAGCATAAAAGTAGACGTACTAGCTAACATAAAAATAACAAACTTCCTCGACGTAACGTTAAATTTAGACAAAAACAATTTTTTTGCATATAGAACATAATCCTGAAATTATGTCATTGATTTTCCATATATCCTGTCTGTATGATAAATGATAAAAAATTCCACTTAGCTTTAACAGCTTCCTATAGTTTCACGGTATTACCGATGATCAGAAAAAATGTTTACAACCAACCTAAGTAAAAGAAAGTACCTACTTACGTGACCTCTGTTTTGCACATTTAAAAATTATTTACTTTTTACATAATATTTGTTCAGTAACACGTATTTAAAAATGGATGAAAGTTTTGGAGTCAGTAGATGTAGAACAGTTGGAGTAGCAGGTCTAGTTCACAGGAGAATGCAAAGGATAACACGAAGGAAATGATAAAACTGAACTTAAGAAAAACAGATAAGTAGAGACCTGGCCAGAGATAGGTTAATTTGGAAGTTAATTTCTAAAAATTTGTCAAATACAAGGCAACATATAAAATAGACATTAAACCCATGATGATGATGATGATGATGAACAAAAAACAGTTTTTTCTCACAACAATTTTTATAATAGACGATACGCAACAAGTTAAATAGCAAACTCTAATATTTCAGTTTTCTTAATCGGTGGTATCTATTTATGTGCTTACAGTTAGCTATGAATTCTTGTTTTTTATTTAATAAATTGATTCACATATCTATACTCCTATAAATATGTTTTTGTATGCATTGGTATTTATATTAAAACCCTTTTTTCTATTTATTTAAAAAGAAAACACAACTTTGTTATACATGGGTCATGGAATTGCACTCATCTGCAAAAAATCTAGCTAATTTGCATATTCATTTAAACATTTATTTTTTATTAATTCCCTATTAGTTTATTTTCGGTTTTCTTATGAGATGATCATCTTTAGTTAACTATTACGTGTAATTATATTCGTGATTTATACTTGTGTAAGAAAGTTATAGTAAACGTAAACCTCTTTATATATATATTTATGAATGCGTATATATATATATATATATATATATATATATATATATATATATATTTGTTTAAACAATGTTACCTACCAAATATCTTTCTAGAGTTTTTGGTCTACAGATATGAAACTTAATATATAGGGTATTCGAACCCATGCGAAACTTTGTATTTGGGTTTTAGCCGGGGAAAATCGGTGCAAAAGTGTGAAAATTAAATAAATGGAATTTGCCATATGAAGGTCAAACGACGACATTACGAATATGCATGCGTAACGTAATAGGTATTGGGTCATGTTTTAATTTTTAGCCTTGCAGCAAACATGTCTTCATAGCCCAGACATTAACGTCAAAGAAAAAAGTAAATCGTAACCTAAACGTTTTGGTTTCGATGCTCGGTGGTGGCGCGCGACTCAGTTTTAAAAAATAAAACTTTTTAAATAATTACTATATTTTGGGTCCAATATAATATAATAATAGATACGAAATCTGCATTAATCAAAATATCATATTTAAGCGTATTTTTCGCCCGGGCAATGCTGGGCGGATTGCAAATATATATATATATATATATATATATATATATATATATATATATATATATATATATATATATATATATGTGTGTGTGTGTGTGTGTGTGTGTGTGTGTGTGTGTGTGTGTGATTTTATATGGTTTTTATTGTAAACATTTCATTTAATAATATGCTTATCCCCTTATTTATTTTGTTGTGTTTAATCAGCAATTAATAATTCGAGATAATTCCAGTAAATATATGTGGTAAGGAATGTTCAATGTTTTAAAATGTTGCAGACCTGTGTTTCAATAGAAAGAGGTCCAGTTGCCCATGAAATAGAAACGCGATTTCAGTAGACAACACATTAATGAAATTATATGCCTATTGTATTTTATCTGGATTTGATAAAAAATAGTGTTAATAAATCTTTCAACAATGCAATGCGCCATGAATTATAGCACACCCTAAAATAAATGTACTATCTGGTAAAGATAACACGTGAATTCTGAGTCTGTAGGGAAGCTTGTAATGAAAGATTTTGCCGAAGGCAAATATGGTTTTGAGCGTCGACGGCATTGTGTTCCCACATTTTGTTTCTAGATAAATGCGTTCAGTTTTTTTTTTATAATAATCCGATGGTGAGCTTATTCTTTCTTTCTTTTTTCTTTCTGATTGTACTTTTAGGTTTTTCTATTACTTTCTTTCTCATTTCTTGTTCTTTTTTGTTTTTTCATTCTTTGTTCTTACTTTTCTGACCATATCTATTTTCACTTTTTCTTTCTTTCGTTTATTATATTTTGCTTTCTTTTTTCCTTCTTTTTTTTCTTATTTATTCTTTTCAATTCTTTTATAGTTTATCTTTTTTAAGTTATCTTTCTTATTTTCTTTTTCATTTCGTTGTCTCTTTATTTCTTTACTTTCTTTCCTGTTTTATTGGTTTTTCTTTCATTCATTGTTTTTATTTTATTAATTTGTTCGTTTATTCGTTCATTAATTCATTCATTAGTTCATTCATTAATTCATTCATTATTTCATTCATTTATTCATCCATTCATTCGTTAATTCATTCTTTTTTGTAGTAACTATGTTATTATATTTGTTGACTTTTTTCCTGATTTAATTATTTTTTTTTACTATCTTCGTATGTTTGTTGACTTTCTTTTCTTTCAAATGCCTTTATTTCATTCATTTATAGTTTACTCATTCTTTATTTGTTTATTTACTATCCTCTCATATTTGCTACCTTTATTTGCTTCCATAACACTGTATTTTATTCTTCTTTTCTTTCATTCGTCTTTTCTTTCTTTTTTTCTAATCCATTTTTGTGTGATACTTTCTTCTCAAACTTTTAGTTTCTTTGTTCTGTGAAATAAACAAGATTGTCTCTCTTATTTTCTTATTATTCGTTCCGCCTTTATTTCTCTCCCCTCAGCAAAAAGTACTTGTCACCTTTGCGTTCAGACAATTCATTCAAAGCTTCAATTCTACACACGCAACGCACGTTCCTCTTAATCCCTTTGATTTTAACCCCATGCCTGATATAATTAGCTCTCTACGCATATTAATACCTTCTTTCTAATCTATCTATCTATCTATCTATCTATCTATCTATCTACCTATCTATCTATATATCTATCTATCTCTTTCTTTCTTTTGTAACGCGCGTAAAATAATTTTACTAACGACACGTGGTATTTTCATATTACGTTCCCGCACGTCGAGAACCTGATTCAAACAATCCAATCTTTGTATTTTATCAATGATTTAACGATCAGTGGAATTTATTAAAAACTATTCCGGAATCCTATTTACTACTTTCATTGCCATTTTAATTTACTTTTAATATTACCACAAACCAAAGAAGACGTTGATGGATTATCGCTAACAACCGTATGATAATACAGAATCAACCCACTCGCAACCGTTAGTTGAATCTAAAAACGCAACTTGTGGACGGAATACGATTGTTCTTTTTAGAGGAAATATTTTTAGTTTAAACTAGAACGGATAATCTAAAGATACGTCCATTCACTCTGTATGCTTATTAATGAAAATGCTATTTCAGACTTAAGCGTGACAGATAAATGAACGAACAGAGCCCTTACAGAGATTCACGAACGCATTTTAAAATGTAATTTAAAGTTAAATGTGACGGACCATGAATGGACAGCGCCCCTTACAGAAATTCGTGGACGAATTTAAAAATGCAATTTTAAAGTTAAGTGTGACAGACGGACGGATCTATCTACCAACAGCCAGAGCCTCATATACATATGATTGGACGTACCTATAAGTCTGAGTTCTTGAAATACCTCTTAAAAAATAGTCAACATACACACTTTTAAAGATGAATACTACATTTTTCAATCTGATATTCTTGAAGCTTTTCTCTTTTTTCACGTAATTTATGTACATATCCACCTCTCCTTGCCTTTCACAGGATATATTAAGTGTATATATTAAGTGTATATATTAAGTGTATATATTAAGTGTATATATTAAGTGTCCAATTGAAATGCATTATTTATAAGTGTTACACATACACACTCTCTCTCTCTCTTTCTATCTCTCTCACACACACAGAGTCTCTCTCTTTATCGCACACACATACAAACACACACAAACACACACAGAGTCTCTCTCTGTCTATCGCACACACACACACACACACACACACACACACACACACACACACACACACACACACACACTCTCTCTCTCTCTCTTACCACACACACACACACACACACACACATACTCACACACACCGGGTATGCATTATCAAATAAAAAAAAAATCATTTTCATTTTGAAAATTTCAAATCGTTCGAAATTATACATTCTCACTAAACATATTCGAACGCAGACAGATACACACACACATAAACATTTACATATATATTTACACATTTATTATCAATGACATCCATACTAAGTGGTTAACGACACGGACTGATAACCTCGGTGTTTCAAGTTCGAGCCCAGTTCGTCCCACAGAAACATTTTGATCCAACCCCATACTTGACCTTGTGTCTAGTCCCCCCCCCCCCGAAGAGGAAATAAATGAAATAACATTCAAACAGTTTTTGGCACTAGGATTTTCTTGTGCGTTTTCCAACACTAGATTGGAAATTACAAATTTAGTTGAATATCGCATTACTTCAGTTAACTCCGACCATTTTCAAAAGATCTTGTCTAATACATTTTTGCAACGAATCTTAGACATAGGCTAATGCTTCATTGATGATGATGTCGGAACATCAGCAAAATAGCTTAAAACATGTCATACTTTATTCTGTCGGAAACAAGCTTCCAATATTCAAAGCACATGTGTGTTTATGTATATAGTAATTCTTCTAAACACTTCAGAAATCTGCTCCTAATACAAAGATATAAATATTTATGAATTAAAATATAAGCGGAGCGCTTACCTCAACAATTCCAAAGACTCGTCAAGGAATTTTACCCTCGGAGATTGGATTATACTTGAAAAATATTTTCTTCTAATGGAATCGGAACCGTTTAGAGAAAGACTTTGCTCGCTGGATAATTGTAAGTGGAACTTTCCAAAAATTTTAATCGTTTTCTTTTTTTCGTATGATTTAAATGACAGAAGATATGTGACCACTTTTCACCTTATCTGCAAAGTATAGATTCGCATACGTTCGCGCCTACGTTCGTTATATGCACACAAGCATTTATTAGACTTTTCTATTTGATATTTTCGGCAAAATTCGGCATTTTACGCTTCAGTTCGGTGAAACTGCTATTGATGATAGCAAGTCGCTTTATTTTGCAAATAATGTGTCTATTTTTATAAATACTATAAATCTATATGCACTATCAAACCACCCGGCGTTGCCCGGTCATAAAATACGCTTAAATATATTTTAATTAATGCAGATTTAGTATTTATTACCAAAGCGCCAAGTTTCCTATTATCATATTGTACCCAATATATAGTAGTGATTTCTAAAGTTATTTTTAAAATTGTCTTGGGTGTCATCAGCTAAAATCGAAACCAAAACATTTACTTATTAGCTACCATCTGACCTAACAGCAAATACATATCAAAACTTTACAAATTAACGCAGTTAAACGTATGAATATATATTTGCGCATGCGTAAAGGATACACATTAAGTCGACTTGCGCCAATCAAGTTCCAATTTTTCAATTATTTACCCATAGCAGCTATTTAACCAAACGGCCTAAGCTTACGTGTTTTAAATGGTGGAAGGTAGTTCGAAAAGCTTAAATATGGACAGATGATAAGAGTGAGGTGAATAGAACGATGTAACTAATTAAAAGAGAGAGAGAGAGAGAGAATGGGAGAGAGAATGGGAGAGAGAGTGGCGATAGTGAGAGTCTATCAAGATATCACCATGTATTCTAACTTTGTGAAATACTTTGAGTCTTTTGTTTACCCTCTCAAGAATATTCTACGTATAAAATATTCAACTGCACAGCAATAAATATTTTATTGAATTTAATGTAACTAAAAAAGATTGCTTCAAATACGAGAGTCGTTCCAAAATTAAAGCTTCCTAATTTTAAACTCAAAATGTTGAAGAGCTACGAAGACGGGAGTGGTGCCATTAAAAAGAGCGACTTTTTGTGCCCCAGAATGTATATTTCTACATAGTCACCAATATTCTCAGAGCACTTTTGCGACCGATTAGTGATGACTGTGCATGGGCGCATGGAGCGCACTTTGTCATGCAAACGTCGTTCCAAAAGTAAAGCCTTCTAGTGTTTTAATTAAAAAATTGAAGAGTAACCAAGACGGGCGTGATACCATTAAAACGAGTGATTTTTTTGTGCTGCAGAATGTATATTTCTACACAGTCACCAATATTCTTAATGCACTTTTGCCAAAAATTCAATGAATGACATATCACTGCTTTTGACAAGGGTTGCTTTCTTAGAGTTTCACACCGTCAATATCTGTACAGAGAGATGAAACTTTCAGGTAATGAACGCATAAGTTCAGTCATCATAACAATTCAATTTGAAATCCCTTGTGATCCATTCGGGTGGAATAAAAGTAGGAGGCATTACGTTTGGAATGTTCCCTGTAAGGCAAGTAAATAATCGTATTAGTATTTGTTTCGGATTTTAATTTCTTAAACGTTGCGATTTCTATGTCTTATGTTCGCCACTTGAGTGTTATTTGCACAACATTAAAACCGATGTAAACCTCTGCGACTTTCTTTAGGTGTATCTTGTCGAAATCGAGAATCTGCACAGAATTTCAAACGGAACCATTTATTATATCTACGAGGGTAACATACTCTCTCATTCCGTCAGTAACGGTCCTAAGTAAGTTACAATTGTATTCTTAGTATCGCACTGAAAAACTTTCAACTTCCAGAAGTGTACCACTTACAACTGAATTTTACCAAGTATATATCCGTTACGTTACGGGTCCTAGCGCAAAGATCGAAAGACTTCTACAAGAAACACCTACTTTTAATTACATTTTCACTCCAAACAAAGTATAGTGCCACTTTGATGTAGGAGACAGGGATATAAGTTGCAGGGATACTATGTAGGGAGTTGGGTAGCAAGATGTCTGTTCATATTACACTTGAACTTCTGCATGTCAGTATAGTTGGGGAAACAGGAACCCGGATGGGAGTTCCATCCTCCTCGACTCTTCAGGACTATCTGGTGTAGTGCCAGTTGCTGCCGGAAATACATTTTTTGGGAGGGGGTGGTAGCTTACAATTATTCGGTTTCGATTTTCTTGTATCTATGTGATATGCCTATATATTTTTGTTTCACCTTTGTTGCAGTTTTTATATGGTCGGCTATCATTTGTAGCTTATGTGTATTAGTCTCTGTATTCAAGTGTTTTCCTTAATATTCCAGCGTTATTAGCAGTAATAATAATTCAAACGATTTAATGACAAAAGTTTAAAATTCCAAAATATAACTTATGATTACATTAGTATTTGAAATTCGAATTACACCTTCCAGTTAAATTTACACACATTTTCTATGAAAACAACGAATGAACATATAACATCTTTCTGAATTACACACAAAAATGGACTCATATTAAATAATTTTCACTACATTTTTATTTTATCTTCCTGTATTTAATAATAACGGCAAAACAGGCGAAATTACTTTTTCAAATCAGCGAGTAATATTTGACCAATCGACGTTCCGATTTTTTTTACCCTTTCATTACATAACCAATCCTAATATGGAATTCATTCAACTTTTATATTTGTAAAGATTATAAATACTTCGACTTTGAATATTAAGCAGACCATATGACCTTTTGCTGATTCTTTTCGTAATTAAAAAAATGTTACTATTGGAATACGAATATATCAAATTACACTATCGTAATTATTATCTTGTTGTATTACAGAGTGTTTCGCCGTATCACAGCTATGCAATCCAGTTACACACTCTCTCTCTTCTCTCTCTCCCTCTAAATATAATATAATATAATATAACTTATATATGCATATATATATATATATATATATATATATATATATATATATATATGCCCACTAGTATATGCATTCATGCACACACTAAAATATATGCATATACACGTGCATCGTGTAACCGCATTGCATAGCTGTCATAAAGCGAAATAGTCTGTTGATAATCATATATAAGCTCTCCCTTACTCGGATTAGCATTGTGGTATATAATATCACCTACTAATATTCGCAATAATGCATATATATATATATATATATATATATATATATATATATATATATATATATATACATACATACATATATATATATATATATATATATATATATATATATATATATATATATATATATATACTTAAACTCTGGGGGCTTTGTTATGTTGGTTCATTTTTTGCTGTTCTCTCTGCGTACTGGATGCGATATCACAGGGATGGCGTCATACACGAATATTGTTATCCACTTTAACAAGGTTGCAAGACAGGGATGATTCTCCATGGCGTCACAATAAGATATTGTCACAAAGGAATGACGTCTTCAATGTAAATAGATCTCTGGACAAGAACAGACTTGTAGGACATAATCTATTATGCGTCACAGATGGACGACATCACATAGCGATAATTTCATTTATTACAACAGAAAAAGAAGAGCAACGGGTCATGATCAGCAAGGGGTGTAGGGCAATTACACTTGTATTTAATCAAACACCAATATCTACAAATAAAAATTATAGATTTATTATTTGATAAATCTAGTACATTTCTAATACTTCAGTGTCAATGTCAGATTGAAGTTCGACATCAGAGCAAATCAAGTGATCCGTTCTGACTTCAAACATTATCTTCATAATAGCCGTCTTGTGTGAATCTTTGTTCTTATTGAAATGTTAATAAAGCGTTTTTTCATCAATAAATAAAGCTTTCTTTCATCAGTGCTGTTGCTGTACACTTATATATAATAGTTCAAGTGGTTTAACTCTGGTGATACTGAAGACTGGGTGTTGCGTCGGATGAATAAGGATGTTGAGATTAGTGTTAAGTTGCTGATCTTGCAAGATGGGTCCGTTCATTGTTATCTCTTTCTGTTTCGTTTATAAAACTGTTACAATCAACTTCAGGTTGTCAGTTGCCCCAAAATGCAGTGTACGTGGGAAGAAGTGAGGTTACTTAGGTCTTTATGAATTTCAAATGCACACGGAACACAAAATGGAGAGAGAAAGAAAGACTAAGAATATATTACGAAAACAAGAATGAAACAAGAAAAGAAAGGCAGATAATGGACATAATCGAAATAAAAGAAAGATTAGGAAAAAGAAGGCAAAAACTGAAAAAAATAATAATAAAAGACTGAGGAATGAAGTAAGAAATACTGGAAATATAAAAAAACGGCAATCGAAGAAAGAAAAAAAAAGATAAAAGAAAGATAAAAGAAAGAAAAAACAAAGAAAGAAAAAACAAAGATGGAAAATCGAAAAAAAAAATGATAAAATAAAGAAAACAAAAATAATGGATTAAAGAAAAAATATCGATAAATAACAAAAAAAAAAACAACAAAAAAACTAAAAAGACAATGATAAATTCCTACATTTATCCTCGAGTATCATTTGGGCCTTGATGGGTTCGTGGCGTGTTTTTAAAAAAGATAAAAAAGGAAAAAGATCGAGGAATGAAATACGGAATTCCACACAAAATAAAAATAACGAAGAAATAAATACGAAGGAAATACAAAAACAAAACAGAGAAACGAAGATAGACCAACAAAATGACATAAAATAAAGACGTTTTTAATGAAAGCCGAGACACCAAGAAAGAATTAAAAAATGAAAAGTGTGTGTAGAAAAAAGAGGAGGAGGAGGAGGAGGAGGAGGATATAAGGTTAAACAATGAATAAACGTTAAAGAAAATAATAGGACGATTACGAAGTCTAAAAATAAACCTGATGTTTACTTTTTGCAGTCTCGTAATTTTCGCTTTTTTTATACAAAAGAGTCACCTCTTATCAAGGCCTGGAAGTCACTCGAGGATAAGAGCTACTGACTGTAGTGACAGTAGCGTGGTAATCGTTAATAGTGGAAATTTGGTAAAATTTGATTATTTAAGGACCTGTTCATGTTGGACTTGAAGACGACCATATTGTAGCAAGTTGGAAAGCAGTCCAACGGAACTTTCCTTTATTTTGTCGCTTAGTTCTCACATTTCATGAGCAAGTCTTCTGACAAAGTGGGAAAAATGCTGTTTTCTGAGTCGGCTGTTAAGCGAGTTGTATGTAGAGATTTTAAATCCTTTCATAACTCATTCATCTCATCAATCATTGTCCTCGAATGGTTTCAGGCTTTGATAAATGTTAACTCATCGTATGACCACACGGTTCAAAGACAGCAAGGAAATATTAGTGAAATGCGAAAGTTAATAATATAAAAGGAAATATCAAGAAAATAAATGGAAACTAAAAAGCATGGACGAAAGTAAAAAAGAAAGGAAAGAAAAAGAACTAGATACACATTTATTAATTTATGACAACTCGCGCTCATCCAAACGTCATCAGTAAGCGACTTCAATATGAGATCGTAAGAATAGTGATAATAAATCCGCGAAAAGAAACCCGCGAAAAGACAATGAAAATTATATCATGTGGATGTCCCGTGCAGAGAAACGTGATATTATAAACAATCTATTGCAACTGTTACTTATTGTAAGCATACGAAATAAACGTGCGTGCGCTCACGCATTATTTAGACCACGTGATACTTACATAACACTAGAAACGAATGCACGTGCTGAAAAATTATAAGCAGGCTTTCAGTATGGTTAATTTTGTGTTAATAGGGGATTTAATGTCTATCTGTAAGTGAAACTTCGTCTTATCTATATATAAATAAAACGGTAGAGGTATATGTGTGTGTGTGTGTGTGTGTGTGTGTGTGAGTGTGTGTGTGTGTGTGTGTGTGTGGAAATATATAACATCATAATCAACGCTCTGATCCCCATCTGGCATCAATTGAAATGGATGGCTCTCGTCTTGGAGAGGCTCCATGTTTTGACAAGCTTCTGTGTTTGACCTTTACTCCTGATCTGAAATGGAACACGTACATCAAATCTGTCGCCAGGGACACTGGGAAAATGGTGGGATCCTTCTACCGCTCCAGAAGATATCTCACTACTGATGCAATTCTCTATCTGTATAAAAGCCAATTACGTCCAAGGATGGAGTACTGCTGTCACATCTGGGCAGGAGCTGCTAAAAACAGCCTATCCTGCCTTGACAGAGTACAAAATAGACTTTGTAGTTTAGTGGGGGATGCCCTTTTCTCTCCCCTGCAACCTCTCTCCCACAGAAGAGACGTTGCGAGCCTGTCTTTGTTTTATCGTTATTTCCATGGCAGGTGCTCATCTGAGCTCCAACCCCTCGTCCCCCTTCGCCAAACACTTCGAGAAACACCCGTTTGGCTGAAACTACTGTCAAAAATTTTCCCCACTCTTTATCTGTGCCTAAATCAAAACGTAGATTCCATGAGCAATGTTTCTTTCTTAGAACTGCACGCCAGTGGAACTCTCTGCCGCTTGCCTGTTTCCAACCTGGCTACAACTTGGACGTCTTCAAGTCCAACATAAACAAACTCCTGACAAACCGCCCCCTTAAGTAAGACACTCTATCAAAACCCCCAATACTAATTATTACTACAATACTATCTAATTGATTACTGTCTACGCAATAACCCTTATCCCTAAGTGGCCTTCGGGCCTTGATAAGTGGTGACTCCCATGTAAAAAAATAAATAAAAATAAACTCTTAAACTACTAGTTGTATAACATTGAAATTAACAAGAAATAGAAATCATATATCAATGATGATTTATAACAAGTAAAATCTTTGTTTGGATGGATGAATAACGCGTACAAAACTATGTCAGCAAGTTGATATGCAAAATGTTCAACTTGCCGACATATTTCTATTGCCTTTATATACGCAATATGCAAATTCATTCAAAGCTTGAGGTGGTTTAAATTTAAATATTCTTATTTATCTGTCGATAGCTCAAACGATAGGAAATGCAGCTAGAACGCTAAATATTTGATTTCGATTCTAGCTGATGGCACCCAAGTCATTAAAAATACCTGTTTGAAATCAGTACTATATATTAGGTATAATATAATATTCAATAAAGAATTGTCTCTATAATAATAATTACAAAATCTGGATGAATTAAAATATATTTAAGCGTATTTTACGACCGGGCAAGGCCAGGCGCCTCCGCTAGTTTGTATGTAAAACTTAATGTATGTGTGTATGTGTTTAAGTGATGTTTGTGCGTTCCCTACACCAAGAAAAGTTCTACACAGAATCTAAAAGTTTGTTTTTATATCAAATTTACCGAAGAAGACAATGAAGGTTTTTCTTAATCACTAAATTCAATAAAATAAAATACAATAATACTATAAAATAAAATAAAAATAACGAAAAAATATATAATTATTAATACATTAAAAAATAAATAATTAAGGAAATAGTTATAATAAATAGTAAAAAATTAACTATCCAAAAATGATTAATATTTATAATTAAAAAAAATACAATTTCAATATTTGTAAAAAACAATAAAAATTTTAAATAAAATAGTCATTAAAAATAATA
Organism: Euprymna scolopes; assembly: GCF_053919585.1. Lineage (NCBI taxonomy): Eukaryota > Metazoa > Mollusca > Cephalopoda > Sepiida > Sepiolidae > Euprymna > Euprymna scolopes. Next base: position 19,511,282 of record NC_136483.1, on the reverse strand, counting down.
ATTTAAAAATAATTATTAATAAAATAATAATTTAAAAATTATTTTTTTATAAAATAATAATTTAAAAATAATCATTAAAAAATAATAATTTAAAAATAATTATTAATAAAATAATTACAGCAAACAAGGCACATTCTCACCGGGACATAAGGGACTACTGTGAATTAGAGACCACATTACTAGAGTCATCCTAAGTGCGACATTATTCAGCGAGATGTTTGTTTACATTACATTGAAATTCTTGCTTGTTGGTACAGGCAGGGAAACAGGGAACTAGAAGGTTATTCAAGGGGCAAGCAGTTAAAGGAAAGAAGCTAACAGAATGGAAAGCTTTTCGGCATATGGGGTCCTCTACAATGAATGATTATTTTGCTGATCGTCGGGTTGGTCAAAGATATATACATCCAGGGGCATGTTCGTCGAAACAATTTCCATTAAAGTACTTTAAATCACGCAAGAGGATGCAACAAATCGTAACCCTACTTTCCTCCTCCAAATAATAACCGGTGCGTAAGGTGCAATGGTACCTCACATGAAAAAATGTCTCTACCTATTTATACAAAATATAAAATAATATTTATTCATGCGAAGTTAAGCAACGTTGAGCCTGGTCAGTACTGACATGAGTGACCATTTGGAAATTCCGAGTGCTAATTTCAGCATTGTTTCCAATCGTCTAACACTTCTTCTTGCCAGGGGATTCAAGCAGTGCCGATTGAGAGGAGGTGTGGTTGGTGATTGAGCAACCCTTGCCTCACAATTTAATCGCACAGCTACCTTTACAGGGGGCATCCATTGTCTCTTGATATTGAATAGAGGCATCGATTTATTCATGAAGCTTATCGTAAGTTATTGGTTTATTTAATTTTACTGTTATTTGTTTTAATTATAATTAGAACCCGCTAAATTTTGTTATTTTTTTTATTTCCTAGCATTATTTATTTTGATCGGCATATTCTAGTGGTTGTTGTACCAGCCTAGATGAGATAAGTTTTCTAATCCGGTAGAGGGAACCCACCTTTTCGCAGAAGACTTGGCAATGTCATCTATATAGTTGTTCTAACTTATGTTTCATGTAAATGTTAGGCTGAAGGGTTTGAATGCTAGACAATAGATGGTTGAGACGGTTTCTTATAAGTATTAAAGGAAAATGGCTTTATTTAGTAGCATTAAATGTGACCACCCATTTATGTCCTCATTCCACTACAGACTAAAGACCATTTCCTTGGATATGTGTGCGTCCATTTTGTTCACATATTGGAAATAGAACGCGATCTAATCAGTAAATATATTCATCTTGTTCCCAATTACATCAGGAAGTTTTTTTTTAACCCCACGTTCACTCCAAACAAGGTATATTGCCACATGGACGTAAGGGGCTACATCCTGGCCGTACTATTAAAATAATGCTCCGCTGAGGTTGATCCAGTTCTCTCCAAACTCTTTAACAAATGCCTTAATGAATCGTGCTGGAAAACTGCTTCTGTGTACAAGTTTAGAAGAATTTTGGCGAAAGAACATCCCATTAAATTATTGCACCATTAGCCTCCTCCCTCTTTTCGCTAAAATATTTAAGTTCATAATCAAGCTCTAGTCCACCACCTTACAGTTGCTAAACTTCTGTCTGACCATCAATATGGATTTAGGTAAGCTCGTTCTACTGGAGATATTCTAACTGTAATCTCTGAACATATATACGATGCACTGGATAAGGCGGGGGAGGAAAGGGCAGTAGGCCTAGATAAAGGATTTTGATAGGGTATGGCACGATAGTCTTATGAAAATCAGGTCATATGGTATTACTGGACGAATACTTAACATAATTAAATCTTTCTTAAATCAAAGAATCCAGGTTGTCCTCGATGGTCGTTCGTCAAAGCAATATGATATAAATGCGAGTGTACTTAAGAGATCGATCCTTGAATCTTTATTATTCCTAATATTCATAAATTACCTCCTTGATAAAATTGCTTCTGAGATGGGTATATTTGCTGATGACACCACGCTCTATAACAGACACAAGGGAAAAATGAATGAACACACATCTAAGGCGGTAACCCTAGAGGAAGACCTCCAATCTGTAGTGGAATGGGGACAAAAATGGATGGTAACATTTAATGCTGCTAAGACTAAGCTTGTTTCCTTCAATAACTACAAAGAACCTTCCCAACCAATAATAGCTATGGCTAATAATATATTACCTGAAAGAACTTCTTTCAAAATCCTCGGCTTCACAGGGAACATGAGTTGGAACAGATACATAGAGAGCATTACTAAGGCCGCTGCAAAGAAGGTGGGCCCTTCTCTATCGTTCTAGAAAGTTACTTACGCCTGTAAGTACTCTGTACTTCTACAAGGCCACAATTCGCCCATGTATGGAGTATTGTTGTCTATAGATGTAAGAATGCCTTCTACTCTAATAGCTTCTTCCCCAGAACTGCTAGACTGTGGAATTCCCTTCCGGTTTCCTGCTTCCCCAAATGTACAGACATGCAGAAATTCAAATGTAATGTGAACAGACATCTTGCTGCTCAACTCCCTACATAATATCCCTGCAACTTATGTCTCTGATAGTAGGCCCTTACGTTAAAGTGACAATGTGTCTTTTTTTGGGGGTGAAAATGTAAACCACAAACAAACTATTTGGCACCATGCATAGGAAAGATTAACAAGATGCTGGTTTACATTTAAACTTATCCATATCAGTACAGTAAAGGAAGCAGGTAACAGGAAGGGAATTCCAAAGTCTATCTATTCGAGGGAACAAGCTATTAGAGTAGAACGTTTTCTGGCAGTTAGGGACCTCAACAGTGAAGAGGTGTGATTGTGTTGCTAAGCAGGTTTGTCGGGGATTTGTATTTCGATGGGGCACAAGTACAACGAGTTCATCAGTACATATTCCACTAAAATATTTGTAAATCAGTCACACAAATGTAACATTGCAGCGATGGAACAGGAGTTAGAGATTAGTTGATAAAGTGGGACGCATTAGATAAAAGACTCTTTTTTGGACATTATACAAGAGGGAGAGACTAGTGATAAATGCATCAGCCCAGATGTGGCAACAATACTCCATGCATGAGCGAATGGTGGCTTTGTAGACGTACAAGATACTTTCAGGTGTGAGTAGTCTTCTCGCATGATAGAGGGAACCCACCTTTTTTGCAGGCGCCTTCGCAATGTCCTCAATGTTCCAGTTCATGTTGCCCGTGATTATTAAACCGAGGAGTTTAAAGGAAGAATTCTCAGGTAGGGTGTTATTTATCATGGATTTCTTTGGTTGAAGAGGCGTCTTGTTATTGATAAAGGCTAGCAGATGAAAATGACGATTGATAAAGGCTAGCAGATGAAAATGACGATTGATAAAGGCTAGCAGATGAAAATGACGATTGATAAAGGTCTAATGATCAACCCCTAGGAATCATTCGTACCAGTTTGATATTATTCAAATGTACAGTCATCGAGAACGATCTAGATCTTTCTTTTGTTTAAAAAGGATCTGAATATATTAAACATTTGTTCAATAATACCGTATGCATTAATTTTCATGAGAAGACCTTTGTGCCAGACCTTGTCAAAGCATTTGCATATATCCACCCTAGCTTCATCTTCGTTATCACATGGTATATACGTTCAAAGATGACCGTTAGGATATCCGCAGTAGAACGAGTTTGTCTATATCCATACTCACTTTGAAATGATGGTATATTCGTGAACAATGATAAAATATATTTGGTTCACTTAAATATTTGGATATCCATTTCCTTCACTAAGAGTTGCGAAACGACTCTAGATTGTACATTATGTATATCGCCATTAAAATATTCGCAGCAACTGATCTAATCTAATATTGTTCTTGTTCACCAAGTATTATCTACTCACATATTGTGTGTATAAAAATATTTTATTTTGAATCGATTCAAATAATCTTTTAACAAAATCGCTCCAGACAAGGCATGAAACCACTAGATGTAAGAAACTAAAGAGAATACTTAATATATACAACATAATCGCGTGACACACCGGTTCTCGTCAGATCACCGAAGTTAAACAACGTTGAGCCCGATTAGTACTAGATGGGTGTCATTTGGGAATTCTAGGTGCTGTATGTGCTCTCCGCTTATCTCGGCATTTGTTTCCAGTCATCCTATACAGACACTTCACTTGCCACTGGTATTTAACAATGTCCACTCAGGAGAGGCATGATTGGAGATTGTGCACCTTCTGCCACAAAAATTTCATGCGCAGGCATTCCTTCATGGGTATCCATAGTCTGTCAAAGACTGAAGGAGCCCTTTGTATATATATATATATATATATATATATATATATATATATATATATATATATATATATATATATATATATATATATATATGTGTATGTATGTATGTATGTATATAAAGTGACCGTAACTGTATGTGTGAGGGACGGCCTCTACCAAACTACTCTGTCAAGTTTTGGTCTACAAACTTGAAACTTGACATATAAAGGATTTGGACCCGTGGAACAAAGTGAAATTGTTTTTTTAGCCTGTAGAAACAGCTGTTAGGGGTGAAAATAAAAAAAAAACAAATTGGAATCTAGCAGGCGTAAGTCGACTTAAAGTGCTCTTCTATGCAAATTAGATGAATTAATAGGTACGAATAAATACTCAGAAATTAATATTGTGCTACACAGTTCAATACAAATAATGAATTTGGCCTTTTGGAAAAATTGTATTTAACCTTTTTCAAAGTGTAACGTAGAGACTAACTAAAGAAGTAACTAGCAGAATATTATATCAATGAAAATATATGTTTGTTGCGTTAGAGTATTAAATCTCTTTTATAATTACTTCCTATATTGCTTTTGCTAATTGTCTCATCTTGTCTGTTTTAGTGTTAGCCATCACAGCAGTCGGGAAAGTTCTCTGCGATCTAAAATATGGCGAAATATAAAAGTTAATTTCATATCATCTTGGTCTTAGTATCGTACATCATCGAAGTGAAGTGCTCATCCTGGATGTTGTGAACATTATTTAGAATGCTCGTACCGTATACTGATATGGATCATCACACCTAGCAATATTAATTTGTTGTTAAATCAATGCATTAATATTTACTTTACTAGTTGCATAATAGTCGCTGGAAAGGCCATGTGAATCATATGGACAATGGGCTAATCCCCCCAAAACATTCTCTGTTAGTTCACTTAGTGTTTCACACAACGTAGAATAAACACGTGTTACTGTTGGCCGGACGCCATATTAAATATCCACTCGAGACAAGGGACATAACTAAATATATAGAAGAAAACCGCCAAGTTCGATAACTCAAACTTGAGCACTGCTGGTGTTTTCTGGTGTCAGATTTAAGTTCGAACAAAAAGAAAAAACAAACAAACAAACAAAAAATTAAAACAAAGAAAACGGCTTATTGGCATAAAAAATCTCTTAGAATTACAGCAGAGGCTCCCATCTTTGTCAAACAGTTGTGCGACCTGTTCCTGTCCCTTGGTCCATTCAATTTGGATTTCTTCCTTTACCAACATTTCCTTTACTCTGGCCACATCAACTCTCAAACGTCTGTCACAAGATTTGATGATTTTAAGGTCTCTACCACAGATGCGTTGTCTGTTTTGTAAAGTAATTTAGGCAACTTGGCTAGTCTGAAAATTTCGTGCAGAATAGCATATATCAATACATCTGCATCAGCAGCTAAGTGCAAGAATTCTGGTGAAGAACTGACCCATTAAATTATCGCCTTGTAAGCCTCCTCCCGATTTTGCCAAAATATTTGAGCCCATAATTAACCAAGCTCTAGTCCACCACCTTACAGCTGCTAAACTTCTGAATGACCAACAATATGGATTCAGGCAACACTGGACAAAGCAGGGAAGGGTAGAGCGGTAGCCCTAGATATATCTAAGGTTTTTGACAGAGTATTGCACGATGGTCTTCTCAGGAAAATCAGATCATACGGTATCACTGGACGAATACTTAACATAATTAAATCCTTCTAAAATAACAGAATAATCCAGGTTATACTTGACGGTCGTACATCCAAATAATATGATATAAATGCGGGTATACCATAGACGTCTATCCTTGAACTTTTATTATTCCTGATATTCATAAATGATTTCCCTGATAAAATTGTCTCTGAGATGGGTATATTTGCTGATGACACCACACTCTATTACAGGCACGAGGGAAAAGCAAATGAACATGTATCTAATGAAACGGCAGAAGCACTAGAGGAAGACCTCTAATCTGTAGTGGAATGAGAGTTAAAATGAATGGTTACATTCAATGCTGCCAAGACTAAGGACGATACCGAAAAACTTTTAAAAAGAATGGGAGAGATTCGAATCAGAGGGATAGCCGAGAAGACACAACAGATTTCAATAATGAAAACTGCAGAAATATTAAGGAAAAATCTTTAATGTTGAGACCAATACTACACATAAACTACACACAAACTGGACACAGAAACGGTTACAGATGCAAAACACGAAAGAACATCATATGGAACCATGAAAACCGAAACTGTATAATTGACACTCCCTTCTTTTTTTCTATGAGTGTCACTAAAAAAACAGGCGCCACACCAAATAATGAGGGTTAACGAGGATGAAAAGACCGAGAAGAGAAAGCACTAGCCAGACTTCTGTTGGCTGAGGGCAAAGAGGACTGAGTACAAAGAGGACTGGGACCTTACTGCTACCCAAATTCCAGAAGATCAATGGTCGCTGCCAACGAGAAATCAATGGTAAGCGGCTCTTCCGATAATACAAATTCTTTTGAAAAGGTTATCGAAAAAGGTGGAGAGTAATGGAAATCTGGGGAGACTTGTTGTCACTCAGACTCCAGGGAACACCACAAGTCCTTTTCAAAAAGCAATCTTTGATGATGGCTTTTGTGACTACTCCTAATAATAATGATAAAATGTAGAGCAAAGCGTTATCAAAAATACTAAATTTAAAATGTACATATTTTGAAAAATAATTCATCAATAAAAATATTCATAATGTTAAACTTAGTAAGAAAATGTATGGTTTTCGATGATTAAATAAACGATTATTACGGCTGAATTAATATTAATTAATATAAGTCTCGTTATAATTATCCCCCTTATTTATTTGGAGAGCTTATAGTTTTGCTCTATAAAAAAAAAGAAAGGGAGCAAAAAAGGTTATAACTCAGCGATTTTATATCTATCCTACAGAACGTTTTGTCCCTGATATAAGGCGAGTTTTCGCCAAAATTATACACACAGAACACACACACACATATACACACGGACATAGTATAAATTTGTTTCCCTAAAATTTTGTTTGTTGTCTCCAATCTATGTTAAATTTGTTTTTACTTATAGACTCGGATTATGTAACCCATCGTTCAATCAGCCATGACTTTCTCGCTCTCACTAATCGAGCACATTCTAGGATGTGAATATATATATGAAAATGTGTGGTGTCCTATATATAGCTAGGGATGTTGGGTAATAAGGGGTTGAAATTTTATCTATATGTCCAGAGATATATTCTGTTAGAGTACCAACACTTGATATTATGGGTCTACCAAGGGGTGAGATGTTAAGGGATTTCGCCAGTTCATAAATATAATCAGGGTTGAGGGCCAAAGTTTGAGGTGTAGCGGTGGTAGTGTCTGTGTTTGTTATGAGTTTCTGAGGTTTGTGTAGTTTAGGAGTAGTGTAAAAGTTAGCTGCTTTAGGATTTGTGGGGATGAGGAAAGTAATTATCTTGGAGATACAAGGAGTAAGATTTTTTTATCAGATTCGTGAGTTCTACTTTATAGCTGAATGTTGAGTCTTCCGGGAGTGTTTTGTAAATATATATATATATATATATATATATATATATATATATATATATATATATATATATATATATATATATATATATATGTGTATTCTAGGTAGAAAGATAGCCAAAGATTAAGAATAATTGAATTTAAACAAAGGGTGTTGATAGTGCTCAATCAAAAAAGGCAAATTATATATTTTTTTATTATTCTTTATGTAAATATAATCATATTTTGCTACGATGAAAATCATATTTTGTTGCCTGATGAAATCATATTTGATTTCATCAGGCAACAAAAATCATAATACAAAAATAAAAAAAAAACAACAAAAATCATAATACAAAAATAAAAAAAAACAACAAAAATTATAATACAAAAATACAAAAAAAAACAACAAAAATTATAATACAAAAATACAAAAAAAAAAACAACAAAAATTATAATACAAAAATACAAAAAAAACAACAAAAATTATAATACAAAAATACAAAAATTATAATACAAAAATACAAAAAAAAACAACAAAAATTATAATACAAAAATACAAAAAAAAACAACAAACATTATAATACAAAAATACAAAAAAAACAACAAAAATTATAATACAAAAATACAAAAAAAAAACAACAAAAATTATAATACAAAAATACAAAAAAAAACAACAAAAATTATAATACAAAATACAAAAAAAAAAAAAATTAAAATACAAAAAAGGCCTGGAACCTTTTTAATTTTTGTATTTTAATTTATATATATATATATATATATATATATATATATATATATATATATATATATATATATATTCTCTTCTCTTCTATATAAATAAAATGAACTCATTTTTCCCGTCTGATTTTGACATTAATAGGATTAAAAATCAAGATATTTCATGCAAATATAATATGCACAAACGGCAGAACAATATCTGAGGTGTGTTATAGGCTTATTATTTCTCAAATTCCTCGATAATCTTAGATTTCTATACTTTTTCTGCTGAGAAGTCACGGCCAAAATCGGTTAAGATCAATGGAAGTGGTAAAATATTTTCTCTCTTATAAATTCATCCTCCCCCTGCCACCACTTAACACCGTTTGGGGATCGTTCACAAGGAACAGTTGAGAAGAGAACACCGGTTTGGCTTCGTAGTTCTTTCATGTGAAGTTATTTAAAATCACTAAACTAAGCTGCTGTGCTCTGTGGCGTAGTGGTTAGCGTGCTGGACGATTCACATTATATTTTCACGTTCGCGCCGACCTACCGTAGTCGTTTTTTTTTTTCCTAAACAACTGGAATAGACTTTTCTTGGTGGCCGAACTGTTAACGTTGCAGATGTTTTTTTTTTGTTTTTTTTCACACTTTATTTTCCTACTTTTACTCATGACTCCGGGTTTGATCCTTCCTACTTACCTACCATAACATTTTTTAAAACTCCCCCCCCCGTCCCGGAAACAAACACTCGGGCAACGCCGGGTACCCCCGCTAGTATATATATAAAACGACTCTCACTTCAGCTAATTTAAGTAATGCGCATACATATCGCACCAAGTACATAAATTCGATATCAAAAGGGTTCTTTACTTCGATATTTTTCATAAGAAAAAGAAAGGGACATACTTTTAGTAATTTTCAAGATGTTTTATAAAAAGATTAGTCAGAGTTTTGAAAAAAGTAATGGTAGTTATGATTTAATGAGTTATGAGTAGGACTGTGACAACAGAATATTCTTTTCATTCTTTTGACTCTCAAGTATATATCCGACACAGTAAGACAGTCAACCAACCGAGAAGCACACGAGTGTATATAAAACATATAATATATTAACGGATATATACTCAAGAGTCCAAACAATGCAAAGTATATGCTGTTGTCATAGCCCTAGTTATGAGTACTACAGTAAACACACACACACACACACACACACACACACACACACACACACACACACACACACATATATATAATATATATATATATAGAGAGAGAGAGAGAGAAAGAGAGACAGACAGACAGACAGACAGAGAAAGGATAGAGGAATGTAGAAAGAAAGAAAGAGAAAGAGAGAGAGAGAAACAAATAAAATGACAGAAAGTAATACAAGTTGTAATCTGCAACACGCACACACACACACACACACACAGACACACATATGTGTGCGTGTGCGTGTGTGCAGGTGTGTGTTTGTGTGTGTGCGTACGAGCGTGTTTGTGCTTATGTGTGTGTATGGAATGTTAATACTTTAACCATAAATTACCCTTTCGTTCTTTTTATTTCTTGCCAAACAATTGTTCTTATAGTGCAGCAAAACTGCCTTTAATTCATTGTAAAATCGCGCAGAAATTATTCGGCCGGGTATAGTTGCTATTCGGTGTTTGGCCTTCTGCAATTGAATGTTGTATTCACTAAAGTTGGTAAATGTTACACGTTATTTCCATCGCAATCGCTGTTTATTGATTCGTAGAAAAGCGGAATATGGGAAATGCATGTCTCTACCTTATTAAGCATTCAACCTGCATACGTTTACATTAGCTGTAGTTTACCTGTAATATTCTTAGGCTTCCTATTTGTAAGAGAAAATAACATTAACTTTAAATCTTCAGTAATGCAGTAATTTAAATCATAGAAAAACGAGTGTTGTAATAAAATGTTTAATTATATAAAAAAGACACCACTTATCCCCGAGTGCCCTTGATAAGTGGTGATGCTGGCCTCTAGGCCTTGGTAAGTGGTAATTCCTATGTAAAAAAATGTCTAATTGAATTCAAATAATTAGAAATCAGTGTAAATATTGGCAGACGCGATTTTTGAACAACGATAGCGTTGTTGTGTTTGCCAAGAACTAACCTGAAATTTGAATATAGATTGTTTCTAACTGTTGTTTCAGCGATATATATATATATATATATATATATATATATATATATATATATATATATATGTGTGTATATATATATATATATATAATTATTTATTCGAGGATAAAAGTTACATATGGTCGCTACAAGCAGCCATTTGTCTCAGTCAATGGGATTTCGTCAGGCGACCCTGAACCCATCGACGCCACAAAAAAGGGGAAAAAGAGCGCTTATATATATATATATATATATATATATATATATATATATATATATATATATGTATGTATATATAGAATTTATTTTATTGCTTAGCTGAAACAAGTTAGAAACAGTCTATATTTAAATTATAATATATATATATATATATATATATATATATATATATCATTGTATTATACGAGGGACGTGCAATAAGTAATTCCCCTGACCCACTTCCAGCTGTCAGATCTACCTGAAATTTGGCATATGCAATGATTTATGTCTCTACAGATTATGTGGCAAATTACAGCTCTGAACTAATTGTGGTTTCTGTTTTACAGGCGTTTGAACTGAGTCAGGTGTAAAATGGAGCCTGTTGAATGTCGTGTAGTGATCCGGTTTTGTATTTGAAAGGACGCACATCACAGGAGATTTTTGATGAAATGAAAGAAACTTCTGGTGATAATGCCCCATCATATGATCTTGTAAAACGCTGGCATCGTGAATTCAAACATGGCCGGAAGTCTGTGAAAACAGCTCCCAGACCTGGTCGTCCCCCCTTCTGCCATTGATGAGGCATCTGTTCGTCAAGTTGAGGTTGCCATTTTGGAAGTTAGGCGCATTACTATTCGCCAAATAGCTCAAGATGTCAAGATTAGTACAGGGTCTGTGTAAACTATCATTCATGACCATTTGCATATGCATAAGGTGTCTGCCCGATGGATTCTCAGGTTGCTCACACCATTCCAGAAGCGAGAACGTGTTGAGTGCTCGAGGATGAATTTGGAGATGTGCCAAGAAGATAAGTCAAAGTTTTTCAAAAGACTGATTGCACAGGATGAAATCTGGGTCCATCACTATGATCCAGAGATCAAAGCGCAGTCAATGCAGTAGATGCACTTGGACTCACCACCTCCAAAGAAGGCAAGGGTGCAGCCCTCCGCTGGCAAGGTCATGCTCACAGTCTTCTGGGACCAGGACAGAGTAGTGATGACAGATTTCCTGGCAAAGGATACCACAATTACAGGAGTCTATTATGCTTCACTTTTGAGGAAATTAAGGGAAGCTATCAAAATCAAGAGGAGGGGCAAGATCAGCAAAGGTACCCTCCTCCTGCAGGACAACGCTCCAGTCCACAACTCGCATGTCGCCAGATCAGAAACACGGGTGTCTGGTTAAATCCGTCCCCATCCTCCCTACTCTCCTGACCTTGCACCCTCTGACTTTCACCTCTTCCCAGCCATGAAGTTGTTTTTGAAAGGAAAGCGTTTCCCAGATGATGCAGCCTTGATTTCTGAAGTCATGTCGTGGTTGGAGGACCAACCTGGCGTGTTCTACAAAAACGGTCTCCAGAGCTGCATCAACCGATGGGAGAAATGCATAACCCTGTGGGGTCCCTATGTAGAGAAAGACTAATAACTGTGCCAAGTTTCGTTGCTCTACTACTATGGGAAGTGGGGCAGGGGAATTACTTATTGCACGTTCCTCGTACACTAGTGACAGTTTGTTATTTCACTCCCGAATATGCTCAACCCAAGATAAAGAGGAAACGAAATATCAGAACAAATGAAAGGGTCACCAGGTAGCAATTGTTACTTAAAACATAAAGAGAGTTGTGCAAACGAAAATGGAGAAAATGAAATTTCATAACAAAATATTTTATACAAGAGATAAGAAAGAATGGAAAGTGAAAACACGTTTTTTTAAAATAAATTTAAGTCAATCACAAGGTTTAGAAATGTGTAGATTAATATGTTCGTAGCATAAAGATGCGCGTATAAGTAATATAGTATGTACGTATTAATAATTGGTACATTTTAAGTTAGGAAACCATCCAGGAAGTTGGGGAGATAGAAAGAGAAAGGGGAAATGGGAAGAAGGAAAAGCAAGAAAAGGTGGGTTGTTGTTTTTGTTTTTGGTTTTGCAGAACATAATAGAGTTTTGCAAAAGGAAGTAGAAAAACAAAAAGCATCAATGTTAGGTGCGTTTCGTCTCAGGAAGCCAATATCTTCAGACAGTCTGATCTGGTAGCACTAGTTTTAGCTGTCAGTTTAAAAATAGGAGGCCTTACTTTTACAACGACCCACGTATATTGTAAAGGAAATAAAACGCACTTCTTTCATCAAGCTTATTAAATACATTTACTGACTGTCTTTGCTTGATTGGATTGGAAATTAATTGAATGATAGGAACACAGAAATGTCTTAAAATAATCTAGATAAAGAGTGATATCCGATAGAGGAAGCACTACACAATTAATATTGCAGTGAATTCGGTAATCTAAGCAATGTTATATAATAGGAACCTACGTCAATGGCGATTAAGTTAGCTAGTGTGAATTTTGACAAGGATCACATATTGTTCATGTTATCATAATCTTAGTCTCCAAAACAAAAGTGTTGCCAGAGACGCGTCGTAATTGAAACAGTGAGCGAGAGGTCAAACACCGTAGATACTCGTAAAACAGTCGAATGCTGTCACGTTTTTCGAACTGGAAGAAACAAATGTTTTTAAAACAGTTTGTAGAATTATAAGTGACACTCTTCTGGAGATTGAAGGTTTAATTCTCAGTGTGGGCGATATTTAGAATATAATTGCAAATTACTTCAGACATATACACGGTAATGGCTGACGAAACAGAAGCATGCTACTATCATGGATTAAATAAATGACTTCGTTCGAAATTCCGTCCGACAGAAAGATTTTCAATTCGACAAGATACACCTAAAAATAGGTCGGAGATTACATCGGCCGAAACGTTGTGAGAATAACACTCAAAATAAGAAAAATAGTCCGAAGAATTCAAATAATACAAATCAGCGTAATAGCCCAAAACAATAAGTGAAAACGATGTTGTCTCCTTGACAGAAACAGCAGTTGTGTAGTTGTAAGTCGTCGGCTCAAAGGGCAGATGCATCACTCAGTAGTAGCGGCAGTGGCGGGCGATGTAGCTAACATACTGTAAACAAGTGTCTCTGTTTTTCTTCCTTTTCTTTTCTCTTTTTATAAAACTGAAAACTAAAAAAAAAATTCCACGAGCAAAGTTTCTTTCATCTGTGGAACAAAATACCGTGAAGCTGTTTCTCGGCTGACTATAGCATGATCGTTTTTAAGTTCAATGTGAACAGCCTTTTGCTGAGTAATCAAATTCTACACATATACAACCACAACCGGTCATCACGTTGTTGTCTCACCGTCCACCTGGCACTCATTATTTCTTATTCTCATGTGGTCTTTGAGCCTTGATAATCGATGAGCCCCGAGTAAAAAAATGGCGCAACTTCACTATAATATCGAAATTCCGAAAACGAAAAAATCAATTAAAAAAAATTAAACAGTAATGGTATCTACTGACGTTTTGTGTTCAACTAAAAGCAATTATATTTACTTAACTGCATGTCAGATTACTTAAATATTACCGCATTATTAAAAAAACATGAGTTTCCGATCTTTATCGTAAAAAAATCCTCGCCGTATTGCTTAAGTGAACAAATGACATAATAACAAGGGAAATAACTCAGTTATGCTAAAATAATGCAACAAGCTCATATTTATGACTAGCTGTACCCGGCAACACGTTGCTGTGGCTCAGTTTGATTAAATGGAAACAAACAAAAAAGAAAATGTATTCTTATATGTTTGTTTTCAATATGAATGACTACAATAGTAATATTTGGCTATATTAATTACCATAACATGACAATTAAATAGATCCTAATTTACCCTATATGTGCTTCAGGGTTGCACTTGCTAACACCACTGCATTTATATTTGCCCTCTATCGGCCCCACAACAACTATCTTTAAGAGCATATCTGAGAAAATAGACCACACACTGTCTACACATCCCTCGGTTAACATCCACATCTGTGGTCACTTCAACGTCCATAACGTGGAATGGCTGACCCATGAAAATAAGACAGACGATGAGGGGAGGTATTGTCATGATTTTGCCATTGCTTATGACCTCACTCAGATTGTTCGTGAACCCACCCGTGTGCCCGATACACCCGGTCAATATGCAAGCCTCCTAGACCTTTTTCTCTCAACTTCCCCTGAGCTATGTTCATGTTCCGTTTATTCTCCTCTAGGATCCTCCGACCACTCTGTCGTATCAGTTAAGGTGAAAACGAAATGTAATAAGTCCCCAGACGTACCCCTCCACCGTACTGTATACCGATATTCTATGACTGAATGGGATAGCTTCCGTACATTCATATCTGATTTACCTCTGCACTCCATGTTTAAAAAGGAAGTTTCCTCTATAGTATCAGATTTGACCGAATGGTTAATTGTAGGCATAGATTAATTCTTACAATCTAACAAATTCCAACAAAAACCTAACAGCCAGCCATGGTTCCCCCCAGAATGTGCTGCTGCTATCGCGCACAGAAATCACTTTTTCCATAGCTACCAACGTAATAGATGCACTGAGACTAAAGTTGCTTTCAGGACTGCCAGCAACCACTGTAAAAGAGTAATAAAAAATGCAAGAGAGCTATATGCCCAGTCTTTAAAATCCAAGGTAGCTGATCAGCGGCTTGGATCCCACCAGTTTTGGCAAATAACAAATAGGATCCTGAACAGAAGTGTGCGTTCTATCCCAACCATTATCAATGGACCAGAGGTTATCTCGTCAGCGTCAGACAAGGCCAAACTATTTGCAAAGAACTTTGCAGCTAATTCTACCCTATGCGACGAAGGCCATCAACTCCCCATATCTCCTGTGTGTTATGAGTAAGTTGCTGGAATCCATATTAAATAGAGAAATAGTCAACCACCTCAGTAGGAACAACCTTTTTAGTGACACAAGCTAGGTAACATACAAATATCCGTGATAAGTCATCTTCCTCTCAGTACAGACCAATAAGTCTCCTGTGTGTTATGAGTAAGTTGCTGGAATCCATATTAAATAGAGAAATAGTCAACCACCTCAGCAGGAACAACCTTTTTAGTGACACAAGCTAGGTAACATACAAATATCCGTGCATGAGGTCGCCAAGCTAATCAAGAACCTAGATTCCAGTAAAGCAACTGGCCCTGATGGCATCCCAATTATAGTGTTAAAAAAGCTTCAACCAGAACTCGCTCCCATACTTACAAAACTATTTAAGCGCTGCCTTAAGGAGAAGTGCTTTCCGACTCCCTGGAAGACCTCATAAGTTTGCCCTGTATTTAAGAATTAAGGTGATAAGTCATCTCCCTCTCAGTACAGACCAATAAGTCTCCTGTGTGTTATGAGTAAGTTGCTGGAATCCATATTAAATAGAGAAATAGTCAACCACCTCAGCAGAAACAACCTTTTTAGTGACACACAATATGGTTTCCGCTCTGCAAGATCTACCGCAGACGTGCTGACGGTTATATCCCACAGGATTAGTGAATCTCTTGACAAAGGCTTCCTTTCTAGGGTAATTGCTCTTGACATATCAAAGGCCTTCGACAAGGTATGGCATAAGGGTCTACTTCACAAGATTTCCAGCTACGGTATAACTGGAAATGTTTTCTCAATCATTAAATCATTTCTCTCCGATAGGCTCATAAGAGTAGTGGTAGACGGACAAAAATCGGAGGCCTGCAATATAAATGCTGGAGTCCCTCAGGGGTCAATCCTGGGCCCAACTCTTTTCCTGATCTACATCAATGACCCCCCTAAACACATACTTAAATCATTCGTTGACATTTATGCTGATGACACGACCATCTACGGCAACACATCAAAGGCTGTAAATGACAAAGTTCTCTCTGATTCTCTCTCCTCTGATCTCGAGCGCGTGGTTCAGTGGGGGAAGACGTGGCTGGTTACCTTTAATGCATCTAAAACCAAAATCCTATCCTTACATCATCAACGCTCTGATCCCCATCTGCCATCAATTGTGATGGATGGCTCTCGTCTGGGAGAGCCCCGTGTTTTGACAAGCTTCTGGGTTTGACCTTTACTCCTGATCTGAAATGGAATACGTACATCAAGTCTGTTGCTAAGGTCGCTGGAAAGATGGTGGGATCCTTCTACCGCTTCAGAAGATATCTCACTACTGATTCAATTCTCTATCTATATAAAAGCCAAGTACGTCCAAGGATGGAATACTGCTGTCATATCTGGGCAGGAGCTGCTAAAAACAGCCTATCCTGCCTTGACAGAGTACAAAATAGACTTCGTGGCTTAGTGGGGGATGCCCTTTTCTCTACCTTGCAACCTCTCTCCCACAGAAGAGACGTTGCGAGCCTATCCTTATTTTATCGTTATTTCCATGGCAGGTGCTCGTCTGAACTCCAATCTCTGGTCCCCCCTCGCCAATCTTTCCCGAAAAACACCCATCTAGCCAAATCCACAGTGAAAAATTTCCCCCACTCTTTATCTGTGCCTAAATCAAAACGTGGATTCCATGAACAAAGCTTCTTTCTTAGAACTGCACGCCTGTGGAACTCTGCTCCGTCTGCCTGCTTCCCACCGGACTACAACTTGGATGTCTTCAAGTCCAACGTTAACAAATTCCTAATGAACCGTCCCCTTATGTCAACACTTCATCAAATATCCACACTAACGTAATGTACTTGCAATAACCCTTATCCCTGAGTGGCTTCCGGGCCTTGATAAGTGGTGATCACTGTGTAAAAAAAAAAAAAAAAAGAGACCATTCATTTGGCATGAAATTAAATATTAAAAATATCAATTTTCGCTATCATAATTTAGTTGCGTCAAAATATCTTGAAATCATAATATTAAAAAATAAACATATCTTAAATCCGCAAAAAGCCTATGAAGGATTATGATAAATAGTAAAACTATAATTGTTGTTTGGAATCAGACTTAACAAACCTGAGTATACACTTTACTGTCTGTATTTCATTTTGATACTGTGTTGTTTAATTCGTGATTAGAGACAATAAACGTATCTAAAAAACACATGCAAATACCCCGCATAAAATGTTGACGAGCAGCAAAACAAACGCGCGAAATAATAATTTCCCTGTTCAAACTTAATCAAGATTAGTAAATCCTTTACGTCCTCATAATATGACGATAATAATATTTGACCAAAAATACCAACAAAGAAAAGACAAATAGATTATAAGAAACCGAACGACAGTTTTAAGCCGTATGTTTTTCCTGTAGTCGTGTAATTCGAACCAAATAATTAATGGCCTGTACAGAAGGGAGTGGACAATAAGGAGGCATTTAAGCAGACCAAATATAGTTCTTAACATCAGATTAGCTGAGATTCTTCACGTCTTATTAATCAATTACCTATATTTAAGATATAACTGGGGGCATGATGTAGGTGATGGCGGTGGTAGTGCTGATGGTGTCTCGATCATGTCGTCAGAATACTGACCAAGTCTCGTATGACTAATTACATACTAGGTGTCGCTAGGGATGAGAATAGAAATAAAAGCTATAAAAATTACCGAAAGACCCGCAGATATAGCGTAGTTTGAAACCACCTATCACCCACATTCCAATGTTTTTAAGTCCCCTTTTTACCTCCTTACAGTATTTTTATTCTTATGATTTTGCGAACTTCAAAAAAAAATGTCCATTTCCATTTATCAACATTTTTCTTTTACAATACCCTTTTTAGTACAAGAATAAATAAATAAATAAAGAAAACTCTCCAACTGTTTTTTTCCGAGGAACGGATACCCGTCTCTGATTAGATGTTTGGTGAATTTCCGCTATTAAACGAAACACGTGTAAGACGATCTGCATAAACACATTAATAAAAGACTATGAACGTGAAATAAATAAATCTTCTGGTTTGGGAATGAGAACCGACGATATATATATATATATATATATATATATATATATATATATATATATATATACACTAGCAAAAGTACCCATCGTTGACTGGGTTCAAAAACAGCCTACAGAAAATGGACTCTGATTTATGAAAGTATGATAGGTTATGAAAAAGAAGGGTTGTAAATTTGGGTTGAAGGGGTATCAAAACCAAAGTAAAATATGATGAAAGTAAAAATAAAATAGATGAACCCTATAATTTATTATACCATACCTGTTCACACTGAAACACTTATCACAATATTCTGTGGATCTATATTAAAAAACCTTGTTAAACTTTGTGACATATTTCCATTCTATGGAGGTCAGGTACGAACGAAAACCTCATAATTTTATCATACCATATTTCTTCAAACTGAAACATAATTATCAAAGTATACTTACGCAGATAGATATGAAAAGTCTTTATTTAAATTTGTGTCTATTTCCATTCTATGGAGGCCAGGCGCGAACGCAGACCCCACAATTTTATTATACCATCACTATTTAAGTTAAAACATACTTATCAAAGTATACTTATGTACATCTATATCAGAAACACTTGTAAACGTTTTTTTTTTTAATTTTTAATTTTTTTATTTCTATACTTTGTGGACCAGGCGCGAACGCAACCCCACAATTTTAATAAACCACTGTTCTGCCAGATCAAACATACCCATTCCTGTGTCTCGATACATCTATCATTATATGTAATCAGTTTTTTTAAAGTAGTCAACCATATAGGAGCCTATTCGTGACCACACACACACACACACACACACACACACACACACACACACACACACAGAAATTCAGCTTTATACTATAGATATATAGTTTTTATATTTTTTTGTCCGCAAATAATTTAAGCTGCTAAACTACACATTTACCAAAATAAAAAAATAAACGCACACATTAATGTTTATACACGTCATTTTTTTAGGTTCACAAAATCGTGAGATTTCTTAGGACAGGTATCTCTTCTGCCAAAATATCTGGTGGAGAGGGTATCAGATACTTCTTTTTCGGAGCGATTACATTTACATGTTTTTATCCGTTCTTTTATTTTTAAAATTGTTGTAGGAGTATCCACGTTACCCATGATAAAAATGACTAGCAGGCGTGTTTCAAACAGAACTTCATGTCAACCCAGGCAACACCGGGTACCCATGTTAGTATATATATATATATATATATATATATATATGGTCTTTCAAAAAGTAAATATGCTATTTTTATTTAATTAAAAAGATGAGGAGCTAGGAAGATGGGAGTGGTATCATTAAAGCGAGCGCCATTCTATGCTCTGGGATTTATTTTTCTACATAGTCAGCATCGTCGTCAATGCATTTTTGCCAATGATGAACGATGGCTGTGCATGGACGTCTGGAGCGCGCTTTGTTTTACAAAGGTCGTTCCAAAAGTAAACCGAGTGACTTTATTTTTCTATATAGTCACCTCCATTATCAATGTATTTTTACTAGGATATCAATTACGCATTTCTGATTCTGACCCACGTCCATGACAGGGGTTGTTTTCATAGAGTTCTACACCGTCATTATCTGCAACATAGAAATTAAACTTTCAGGTCATGAATGCATCAGTTCAATTATCATAAAAATGCAATTTGCAATTCTCTCTCATCTATTTGGATGGAATAAAAGAATATGAAGAATTATTTTTGGAACGCCAATCGTATATAATGTTAATTTTCTTATACGGCAGTAATTGTGTTGAGTCATAGGGAAATGTCAAGCCGTCAATCTCTACTTACAATGTAATTACCTGTCATGATGGCATTATTCACTACGAGCTACTTTATTAATAAATCAAGCAATTACATTAGTTAGATTATTTGGTTTCGACATTCCAAATATATCGAATCATCAACACGGTCAATCCGCACTCGTTAAAATTATAATCGATAATGAGGGAACATTTTCTGAGTCATGATTACCTCCCCTTGGTCTCATTAACTAAAATTACATCTCTTGGGTATTTTTCACCTCGTAATTATAGATGCGTCCGAGAATTAGATCACGAAATTCAAAGATAATAATAATAATAATAATAATAATAATAATAATAATAATAATAATGATGATGATGATAATAATAATAATAATAATAATAATATTCGTATATTTCGCTTAGTTTGTTTGTCTGTTTGTCTGTACCACTTTCTGTCGGAAATTACTAGACCCATCTAACTGAGATTTTGTATAAAGCTTTGTTGAGATAAAGTGCAGCGAACTAAATATTCTGGTATTCATTCGATAAACAGGGATTAACAGAGATTAATAGGGATTAGTCACCATGATACCACATTTAATCTAGAAGTTTTCTCAGGAAATAATAAGCTGATATGGTTGAAATTTGGTATGGATCTTGATTATAAGGTGCAGTAAACTAAAAGTTATGATAAACAATCGTCAGCATCAGACAAGGCCAAACTATTTGCAAAGAACTTTGCAGCTAATTCTACCCTATGCGACGAAGGCCATCAACTCCCCATATTTCCTCCTATAACACAGAACATGCTAGGGAACATAAAGATATCCGTGCACGAGGTCGCCAAGCTAATCAAGAACCTTGATTCCAGTAAAGCAACTGGCCCTGACGGCATCCCAATCATAGTGTTAAAAAAGCTTCAACCAGACCTTGCTCCCATACTTACAAAACTGTTTAAGCGCTGCCTTAAGAAGAAGTGCTTTCCAACTCTCTGGAAGACCTCATCAGTTTGCCCTGTATTTAAGAATTCAGGTGATAAGTCATCTCCCTCTCAGTACAGACCAATAAGTCTCCTGTGTGTTATGAGTAAGTTGCTGGAATCCATATTAAAAATATGAGAAATAGTCAACCACCTCAGCAGGAACAATCTTCTTAGTGACACACAATATGGTTTCCGCTCTGCAAGATCTACCGCAGATGTGCTGACTGTTATATCTCACAGGATTAGTGAATCTCTTGACCAAGGCTTCCTTTCTAGAGCAATTGCTCTTGACATATCAAAGGCCTTCGACAAGGCATTGCATAAGGGTCTGCTTCACAAGATTTCCAGCTACGGTATAACTGGAAATGTTTTCTCAATCATTAAATCATTTCTCTCCGATAGGCTCATAAGAGTAGTGGTCGATGGACAAAAATCAGAGGCCTGCAGTATTAATGCTGGAGTCCCCCAGGAGTCAATCCTGGGCCCAACTCTTTTCCTGATCTACATCAATGACCTCTCTAAACACATACTTAAATCATTCATTGACATCTATGCTGATGACACGACCATCTACGGCAACACGACAAAGGCTGTTAATGACGAAGTTCTCTCTGATTCTCTCTCCTCTGATCTCGAGTGCGTGGTTCAGTGGGAGAAGACGTGGCTGGTTACCTTTAATGTATCTAAAACCAAAGTCCTATCCTTACATCATCAAAGCTCTGATCCCTATCTGCCATCAATTGTGATGGATGGCTCTCGTCTGGGAGAGGCCCCCTGTTTTGACAAGCTTCTGGGTTTGACCTTTACTCCTGATCTGAAATGGAACACGTACATCAAGTCTGTTGCTAAGGTCGCTGGAAAGATGGTGGGATCCTTCTACCGCTCCAGAAGATATCTCACTACTGATTCAATTCTCTATCTATATAAAAGCCAAGTACGTCCAATGATGGAATACTGCTGTCATATCTGGGCAGGAGGTGCTAAAAACAGCCTATCCTGCCTTGACAGAGTACAAAATAGACTTCGTGGCTTAGTGGGGGATGCCCTTTTCTCTACCTTTCAACCTCTCTCCCACAGAAGAGACGTTGCGAGCCTATCCTTGTTTTGTCGTTATTTTCATGGCAGGTGCTCGTCTGAACTCCAATCTCTGGTCCCCTCTTACCAATCTTTCACGAAAAACACCCGTCTAGCCAATCCACTGTGAAAAATTTCCCCCACTCTTTATCTGTGCCTAAATCAAAACGTGGATTCCATGAACAAAGCTTCTTTCTTAGAACTGCACGCCTGTGGAACTCTGTTCCGTCTTCCTGCTTCCCACCGGACTACAACTTGGATGTCTTCAAGTTCAACGTTAACAAATTCCTAATGAACCACCCCCTTAAGTAAACATTTCATCAAATCTCCACACTAACGTAATGTACTTGCAATAACCCTTATCCCCGAGTGGCTTCCGGACCTTGATAAGTGGTGACATCTGTGTAAAAAAAGAAAAAAGTATAATACTATATATAGAAATACATGAAAGATTAAAGTAAGACGCGTTTTGTGTATATAAATCCCATTTTGAAGAAACAAACAAAAACAAACAGGAATACAAATTTATATATATAGATTAACATTTACAAATAAATTGATCGTTTTACAGAATACTCCAAAAACAATTTAAAAATTCCTTATTACGCGGAGTTTCAAAGAATGCTATTCTTGCTATTCTTCTCTTAAGATGAACGAAATATATTATTAGCAAATTATTATTATAGCCGAGCTTCTTCGCTTTTTGGATTTACCATTGAGTGAGCCTTTAGGCACGCTGGAACTTTTACTGCTGGTTTGTTTTTGTTTTTCCCCATTTTTCCTATTTTCACAAGTTTTTAACTGACATGAACAAATTATTTTTTGTATTTTATGACGAACCATCATAAAGTGTTGTTTTATTTAGTGTCATAACCAACAAATTTTATCTCGGCTATAATAATCATTTGCTAATTTCTTTCTTTCTTCTCTCAGACCCATATTCGGATATCTGTTTCACATTAATGCTCTTACCCTTTCCTTTTCTTTTATTTGAAGACTTTTTAAGCATCAAATCTCTGAAGCAGAGGTATGTGGGAAGAAGTAATTCCGACAATGGTGTCTTTTGTCCCTGGAACAGCCAACTTGATGACGATTTTGAGACGTTCGTCCAAGAATTCCCGATCGACGACAACATCTCTGAATGCTTTGCTTACTCTTCAGACGACACAATTAAGGATTTGGAAGGCGTCGTATCCGAGGTGAGTCTGTCATAAGTAATGTCATAAGTAATGTCACAAGTGATTTCCCTTATCAGGAATTTGTTTTAGAATGCTTTAGATAACGACTTTGTCTATCTTTCTTTCCCAGACATGTGACCATCACACCCAATCAAAACTTAAGGTGTATAAACTAAATCGTTTGCAATAGATATTATGTTTATACGCAACATAACGCAGAAGCACTATTTTTGTGCCACTTTGGACAATAATAAGTAAATATACTTAACTAGAATATATATTTTACTTGTTGAGCTTGTTACCGACGCCAATTAATCAGGCGCTGCGATAAAACTGGAAAATACCTTTTTTGATGCATAAGGTTCCATCATGGAACTTCACTTCATGGCATTAACACCACATTAGTGTGACATGTTTCAAAAGATTGATATGCCGTATAAACACAGAAATTAAGTCAAAATATGGTCGAAATGGGCTCTAAACAAAAGACACAGGCGAAACAAAATCCGACATATTTTGTTGGCAACATAATTCTGTGGTCATTTGAAGGTCAGTAGCACGGGGTAGTTTTTCTTAACATCGAAAACTACGATCGCCAATCGACACAATTGTCTCTCCTTTTGTACTAGATTGTAAAGCTAGTGCTTCCTTTGAAATGCGTCTTTTCATTTTGAATAGGCGGCCATGTTCATAGTCTGAATGTCTATAAGAAATGTCAGACAGAAATGTTATCAAATAATTTAATCATTTCAATTATCAACAAACCAATATCTATTAACCCTTCCTGCGCTAGGTGTTCAAAATTAGCTAGAAGACCAGTGAGGTTCACACCGAGCCAGATAAATATAAATGTATGAATCAGAATTTGCCAAACTTTATACTTGTATTCTTTATACTTGTTGTCATGTTGTGACACGCCTCTCGTGGTGAGGTCAAACAACTGACCCCTGATCGTTTTCGGACTTTGGCTCGTGATGTCTAGTTCTCCGAGAGACTATCACATTAAGTCCTGAACGCCTCGGTGTAGAATTCTCTGAAAGCAAAAAGCGACGCTTGCAGATGCCGGAAAGAAGGAAAACAAATAAAAATTCTATTCTACCAAAAACTAATTAAAAAAAAATTACAATCTTTTTACAGATATGTACACGCTCAGTTCTTAGCACATTCTTAAAGTCAGTTCGTAGCACGTTTTTAAATTCACACTCGCTCTTCTTCGGAGAAGGCACTCAGGCGGAATGGAGAGGGGGTGGTCAGACGTTGAGAACGGTGCTATTACCTCGAGATTCCACGCAAATCTCGTTAATTTTGAGCGACATTGGCCTTATATAGTCCGGGTCATGTCAGGGGGGGGGAATCGACTAAGCCTATCAAGTTAAGATACGTATCTGGGGGAAACCCCAGATCTAAATTGCGTGTGTGCAGTTCAGCCATAAAGTCTAGAGTTTTGAAATCAGGGACTAAAACTGATATCTGTTCCCATGACCTTAGAAGTTAATCCTTGTCATTCAGAATACCTGGCCTGGTGCTCCCCAGGCCAGACGAATGTCATCTTCATTACTCTAACATTCGCTGTCGTCTATTTTACAAATAACAAATATATCTCTGGCTTTGTCAATAAAACAAAATATATCTCTATATCTTCTAATTCAAGTCTTTTTGATATCCGCTATCGTCCGGGATTAATTTAGCAATTTTAGTATATTTACCGGGTCTTTCTTAGGTCCCATGAAGTCTCAACCTCCCCAATGGGGAGCAAATCGCTCCCTCAAGCCGATCACGTTACAATGTAACCCTATACTGTTTTTGTATATATTGAAATGTTTTTCTTTTGTGAGTGTAAGAAATGAAAAATATTGAAAAACACTTTAATTAAGTAAATATAAGCAACCAAATGTTAAAACGTGTTATGGTTTTGGTTCTCCTGGACACAAGCCGACTTACATGTCAAATTTGATGAACAAAAGTTTTTTAAACACAAATTTTCTCGAATTGCACCAAAACAAATAGAAATGAAGTAAAGACACGAAAGTCAGGTGGTCTAACGCCCCTAGAAATATTATTTTTGGCTGTTCATAGTATTGAAATTAATCATCTCAAACCCTTAATCGTTGTGAATATCAATAAATATCAAAGGGTCAAATAGCAGAGTAGTCTCAAAGATAAAATTCTAAATTTATTGCAAAATGCAAACATTTTAAAAGAAACATATTTTATGTTAAATGAAGTCGTGATAAATTTTAATTTCAAATGTAATAATACCTTGTTTTAATCCTTGCCTGTGTTTTTAAACCAATGTTTACATTCATTGATGCGCTTTAAGCTTAATGTCTTGTTGGTGTTATGAGCTACCTATGATTTTTTTTACTTACCTTCACCCCAAACAATCCACATTGCCACTTGGACGTAAGGGGCTACGAATTGGGACCATGCCTATAAAAGATTAAGATGTTGTTTACGTTGCATTTGAACTTCTGCATATCAGTACAGTTTGGGAAGCAGGAAGAGAATTCCAAAGTCTAGCTGTTCTATGCAAGAAGCTATTAGAGTAGAATACTTTATGACATTTAAGGATCTCAATGGGGAAGGGATGCGATTTTGTTGCTAAGCGGGGTTGTTGAGGATATATACGTCGAGGGGGCACAAGTGCAATGAGTTCATCAGAGCACATTCCATTAAAATACTTGTAAAACAGGCACAGGGATGCAACATTGCAGCGATGGGACAGGGGTTGGAGCTTAGTTGACAAAGTGGGACCTATTAGATTGCAGACCCTTTTTGCACCATTTAGTTGTCTCATTGGCACACTGTTCAGCAGGGAGAGAGAAGATATTGATCCATAGGGAACCTCTGATATGTTATCTAATTACTTCCCAGTCAACCCTTTTGTAGTATCTAGTCGTTTTGATAAATGGCTCCTACCCTTGGGGTTGGGATTACAGTGCAACGTCTACTGATACAACTAGGTAGTCTGTGTTCCTGAGCAGACTGTGGACATTAGTTACACAATCTTCAGATACTGTGGTAAGAAATACGTCTAGGAGTGAAGCTTGCTGGTGGCACTATCTGAGAGGCGCGTTGGAAACAAGACTGTGTGAGAGAATGAGCTGTTAGTAGAGCATCCAGCTGCATCTGTGTAAACTGAGAAACCAAGCTAATTTTTATGGTGGACATTAAAGTCACCAAACGCATGAATTTGGGCATTACTATCTAAGAATATATAACCTATTACTATCTAAGATATATAACCTCTACAAACTAACCCACTAACATTAACTAACCACGCGGGGTCGCATAAATACCTGGATTAGGACCCAGGCACGGAGCAACCTCTCTCAGTGCCGACGGACACAGTAGATCTTCCTTGCTCATCCGTCTAGGAGAAGGAAAACTCTGAATCTAAACCAAAGGGGAGGGAGGCCTCTTCAGTCTTGGATGACAACCTTTCTAGAGCTGGTGACTCAAACAAATTACCGGTTTGCAAACCTAAATTGCTTAAGGAGTAGATAGGCTCTGTCTATCGTCCGGCTTCCATACTCCTTCTTTGCCTATTAGTCAGGCGCAGAGATCGAATCACAGTTATTCAACAGAAACACTCAGTGGTAGATCTTGTTTCTTGTCTAGGGCAATGAACGCCGTTTTCCCCACTCCCGACACACCCCACCCCTAACGCTGGGCACTTGAGAGTGCTTGAGTACCATATATGCTTGAGCAATTAGATTGGGTTGACCTTCCTCTGATGGGTTGAGGGTACCGGATTGACAGTTCCTGGCTGCTGTTTCCAACTGGTAGTACAGGAGCCCTAACTCTTTCATAGCACTTAGAGCGGCTGCTCCATCAACAGTTGTAAAATATCGGGATGTTTGTAGTGCCATGTCGCGCATGGAAAGGGACCCTTCACTCATCCCCGGTAGGCTTTCCTGAGGCCACAATCCTAAGAAAGGTCAGCTGATGGTATACTTGTGATGCATGTCTGATGCTCTGCATAACCTCCTGTTCAGCTTCCCCTTACCTAAACTGAAACTCTTAAAAAATATGACGACAGTACAATCTAAAAATAAGCTTAAACCAGGCTTAGGGTCAAACAAATCCAACTTGCCTCCTCGCTTGAGGCTTGCATTCCCAAATATATAATTTAGCTGATGTTGAAGCATTTCTCCTAACAAATACCCCGGATATCTTAGCACTAAGTGAGACTAACCTACACTCCTCCATCCCCTCTAACTACTTTAACATACCTGGCTATCTCCCACTATAACGTAAGGACTCTGACAGACACATGGACGGATTTGGAGTTTACATTCGTAATACCCTTCCCTTGACTAGAGAAACAAACCTAGAATCGGATGATCAAGCCTTTATGTGCTTTAGACTAAACTTGCAACACAACATTAGCTACTTTTACTTTCTCTACCGCTCTCCCTCGACCCAAGACTGCACCATAATAAACAAAGTCTCTGACAGCATAGACACAGCACTCATTTCCTATCACAAATTGTTACGTTTCCAACCAGTTTCCCTGACCACCAAGAACAACATGCATCACTTCTAGATCTGTTTTTGACCACAGTTCCCGATGATTGTATAACGAATGCCGACAGCCCATTTGGGAATGCTGATCATGCAGTGATAATGGTAGAAATCGCCCTAAACTCTAGACCCAAAACTGAGGAGCCAGTGCTCAAAACAGCGAGATATTATAAAAGGGCTGACTGGGAAGCCATCAGGGAACTAATCAGAGATGCCCCATGGGGAAATATATTTTCTCTTCCTACTGAACAGTGCGCAAACGAGACCTTCGAATGGTTCAAAACTGCAATCGAAGCGCATGTTCCCATGCGGAAATTCTATAGCAAGCCCCACTCTCCTCAATGATTTACTTCGACTTGCGCAACTGCCATTGCTCAAAAGCAGCATGCATACCGCAAATTTAACCGACATAAGTCCAGTTCAAACAGACAGAAGTATATAGAAGCTAGAAGTAACGTTAAGAAAGAAATAGCGACATCTAAGAGAGAATTTACGGAAACCACTAAAAAACGCATTGAAGCACAAAAACTAGGAACTCCTGAATTCTGGAAAATCTACATCAGTGTAGTAAATAATGGGCAATCAACAATTCCCCCACTAACCAACAATCACGAGGTTGTTTGCTCAGCAACCGACAAGGCTAACATGCTTGCCAGTCGGTTTGCCTCAAACTCCACACTGGATCCCACCAACCACCCCCTACGTGAATTTCCTATGCGGACAGACGCCACGCTAGACGATCTGAAAATCACCCCTGCTCAGGTGCATGCTATCATAAAAGACCTTGACACTTCAAAAGCATGTGGACCCGATCTCATCCCAGCTGTGCTATTAAAAAAGTGCTTAGCCGAAGTAGCTCCAGTTCTCTCAAAACTCTACAACAAATGCCTTAATGAATCTTGCTTTCCGGGCTGTTGGAAAACTGCTTCTGTTGTACCAGTATTCAAGAATTCTGGTGAAATAACTGACCCATTAAATTATCGCCCCATTAGCTTCCTCCCACTTTTTGCCAAAATACCTTAATTAACCATGCTCTAGTCCATCAGCTTACAGATGCTAAACTTCTGACTGACCAACAGCATCCTAACTGTAATCTCTGAACGTATATACCATTCACTGGACAAAGCAGAGGAGATCAGAGCGGTAGCTCTAGATATATCTAAGGCTTTTGACAGGATATGGCATGAGGGTTTCCTCAGGAAAATTAGATCATATGGTATCACTGGTAGAATACTTAACATAATTAAATCCTTCTTAGATAAGAGAAAACTCCAGGTTATCCTCGACGGTCGTACATCGAAACAACATGATATAAATGCGGGAGTTCCTCTACTGTTCCTGATATTCATAAATGACCTCCCCGACAAAACTGCCTCTGAGATGGGTATATATGCTGATGACACCACACTCTATAACAGGCACGGCAGGAAAACAAATGAACACATATCTAAAGAAATGGCAGAAACACTAAAGGATGACGTCCAATGTGTAGTGGAATAGGGACAAAAATGGATGGTCACGTTCAATGCCGCCAAGACTAAACTAGTTTCATTCAATAATTACAAGAAACCTTCTCTACCACCCATAGCAATGGCCAACGACTCTTTATCTGAGAGTACATCTTTCAAACTCCTTAGCCTAACGTTCATAGGAAACATGAGTTGGAACAATTACATTGAAGGCATCGCTCTCTCCACCATGCTAGAAAACTACTAACACCCGAAAGTATCTTGTACCTCTATAAGGCCACCATTCGCCCATGTATGGAGTATTACTGTCATATTTGGGCTGGTGCATCTGCTATTAGTCTCTCGCTCCTTGACAAGGTTCAAAAGAGAGTCGCAAATTTGATAGGCTCTGAACTGGCATCTAAGCTTCAGCCTCTGTCCCACTGACGAAACGTTGCATCCCTCTGCCTGTTCTACAAGTATTTTAATGGTGAATGCTCTGACGAACTGCAAGCGCTTATGCCCCTACGACGTGAACATCCTCGACAAACCCAACAGGCTGCTAAATCCCACCCCCACACTGTAGAGATCCCTAGATGTAAAAGACCTTTCTACTCGAGTAGTTTCTTCCCCAGAACCGCTAGACTTTGGAATTCCATTCCAGGTCCCTGCTTTCCCAACTGTACTGACGTGCAGAAGTTCAAATGCAACGTGAACCGACATTTTGCTGCCCAAATACCTACATTGTACCCCAGTAGTTGTTGCCCCTGATAGTCGCCCCCTACACCAAAGTGGCAATATGTCTTGTTTGGGGTGAAAATGTAATTAAAAAAAACAAAAAACGCTCTGATCCCCATCTGGCATCAATTGTGATGGATGGCTCTCGTCTGGGTGAGGCCCCGTGTTTTGACAAGCTTCTGAGTTTGACCTTTACTCCTGATCTGAAATGGAACACGTACATCAAGTCTGTTTCCAAGGTCGCTGGAATGATGGTGGGATCCTTCTACCGCTCCAGAAGATATCTCACTACTGATGCAATTCTCTATCTATATAAAAGCCAAGTACGTCCAAGGATGGAATACTGTTGCCATATCTGGGCAGGAGCTGCTAAAAACAGCCTATCCTGCCTTGACAGAGTACAAAATAGACTTCGTGGCTTAGTGGGGGATGTCCTTTTCTCTACCCTGCAACCTCTCTCCCACAGAAGAGACGTTGCGAGCCTATCCTTGTTTTATCGTTATTTCCATGGTAGGTGCTCGTCTGAACTCCAATCTCTGGTTCACCCCTCGACAATCTTTCACGAAAAACACCCATCTAGCTGAATCCACTGTGAAAAATTTCCCCCACTCTATATCTGTGCCTAAATCAAAACGCGGACCCCATGAACAAAGCTTCTTTCTTAGAACTGCACGCCTGTGGAACTCTGTCCCGTCTGTCTGCTTCCCACCGGACTACAACTTGGATGTCTTCAAGTCCAATGTTAACAAATTCCTAATGAACCGCTCCCTTAAGTAAACACTTCATCAAATCTCCACACTAACGTAATGTACTTGCAATAACCCTTATCCCTGAGTGGCTTCCGGGCCTTGATAAGTGGTGATCACTGTGTAAAAAAAAAAGAAAAAAGAAGAGTGTTGCATCTATACCACCAGAGACATGATCGACATGATCGATTAGAGTACAGTTCTGGCGTGAGGGGGAACGGTAAAGAAAATATAAGGAACTAACGCAGTGATGAAAGGCTAATCGAAAGCATATAAAGACCTCGTCATCTTTTTCCAGACGTTTCGCTCTAGTAAAGGGGAGGGTGCTTTGTGATCCGCATTAAACGATATATCTTCGGTGAGAAATGTGACACAAGGGTCGGAAAGTAGGGATAAAAAGCCAATGCTTCCGAGGGGAAAGCGTTATGCAGAATGATCTAATCTAAAAAAGCACAAAGTTTTTCGAATTGCACCAAAACAAATCCGGCGTGCTTTCTATGGAGACCAGACATATTAATTTTGGTTGTTAATTTCATTGAAATCGATTATCCCAAACCATTGAAATCGATTATCCTAAACCATTGAAATCGATTATCCCAAACCATTGAAATCGATTATCCCAAACCATTGAAATCTATTATCCCAAGCCATTAATGCTTGTGAATATTCAGAAACTTTTGATGATTAAATTTAGTCAATATGGGTATATTTCTTGGTAAAAAACAAAAAAATATTTGATACCGCACGACTCACTAGGGCCTCGAAAGATTCCACCATCCCCGAAAGCGTTAAGAAAGGCGAATGTATTGTTTACAGTATCTAATTATTCATTTTCCGTTATATACCAGAAACGTGTGACTTTGAATTGCTTATTTTATACTAAACTAGCTGTCCCAATCTAGCGTTGCCCGAGATTATTTTTACTTTCTTATTAAAATCGTTTTTTGTCTTTTTACCAAGATATTCATATTATTTTAAAATATCAGGAAGTTACAGAATGCTTACTATACGCCAAAAAATTTTTCTCTTTTAACTTTTTAATGAAGAAATAGTTTAATGGTCACTTTTTATTAAGCAATAGAAATATTACATTTGTCGAATAAATTTCTTAAAATTGGTGTTTTTTTAATAAAATAATTCTTAATTATTTATCATTTGTAAATTTACCGGACATTTGTTTTTGAATAATCTTAAATATGGCCTAAATATTGTAGAGATAGAAAATAACACCGATAGACGACGATTTAATCGTTCAGTTTATCACGAATTCTGAAAAAAAAATGTAAATGACGCGTGAGGAATGTGATGACAAAACGTCTAATTATTTCATATATATATATATATATATATGCATACATATACATACATATATATACATACATGTATACATATATATACATATATACATACATATATATATACATACATATAAGGACATACATATATATAATATGTATACAAATATATATGCATATATATTCATATATATACGTACATATATAAACATATATATATATATATATATTTATATATACATACATATATAAGAACAAGTAGTTAATAAAACATGTTAAAAATCACTTTGAAAAAGAGTGAAAAACATTTAATTTTAAAAAGGAAGCACAAAATAAATGGATAGTCATTAATCCGCGGAGTTTCGAAGAAATACTTTCCTTCTCACAAGAGGGTAGGATTTAGCAAAATGCGGGATCGGATTTTGCTTGCAAAAGTATTTAGTGAAACTACAAGTAAGTCATAGATCTTACTTGGTAACAAATACTGAAGGAGAGGGAATATAGTGAAGGAAAAGGTGATTTCACGTGAATGGATAGTCTGCTGAAGGGTAAAATATCCAATAACGGTAAAATCCAAAAATCGAAATCCAAAAAAGTTGGTTAAATTTCCATTTCCACAAGTATAATCCAAGGGAATCGCGTAATTGGAAGATGGTCCAAAGTAATCCAAAAGGCAGAAATCCGTGGAATAATCCACAAATGGAGGCAAGGAAAAGATGTGCGTAGAAAAATAGAATTTAAATCGACTGTCAAGGCTGGGCTAATTTTGGGAGAATTATTTTACACACACACACACACACACACACACACACACACACACACACACACACACACACACACACACATATATATATATAGGTATTTTATAAAAGGTATGATTAAGTCATTCAACAAGAGAGAATAGATCGTTCAATGAGATTATTATTATTATTATTATTATTATTATTATTATCATCATCATCATCATCCTAGTCGAAATATTTTCCACTGATCATTGTTGTATTCTTGATTGTATGTACAAATAAATATACATTTTTCTTTATTATAGAATAGTGAATATTGCTATTTGCCCTTTTGTTTTTTATTTTCCAGCCAGGACTCGACTTAAATAATATGATTAATTATTTTTATGCCCACATTCGCCACCTAACAAGGCATACAACCACTTGGACGTAAGGGGCTACTAATTGGGACCATGCATAGTAAAGATTAACAAGATGTTGGTTTACATTACATCTAAACCTTTGCATATCAGTACAGTCAGGAAAGCAGATAGCAGAAAAGGGAATTCAAAAGTCTAGCTGTTCGAGGGAAGAAGCTATTAGAATAGAAAGATTTATGACATTTAGGGACCTCAACAGGGAAGAGGTGTGATTTTGTTGCTAAGCCAGTTTGTCGGAGATTTGTAAGTCGAGGGGGCACAAGTGCAACGAGTTCATCAGAGCACATGCCATTAAACTATTTGTAAAACAGGCACAGAGATGCAACATTGCGGCGATGGGACAGGGGTTGGAGCTTAGTTGACAAAGTGGAACCTATTAGATTGGAAACTCTTTTTTGGACCCTATCCAAGAGGGAGAGACTAGTGGTAGATGCACCAGCCCAGATGTGGCAACAATACTCCACGCATGGGCGAATGGTGGCCTTGTAGAGGTACAGAATACTTTAAGGTGTAAGTAACATTGTACCACGATTGAGGGAACTCACCTTCGATGTAACAGCCTTCGTAAGGTTCTTAATATATTTGTTCCAGTTCATATTGCTCGTGAATGTTAGGCCGAAGAGTTTGAAGGAAGAATTCTTAGGTAGGGTGTTATTTGTCATAAATATCGGTGGTTGGAGAGCTTCTTGTAATTGATAAAGAGAGCAGGTTAGTCTTACTAAGATTAAATATTACCATCACTACGTCCCCATTCCACTACGGTCTGAAAGTTATTTTCTAACGCTTCTATCACTGTCTTAGATTTATGTATATCCGTTCTTCCCTTATGCATGTTATAGAGCGTTGTATAATCAGCAAATATACCATCTCTGACCCAATATTATCAGGGAGGTCGTTAATGAATATCAGGAATAAGAGAGGTCCAATGATCAACCTCTGAGGCACTCCTGCATTAATTTTATGTTGCTTGGATGTAAGTCAGCCAATGACAACCAGGATGTACCTATTGTCTAAGAAGGATCTAATTATATTCGGTATACGTCCAGTTATACCGTGCGATTTAGTTTCGATTAGTAGCCCTTCTTGCCAGATATTGTTTGATACTTTCGCAATCATCAGTGCAGGAAATGACAATTACTACTGATCTGATAAGATATACAGTAGAACCCGGGGATACAGTTGCTCTAGGTTACCATTTTGTTAGGTTACAATGTGGAATATTATTTTATCCGACCTCTGGTTGCGGTATTTTCCCCGCCTTACGGTTTTATTCATAATATTATTTGATTATATACATGTGTATTATATACTGTACTGTATTTTGTTACTAATTCTTAATGCCGTATCTCGGGGTTTATATATATATATCTATATAAAAGTGAAAGTGTTTGTCTGTTTGTCTCTCTGTGTACATTTTCCTACACAATAACTCTGTCAATTTTCCGTCTACAGACTCGAAATTTGATATACAGGGTAGTGAGATTTGGGAAAATCTTTGTAACCGTTTTCGGCCAAAAATTTGGCTCGAAAGGGGTCAAAGTTCAACGATTTGACCTTTGAGAACTCTACCAAACTCATCCGCCAATTTTATGTATACATATTTGAAATTTTAGATATAGGTTTCTTGGGCATGCATCTAACTTAATAACTTAATTTGAGCCCAAAATAATAAATGTTAAAAGGTCATAATAGGAGTCAAAGTTAAAAAGATTTTGACCGCTTCGGTCTCTACCAAATTACTCAGACAATTTCTAGTCTAAACATTTGAAATTTTACATGAAGGGTATTCAGAGATAGGGCAAGCTTTTTAATCGGTTTGTGTCGAAAATTTGAGCTACCAATATATAAATGTATGTATGCATGTTTGCATGTCTACCTAAAACTTTCGACAGGAGCAAAGGATTTTCACAAGATCAGTATCGTTTTGAAGCTTGACCCTTCAGACGACAAATACCGAAAAATTGGCTACAAACATTAATATCTTAACCAAACCTTCCAGTTTGGCGGTGGTCGTAACAGAAAAGACGTCACGTTTTTACCCCGTTCTTTTCCTCCTTCGCAGTACAGGTTCGAGCCTGCCTTCCTACTACCACTTTTTTTCTCAACACACGCCCCCAAACACCCGGGCAACGCCGGGCCCCGTGCTAGTATATATATATATATATATATATATATATATATATATATATATATATATATATATATATATATATCAAACGTGTATGCACTTAAGCTATAATATAAGCAGTGTATTTTTAAAATTCAATACAGATGAATATCTTTTTAAAATAAAAAAGATGTTAATCATGGTATTCGAAATAAATAAAATAATACACGTGGAATATATTTAATTAAATAAATTATAAATAATAAATACATTACAAGCGATTTACCCATAATTATTAAACAAAATTTGTCGTCTTGAAGAAATAAGACGAACAGAACGTATAACGAGAATTTTTTTATTAACAGAACGTACAGAAATAATGGGTTGACAGAGACTGCTTCCCTGTTTTATTTCCCTTGTTTGGTCATAATTAGGGCTTGGATAACAGCATATTCTTTTCACTGTTTTGATTCTCGAGTTTGCATCCGTTGATATTTTATATGCTTTTATTTAAGGTGATGTGGTTCTCGGTTGATTAACTGTGTCTAACTGTGTTGGATATATACTCGAGTGAAAACAATGATAAGAATATTCTCTTGTCATCGCCCTTGTAATTAGCTCATAAATGGGGGTGATTGTTTTTAATGTAAATATCATGGAGACAAACCCATTTACTCGTAATTGACGCTTCCAATCATTATAAAAACCTCTAGTTTAATGCTCTTGTGAGGAATTAGTCACGACTCTGACGTCGAAAAGTTCGACAATCAAGCCAGATAGAAACTGGGTCATGTCGGTGGCCTTTTTGACGTCGGACTGATGCAAATGTTCTTGGTAGTCCTAAGAGTTCCACCTGGCTTTTAGGAGGAGCAAGTTTATCGCTTGTTGTCTTAGGAGTGCGGACGGGCCTACTCAGACTTATTTTTGCTGGGCCAGAGTGTTTGTCTTGTGGTGAGAGCACTTATTCCTACCTTTCGACCTTGTGTCACATCCCCTCACGGTTAGAGAGGGGTAAATTCCGGAAATCTTGCGACCTTACAGGAGAGTACAGACTAATTCAAAAGTCAGTAAATACCGACAACATTTCTTTGTATTCACTTTTTTGTACAATATATTCTTTTCTGCCTAGACTTATTGTTCAAGTCTTTCTATGTGATCTATTCTTAGTGACACAACAGTAAACAAATACTCATTTTTATTATTTGTGAAAGTGATAAAGTCACGAGCAACTCATGGTAATCTTGATAATTTGCGTGTATTATGCAATAATTTAATTCTAAAAATATATAAATTAGTTACAGAATGCCATAATAATACATAATGTTCTCTATTTCTCGATCTTTTTTCGAACACACAAATTCAATACTACTAAATAAACCTTATTTTAGTATTTTTGAGACGAGGATTAATAATTCGTTTTTGAATTATTTGGACTACTGTTCGCATCTTAAGTGTTATTCACACAACGTTTCGGTCGATGTAAGCTCCAAGCTTCTTGTCGAATTCCAGGATTTCTCTAACTCGGGAATCTGTGCGGAATTTCGAACGAAACCCTTTATTTAATCCAAGAGCTTAACATGCTCTCGTTCGATGAGAATCGACTGTGTAGAAGCTCTAAATTATTCGCAATTATATTTTAAGTATCGCCCGCATTGAGAATTGAACCTTCAACCGCCAAAAGACTGTAACTTACAACTGAATTTCACTAATCATGTTATCCTCTGCGCCATGGATCTGAGAATCTTATTTCAGAATTTGTTGAAGGTTGATAATTCGTATAATTTGGAATATTCGAATTATTGTTCTTATCTTGAGTGTTATACTCACAACGTTTCGACCGATGTCACCTCCTTCAGGTTCTTACTACTTACATAATCATAATTGTATTCTAGTATCATTCCTACTAAGGATTGAACCTACAACTTCAAGAAGAATGTAACTTACAACTGATTTATACTTAGCACTTTTATCTGTTGCACCATAGGTCCATGTGGACATCTTCCGTTTTGATTAATAACAAAATCCCCGATTTCAACAAGACACATTTGTAAAATTTCGGAAATTACATCGGCCAAAACGTTGTGAGAATAACATTGAAGATAATAACAGCCGTCCGATTAATCGAAACAATGTAAAATAAATAAATTGTTTTTGTTTGTTTCGTTTTTGCAGGATGAGTCCAACGTTCGTCGAAAATCTAAAAACCAAACTGAGAAAGAGGCTCGAAGCAAAGTATCAGAGGCCGTAATTAACATCGAAAAGAAACTAGCGGAAACCCGAAGGTCCAAAGGTGGGACTAATTTCTTTCGAAGGAAGGCCAAACAGAGTGTCTTACCAAAGAAATCCTTCTCGTTCGACGATCTACGAATGACCGGTACTAGTGCCGATCACGCCAGTTCAAAAGGGATCAAATCATCGACCAGACGATGCCGTGTGTTGCAGGAAGCGGTAGGTATACATTGGTTGTATATTTGTAGAGCAGGCATATCAAACTACCGCGCTGGCCATAGGCATCACTTTGTGTTGTCATAATGGCCATAGGTCCACAATTATAACTGAAATCGTTTAATAAAAGTTATTTTTCTTTCTATTTAGAAATATGCAGTTGTTTGTTGCTATTCAAAATTGCCAATATAAACGTACATATATTAGGTTGACAAGAAAGTTCTTGCGGTTTTTGGCTTTTTAATTCAAATGAACGTATCTCAGCTCAAAGAAAAACATTGATCGAAATAAGCACCATCAGAATCAACACACTTTTGCCAACGTAAAACAAGTTAATTTATGCTAGTAACGTTCTGGTGAAGATTATGCCGCCTAAGGCGTTTTTGATATCGCTTAGGTAAGTAGAAACTTGTTGAGACGAAAAATGGTAGTCGGAAGAGGAGAAGTCTGGAGATTGTGGCGGATGAGGCAGAGTTTCAGAGCCTAATTCGTTCAATTTCTGCAGGATCAAGTTAACAACGTGCGGTCGGGCATTGTCGTGGAGAATTAGGCCTTTTCTGTTGACTAATGCTGGGTATAGTTGTCGAAGTTTCTGATGCATTTCAGCCATTTGTTGATAGTACGTCTCCGCCGTAATGGCTTCGCCTGCATAACAAAGCTGTAATGGATGAGACCGGTCGCAAACCACTAAACAGTCACCATGACCTTCTTTTGGTGCAACTCTGGCTTCAGAAAGTGTCGTGGAGTTCGTCGGCGTCTAACCACTGAGCTGAGCGTCGTCGGTTGTCATAAAGAACCTATTTTTCATCGCAAGTCACAACCCGGTCGAGAAACGGGTTGTCCTTGTTGCGTAAAAAAAACCGGGAAGATTACACTTCATAACGGCGTTTCTGTTGGTTGTCGTTCAATTTGTGAGACCCCCATTTATCAAGTATTTTGCCTTTCCAATCTCTCTCAAGTGGTTGGAAACATTCGTATTCGTTATGTCTAATTAAGGAGCCAGTTCTCGAACAATTGTGCGTGGATTGGTTTCGACTAAGGCTCTTAATTGGGCGTTGTCAACATCCGATGGCCGACCACTACGCTCATCATCTTCAAGACTCTCATTGTCGCCACGAATCTTCGTAAACCTTCATCGTGCTCTGCATCCTGAGTCAAACGCTTTGTTGATATCACGAGCTGTTTCAGCAGGTTTTCGTCCTAGTTTGAATAGAAATAAGAAAATTGTGCGAATTTGTTATTTTTCCATCTTGTATTCAACGCTCTGAAAAAAGATAAGTGTTTTAAACCGATTGCAATTGTAACTGAAATTAGATAGAGCAAAAAACATTCTTTAAAATCATATATGAATTAAAGGTATTATAACGAAAACTTATTTGAAAATACATCATTTGAAATCAAAATAAAATAAATCAGGAAGAACCTTTTTGTCAACCTAATAATTTAACAGACAGGTGGCAGTGGTCTAAGTGGTTAACGACATGCACTGATGACATGAGTGTTCTAAGTTCGAATCCAGTTCGTTCCACAAAAAAAAATTTCACTGAGGATGTTGGCAACCTTTTTGTGGTACCTGCCGCAAGTACCCGTTGTCTTTCTATGAATAATTATGACTAGAAAATTATCAGGGAAATCAATACCAACAATACAATTTTCGGATTCATACGATATAATGATGATATAGCTTAACAAAAAGAATTATAACGAACGGGATTAGCATGAGATATAAATGTCTTTTATTTAAAGACAAACATTTAATGAGCAAATTGTATCTGATTGCAACAGCAACCATTCGCATGCACATAAGTTACAATAGTTCAAAGTGGACAAATATTCAAACACTTTTCATGCTTTGTCTCAAGGCTTGTCACCTCTTGTTCTTTTTTATTAAAAGAAAATTTACAAAAGAATCACCACTTATCAAGGCTCGGAGGCCACTCGAGGATAAGAGTTAAAGAGTGTACAGTGGTCAAAAGGACAATATCATAGTAATCATTAGAAGTGTAAATTTGGTAAATTGGATTACTTAAAGGAAACGGCTAATCAAGAACTTGTTTACATTGGACTTGAAGACGGCCATATTATAGTCAGCTGGAAAGCAGGTAAACGGTAGAGAGTTCCACAGGTGTGCAGTTCTTAGAAAGCAGCTTTGTTCATGGAATCTTCATTTAGGTTTAGGCACAGATAAAGAGAGGGGGAAATTATTGATAGTGTTTACAGCCAAATAAGTGTTTCTCGTGAATGTTTGGTGTCGACAATATTTAGTATATCAGGCTTAAATCTCTGTGCACTTCCGGGTTTCATGAGATCGGAAGTGATGATCAGTCATATTAGTTTTCGTTGCAAAGCTTTGACATGAATTATTTTAAATCATTGAGTTTTCATAAAAGAAAGCGAATAACCTCTTTGATAATATGATAGCGATAATTTGTGCCAATGATATTTTAAAGGTTCGATCAGTGGATTCAATATAAAAAAAGGTTTTTCCAAAGCGATGATAGAAAAAAAAATTCATTATTTGATCAACACTATTTGTATTTTAACATTCTCCTCGCTCACTTTTTCCAAAGTTACTGTCTCTGCAGGCAGCAAATTAGCTAGCAATAGGATGCATGTTTTGCGCGCTGCTACTGAAGGATTTTAACGAATATATTTATGCTAGATGATCTTTGTACGGGTGGGAGAATGTTAATCAATTCTGAAAATAGCTATTTTAAAGTATATCACAAAAGTTAGTGAAAATAATAATAATAATAATAATAATAATAAAAATAACAATAATAATAATAATAATAACAATAACAATAATAATAATAACAATAACAATAATAATAATAACAATAATAATAATAACAATAATAATAACAATAATAATAATAATAATAGCAATAACAATAATAATAATAACAATAATAATAATAATAATAATAATAACAATAACAATAATAATAATAACAATAACAATAATAATAATAATAATAATAATAATAATAATAATAAATAATGAATGAGAAGGATGGAGCAATATTGAGATAAGCATCTTAAGTTGCTCGCGGATAATTAACCAAGTTCCCACACTGACAGCAAATTGCACAATTATTGTCTCTATAGAGACACGACGGTCCTTATCCATGAAATTCTTTATTTGGCCAATCAACTTTAGTGTTATGACTTCTTTACTCCTCCCACACTTCTCATCATCACTCACAGACTCTCTGTCTTCCTTGAACCTCTTATGCCACTAAAAAAACTGATGCTCGATTCATGCAAGATAACCCAAAAGAAGCCTGAACTATTCAATACGTTTCTGTGACATTTTTTTCAAGTTGAAAACAGAATTTTATTGCATATCGTTCTTCTAAGGTATCATCACATGCAGATTACATTTTTAAATTCACCAGATGTGACAATCAGGCTTTAGTAGGGTGTATTCCAATTTCTGCTGTAGCTGTTCATTTGAACCTGAAATCATAAAAATAAGCCAGTCATCTCATACTGAATTTTCAAGAAGCTACGACAAATGGAAATTCCTGTACAAAAAATGTTTTGAAACTTATTTAAAGCACCTCATTATATATACGAGGGGCGTGCAATAAGTAATGCTCCTGACCCACTTCCAGTTGTCTGATCTAGCTGACATTTTGCATGTGTAATGATTTATGTCTCTACAGATTATGTGGCAAATTACAGCTCTGAACTAATTGTGATTTCTGTTTTACAGGTGTTTGAATTGAATCAGGTGTGAAATGGAGCCTATTGAATGTCGAGCAGTGATCCGGTTTTTGTATTTAAAAGGACGCACACCACAGGAGACTGTTGATGAAATGAAAGAAACTTATGGTGATAATGCCCACTCATATGACCTTGTAAAACGCTGGCATCATGATTTCAAACATGGCCAGAAGTCTGTGGAAACAGCTCCCAGACCTGGTCGCCCCCCCCCCTTCTGCCATTGATGAGGTCAAGTTGAGGCTGCCATTTTGGAAGATCGGCGCATTACTATTCGCCAAATAGCCCAAGATGTCAAGATTAGTACAGGGTCTGTGTAAACTATCATTCATGACCATTTGCATATGCATAAGGTGTCTGCCAGATGGATTCCCAGGTTGCTCACACCATTCCAGAAGCGAGAACGCGTCGAGTGCTCGAGGATTAATTTGGAGATGTGCCAATAAGATGAGTCAAAGTTTTTCAAAAGACTGATTACACAGGATGAAACCTGGGTCCATCACTATGATCCAGAGACCAAAGCCCAGTCAATGCAGTGGAAGCACTTGCACTCACCACTTCCAAAGAAGGCAAGCATGCAGCCCTCTGCTGGCAAGGTCATGCTCACAGTCTTCTGGGACCAGGACGGAGTAGTGATGACAGATTTCCTGGCAAAGGGTACCACAATTACAGGAGCCTATTATGCTTCACTTTTGAAGAAATTAAGGGAATCTATCGAAATCAAGAGGCGGGGAAAGATCAGCAAAAGTACCCTCCTCCTGCAGGACAACGCTCCGGTCCACAACTCGCATGTCGCCAGCACGGCGTGTGGCTATGAAATTCTCCCCGTCCTCCTTACTCTCCTGATCTTGCACCCTCTGACTTTCACCTCTTCCCAGCCATGAAGTTGTTTTTGAAAGGAAAGCGTTTCTAAGATGATGCAGCCTTGATTTCTGAAGTCACGTCGTGGTTGGAGTACCAACCTGGGGTGTTCTACAAAAACGGTCTCCAGAGCTGCATCAAACGATGGGAGAAATGCATAACTCTGGGTGGTTCCTATGTAGAGAAAGACTAATAACTGTGCCAAGTTTCGTTGCTCTACTACTATGGGAAGTGAATCAGGGGCATTACTTATTGCACACCCCTCATATATATATATATATATATATAAATTATTGCACACCCCTCGTATATATATATATATATATATATATATATATATATATATATATATATATATGGGGTTATATATATATATATATATATATATATATATATATATATATATATATATATATATATGGGGGTATGTGTCTGCGTGGGGTGTATTGTTCCATTTTAATTTTATTAATCTTTTATTCCCCTTTATTTAGTCTTTAATTTAATTTAATTCTATGGAAAATGCCTTGAAGTTCACATAAAGTTTTTGTCATATTTTCCAATTAATGTGTAACACAGGTTTTACTCATATTTATTCAATGATGAAAAATGTTTATCTTTGAAAATCCATGAATTAAGGACTTTGCTTAATTATAATTTCTTATTTGAATTTTTGGTGTATTGATAAATGTTTTACTTTTAATTTTTTATTTGCATCAATTGTTTTCGCCTTTTTAATTGCTCTATTTTGTATATTCAGATTTCTTGTTCTAACGAAATGATAATATTTAACTTTGTGATTTTTATAATATTTTAATAACACACACATATTTATCATTATTATTTGTGTAAATACATTCATATCTTGCTACGATGTGCAGACCGCTTCGATCATAATATATCTCACCAGGCAAGAAAAATTCAAAAATTCAAAATTGTTCAGGACGATTTTCAATTTTAAAGGAGATAAACTTAGCCATAACTGGCGTGGAGCGAAGTTTAAGATCTTATGGATTTTAAATTAATTACAAAACTAAAATTTTATTTGAAGGGGAGGTAAAAAATATATTTTGGGGGAAAGATTAGATGAAATGAAACGGAGGGGGGAGTAATCAATAAATATCCCTCTAATCTTTCCCCCCAAATATCTTTTTTATCTCCCTTTTTCAAATAAAATTTTATTTTTGTAATTAATTTAAAATCCATAAGATCTTTAAATTCGCTCCATTCCAGTCATGGCTAAGTTTATCTCCTCTAAAATTGAAAATGTTCTTGAACCATTTTTAATTTTTTAATTTTGAATTTTTCTTGCCTGATGAAATCTATTCTGATCAAAACGGTCTGCAAATCGTAGTAAGATATGACTGTATTTACATAAAGAATAATAAAGAATATATCCATTGCTACCTTGATTGAGCACTATCAAGGACCTTTGTTGAAATTCAATTACTCTTCTTTTTTGGATATCTCATTACCTTGAATATATATATAT
Organism: Euprymna scolopes; assembly: GCF_053919585.1. Lineage (NCBI taxonomy): Eukaryota > Metazoa > Mollusca > Cephalopoda > Sepiida > Sepiolidae > Euprymna > Euprymna scolopes. The sequence continues at coordinate 19,467,122 of NC_136483.1, read as the reverse complement.
ATATATATATATATATATATATATATATATATATATATATATATATATATAGTGTTATAATGGAATAAATCCAGAGGAAATCCGGGTATATATATATATATATATATATATATATATATATATATATATATGACTACTTTATTTAATCACATAAATTAATATACGAAAGTATAAATTTATGCGTAAACTTTAAGTATTTTCTTCAACAGTGCTCAATACGTAGGTAGAGCTAGGTAGTAAGTTATAAATATTTTATATTGAATACTTTTAAAACAATTAGTATTTATAGATAAGTAACAATTTGAGTAAAAATAGGGTTTCAGAGATGGGAAGAATAAGATTCTTGAGATTTTTTATTTGCTCTGACAAAAATTGTGTATGCATTCTGCAAGTATATAGCTTTATCTCGATGAATTTTTCAATTTGCACCCACATAGTAATATATTTGACAGATTGATATTTGATTCTAACTAACCAGTTCTTCCTTTTTATTGTTAGACTATATTGTTTAATCTAAAAAAAAAAACAACTTTGTTTTGGTTTGTTTAAAAAATATTTATTCCAGTTTGGAACAATTACAAAATGGGAACATTCTTCACTAATGCCTAAAAAAAAATCGGCTTATATCATTAATAATAGATTTATAATCATTTATGTCAATTAATATATATATATATATATATATATATATATATATATATATATATAATGATTTTTTTTGCTATAATAATTAAATACCTATAGACAAGAGTGTTTCATCCTTTCGGGAATCTTCAGTGCAGGGTGTCACGATTAACACCAGCCGAACGATTCAAACTCGGCAACACGAGACATCTCTGGCTCGATTAGCAAAGACCGTATCAATTCGGCTACCATTAACCGCGTGAAATAGCGTTGAATTTAAACATTTTAATTTTAAATGTTCATTTACATCAGTCCGTTATACGATGATCTATGCATAAGAGCTAAATTGACCGACTTTAATTCAACTGAAAGTGCTCAACAATAAGGAATGAATTTCTTAAATGGGGCTGTCATAATTATTTTTTTGCTATAATAATTAAATACCTACAGACACTAGTGTTTCGTCCTTTCGGGATTCTTCAGTGCAGGGTGTCACGATTAACACCAGCCGAACGATTCGAACCCCGCACCATATATATATATAATCAGAATTTAGTGATAATTTATGAATAACGAATTAATGCTGTACCATTATGCATTTGTGTTTTGCAACAATGTCCTCAACAGATTAATTGTGATTCGTAATAGATGTTTATTTTAATAATATACCGCGTGTAGTGGAGTTGATACGAAGAATAACAATGAACAGGTATTTCTATGTTGTATCCGCGTTGGAAAGGTACAGTGGCTATCCAAAATAAGCAATTATTAACCGACATGTGGTAAAACGCTATGAGTCGCGTCCTATTATGCAAATGATTGATTCTGCTGACCAATCAATGACATTTCGGATATTGGCAAGCGTACCTTCGCCTCTTCATCCTGTTCAGCGACTAGCATGCTGCTAAATTGCTATCGGTTTTCGTTGTGATCTTTTCCATGTTGCCGTAACCGGTTTCTTAAAGGAAATGTCAAAGTTAAAGTCAATAAACGCTGGTCGACCTTTGACTTTCTGTAGACGCTGTTCTTGTTTCATAGCGGTAGTTTTGTTAATTTTTATTTACTACATCGAATAAATTTACTGTCCATTTCATTATAAGTGTTACAAAACTATTTCACTTTACAAATTCTATTATTTTGAAAGTCTGAATTTTAATTATATAAAACTTTACGATAATTTCCCAAGTTAAAATATTCAATAAATACTGAGAAACCTCTTGTAATATTTTTACAACCTCTTGTAATATTTTTACAATGTTCCACGTTCTTTTCGTTGCAAACATTATCTTTATTAGCAGGCCGCCACCCCGGCGTGACCCGGTCGTAGAATACACTTAAATATGATATTTTAATTCATACAGATTTCGTATTTATTATTATAGAACCAATTCTCTATTGATTATAATATTGTGCCCAAATCCAATATATAGAAATGATTTCAAAAGTTAACAAAAGGATTTGAGTTCATCAGCTAGATTCGAAACTAAACATCTAGAACTCCAGTTTTAGTCGTTATCATTAAAGCTATCGACAAATGGATAAGTCTACATAAAAAATAAGTGACTTTAAACTATTAATGTATATTTGCATACGCAGAAGTAACATGTTTACTCGACTTACTCCTACCAAGTTCATTTGTTACCATTTTGATCCCTTAGCAGTTATTTTTACCGGTTACAATCCAGATCGAATTTGTTTCACAGGTCGAAATCCCCTACATATGAAGTTTAAAGCCTGCAGACGAAAAATTAAGAGATGAGTTTGGGAGAGACCTTTCTGTCCACAAATAAGGTTACTTATATATATATATATATATATATATATATATATATATATATAAATATATATATATATGTGTGTGTGTGTGTATGTGTGTGTGTGTATGTGTGTGTGAGCGCGCGCGCGTGTGTATGTGTGTGTGTGTGTGTGTGTGTGTGTGTACATTTTCATCCTTAATTCTATGGAATTCTCTACAGCGTAAAAAATATGCTTAGGTAGAACTGAGCGTAATAGTTAAATGAAACCAATCATTCAATACGAAACCATAAAAAATGAATAATTAATTAATTAATTAAAGTTTTTGAAATGTATATGCAAATTGGTTAACCATTATGTAGTCGCTCGCATATCTATGACTGAGTATATTGAGAAGTTCGTTTTAATATCTTTTAAATAGAAAAAGTATGTTTTTAATAACAATCGTAGTGCGACAAAAAGTTTAGTGGTTTTGACCCTCAACTTAAATGATTTTGATAGAGTGGGTACGTTAATTCTCACCTTTACCTAGAATCCACTGCTTTATTGTTATTATGAATTTGTGAAATTTCATGGAAAAAATACGCTACTTAAAATACTTAAGAGAGAGAGAGAGAGAGAGAGAGAGAGAGAGAGAGAGAAAGAGATTAAGCAATTATGATGAATATATGAATGTCTTGTTTTTTATTAGTAACAAAAACGTTAAATCAAAATTAAATCCCATTGAAATAATGGTTTACATTTTGTGGATCATAAAATGCTCACATAGTTTAAAACTGTTTATGCAATTTTCTTTTTGTTAATGATTTTTTTATGTTATCAAGTTTTGAAATATATAAAACACGTATCCAATTAAAAACTGCTTTAGAAATACATGGAATACGAACTTTAGACATAAAGACAACTATTGCCTTAGTAATGTGTACTCTGCCTATTCCTCATTTGTCAACCAATCAAATGTTTCTATTTGCGTACGAACAGACTCTAAAAAACAGACTTTTTTACAATCAGAGATTAGTTCTTGCATTAGTTTTTATAATCATAGTGTTTACAATCACAGATTAGTTCTTTATTGAGATACAAAAAAATAAAGAAAAATTCGATAAAACATTATTTCCTTATTTACTCAGAGATTTGAACGCTTTTTTTGTACTTATGTAGAATGAGGACTGTGCTATCGTCGAAAATTTCTGGACAGTTAATGTAAAACGTCGAAAGATGCCGAAATGTTGAGTCAATGAAATCGCAGTTGCAAACGCCATTTAAGAAAACATTTATTTGCTGTCATTGGTTGGTTATTAAAAAACTAATTATTTATCTTGATTTCAACTAAAAAATCATAAAAAGAAAAAATCATATTAAAATATTCAGTTTTTGTGACCTATGAGTTGCTTGTTATTCACAAAATAAATATTAATGAAACTTACAATGTTTTTTTTTTCGTTTCTTTTTGTAAGAATTGCCCAATAATTTATTTCCTTCGTAATAACAAAGAGTAGTTTTCATTTTGTCAATTACTTTTTCATTAAATTATTTTTCTTAATAACAGAAATAATATATTTTTCATTTAAAATATTTTCAAGCGTTTGCTCGAAAAAAAGTTCCGTTCGGCACATTCCGGCCTTTTACGCCAAATGCTCGGAAAATTTCGATGATAATACGGTCTTTATTCTGCATGAGTATCTTTGTTTAAGTAAATATTTAACAGTTTCAAATTTTCTTAATTTTCTGCAACAGAACCCGCACTATGGAAAGTCGCGTACCGCCACTGTAGGTGACCAAAGAATGAATGATTTGTACCAGCGCAGGCTAAACTCTGTCGATGATACGGCTTTAGAGAAGGTGACTGTTTCGGATCAGTTTCTAAGAGAGAGTTCCTCGTCAGCTGTGGAAAGCCAAAAAGACGGTCTCAAATCCTGTTTGCGCAACGGAGATTCGAAGGAGGACCGAATCGACTTGAGGTTGATTAAGCCACGGCCTTTAGCACCAGACAAAATGTCGACTGGAAAGTTAAAATCCCATCGGAGCAGTCAGTTTGGAATACTTAGACACAGAATTTTGAGGAAGGCGCTAAGAGAGTCAACCAAAGCGGTAAGTTGTCTGTTGAAGTAAAGTAGTGACTAAATGTCTTGTTTACATAGTTGACCTTGGTTATGGACAGCAAGTGAGAAATTCTCCAAACAAATCAGTTCAACAATTTAAAATTGCTACGTTGTTTTCAATATACGTGCTTTGTTCTCTACAAAACCGTTCTACTCCGAACCATAATAATGTGATTTATCAATTTAAATGTGGTTGCAGTGCCGACTACGTAGGTAAGACGAGGTTGGAATTGGACAGTCGATATATACCAATAACACATAACTAGTAAATGAGGAATGGGGCCTACTTATGGTACTCTGTAACGGAACATTTATTTAAAAACTCGTAATGCGCAACAAATCTCAGCATTGACTCATTTTCCATCACAACTCATGCCCACTCGATATATCATTAAGATCTTGGAGACTATCCACGTTCGTTTAAAACCACCCTCTATTTGTAAACAGAGGAGTGTTTTTTAAGTTTAAATGTGATTAGTTTCTAATATTGTCCCATTATATGTATAATATAACTTTTATTTTATATACAAATTTTCCTTGTTTTTTGTTTCCCTCTATAAAATATCCCTGCATACATCTGCTGTCAATCGAGGACTGAACCGCCTACCTGAAGTTTTTACACCTTTGATTTTAACCATGAATATTAGAAAAGAAGTTTTCCCTTCATAATTGCGATAATAAAATATTGTACTCCTCAGAAAAATCATTATATATATATATATAGACTTATATGTAATATACTGAGTTCGTGTAATTCAATAAATTTTCATATACCAATAGGTTTTAAGCCCAAAAAGGTTGACTTAATGATTAAGCTACAAAATTATCACATTTCATAATTGAGCATTAATATACTGTGTGTGCAAAATCAAGACTTCAATAAAAGGTGTTGATGGCAACGAAGAGTGTATTTCATTTTATGTTACAATTGTTTCAATGTCCAGTTCGACAATTTCAAGCATTATATCGTTTGAAAATTTTCAAAAACCAGCATTTCTTCAGACTTTATGAATAAACACACTTTAGGCAATGTAGCATTTTTTGAATAGAAAGAAAAAAGAGTGGAGGATCCCTAACGGGAAAAACATGCGAGAAACATTTACTTGGTTGTGGTTACGGAAAAGCCAATTTAAATATTAATGTATCGCCTAATTTTCGTATCCTTATTTAAGAACAGAGTTATGTAAAGTTTCTACGGGGAGCTCTATGCCATTTAAAAAAGAACAAAATTGTTAAAAATATATCCCATTTGTTGGGTTCCTAAATTTCTTTATTTCCCGATGATTGATTTTTTGTAAAAAGAATTTTTAACAGTTTGGTATCTATATTTATATTATGTTCGTAAAAACCTTGTAAAGATGTTACGGTTAGTTTTAGTTTCATATTTGTGGCAAGTAATGTTTATAGATTATCGTTTTATTGGTACATGGATAATTACCATTTCAGGTTTAGAATTTGATTGAATATGAGAATAAAGTAAAATGGGTGTATTAAATATATATAAACCTTGTAGGATATTTCGGGTGAAGTGTTCTAATCTATTTACTGTCTGAAAATTCATAGTTATTCTACTTGGAGCCGTGGGTGGTTTTGTTGTAAGAATAGTAATTAGAGGACATACAATATTTTATTTATCTAGACAACCCAAGAACACAACACATGAACTATATGACATGACATGACATATATGAAATACACTCTTCGTTGCCATCAACACCTTGTTTTGAAGTCTTGATTTTGCACACACAGTGTGTGTATATATATATATATATATATATATATATATATATATATATATATATGTACATATGAGAGATAACAAAAGGCAAAGGAAATGAGGGGTTTACCTTATAGAATCAAGGAATAAGGACTTTGAAAATTGTTTTCATGATTATTATCGTTTTTGATAATTGTTTTCGGTACAATATATATATATATATATATATATATATATATATATATATATATATATATATATATATAGTAAGTTATAAGAATATATATGGCAGTTAAGCTACACGGAATATTCCGCGTTTTATTCTCGTGAGAAATCGTCAGGCTTATGCAAAGAGTTGCGTTTTTATATACGCACAGTCTATTGAATTATTAGTTAGTCAATCTGCTTCCTAGTTTCCACCGCTCCCATCCTAATCAGCCAATGGGCGGGGACTTTGTGGAAAAAGGTACAATTGACCTTAGATCCAACCCTTCTTTCGGGCGTGTTTTTCATGGGAAGAGTAGCTATCTAAGTAAGCTGGACTATTTTCAACCTGTAGTTAAGATATTAAAAAAAACCGACGACGACTACGACGACGACTATGACGACGACGACGTTAGATATGTGATGTTTTTGCCTATAATTCGGATATTATTTTCTTTTAGATGATCCATGTCGATTATGCCTGAATGAAAAATTTGCTCTTCTATACGTTAAAAAACCCTAACATCTATTAAACAGTAGGAGAGAAATAGCGAACAACTGTGTACACAGGATAAGCTTTGCTCTAGGATAGCGATAGAAAATAATTTTAAAATTGATTAGGATGGGCGCGGCGGAAACTAGGAAACTAGGAAGACTGTGCGTATATAAAAACGCGAGGTAACCACAAATTTTTGCATAAGCCTGACGATTTCTCACGAGAATGAAACAAGTAATGTTCTGTGTAGCTTAACTGCCATATATATTTTTATAAATTGCTACCTAGCTCTACCTATGTATTGAGCATTGTTGAAGTAAATTCTAAAAATTTACGCATAAAATTATATTTTCGTATATTAATTTATGTGATTAAATGAAGTAGTCATATATATATATATATATATATATATATATATATATATATATATATATATATATATATATATGTTTATGGGAAAATATGCTTATTTAATTATATTTCACATTTTAATTATACCAATCCTTTCCTTTATGGAGCTCGATGTAACTACAGAGCATATACTAATAAATGACAAAATACCTAAGTTAATATAGACTAATTATAAATAATGAATTAATAAAATATTAAATAAAATATTTTTATGTTAATTATAACAATATTAATACAATTTATAGATATATAGATTCAACGTTGCTGACCCCACATTAAAATTCAAAGATAGCGTAAATAAAAGAAAACACAATTGCAACTACACTTTCTATTTTCGGATGTGGTAATTATTCTGATGTTCCTTTATATTGTTTAAAAGTTAATGAGTTCCTTTTCTTCTGATGAGTTAAGGGCGGAATAAATTCAAAAATTGATAAAATAATAACATGAATGATTCTGTGCTACGAAACAGGTGCTGTCAAGAATTGAACATTTCACCATACTTAAAAAAACGTTAAGATAGACATCTTGAAATTTGGGATATAAATTTTTGTCATATATCTGTGCTTGTGTGTGTGTGCGTTTGTGATAAATTGTGAAAATGACAATTATTATTGACAGAACGAATAGAAAATGATCAAATGCTAACGTGTGCATTGTCTTTGGTAGAAACGCAATTACCCGGTACGAAAAGATAATATAATTTGTATTTTCGCTAACGTCTTTCTTTTTGCTTCTTGTTTCTTGTTTCGTGATTCAATTGTGTCAGAAATCCGATGCTCCTCGACGTATTCCCCCGACAACATCCACCTAATACATAATCTACCACGAAGGAAAGGCGGATTCAATCAAATGAATGCAAATTAATTTAACCGGAAGCGAATATTTCAAAAAGTGACACAATGAAAAAAAAAAAAAAAGCAATGGCGGCGTTCAGACGAGAGAGTCAGCAAGATATTTAAAATGATTTGCCGAGAAAAGCAGTTCTCGGTCGTAGTTGCTTTGTCATTTCACTAAAGTTAAGCAACGTGGAACGTTAAAGTTGTGCATGAGTGACTATTTTTGATTAACAGATCCTGAAACGAAATAGTGACTTTGAAATTATTCTGGATCGAGAGTTTTAAATCAAAAGCTTACATTTAATATCTGAATATTACACACCGTTATATGTGAGAATACACATCTATGCACATACATATATATGTATCACAAAAGATCAGAACAACATCGCTATCATCAGTTTCAAGCCCAACAAGAGTAAACACCATGTAACGGCTCTGTATGAACTCTTATCAACCTTGGTTGTGATCTGTTACTTCGGAAAATGGCCATAATAAATAAATATTATGCTCTTAGTTTTGAATTGTTCTTAATAATCGAGCATTCTACTGGAGTTCTCCTCAAACTTACAAAGAAATAAGTATATATATATATATATATATATATATATATATATATATATATATATATATATATATATATATATATATATATATATATATATATATATATATATATATATATATATATATATATATATATATATATATATAATTATTACTGTAATAATTTTTTAATGATAATTTTTTAATAATTCTTTTTTAAATACCTAGCACTAGCATGGTGACCCGATATTGCCTGGGATTTAATGATGATCAATGAATGTTTCTCGCTCCCATATTTTTATTGTCATCAGAATTGGTGTAATCTCCCATTTCTCAATCAAATCAATTGATTACTTGGGGACCCATCGCAGTACACCACGAGGAAGCTCACAAGCCTTTCGCTATGACTTATTTCACAATACATTGTAGTTTACATTGCACTGTAGAGAACCTACTGTTGATTTTATAAAATATTTTTATATATAATGGCTTGAATTAAAGTTTAAAATTCAAGTATCATACTTCAATTGTGCTCTAAACAGAAACGTTCATTTCGAACGCGCCCCTGTCATATCAAAGAACCTACTGTTAGTTTTATATGTCGAGCGTTATATTTTAAAATTTCTCAAATGCACTTGTGATGTTAGACTGGGTAAGGTTTAACTTCTGTCCAAATCGCCTGTTCCTTCTTTCATCGGATTGTTTCGATTATCGATTATCGATATTTACCGAAGACATTCCGATACAAAACCTCGCTAAAGAACACTGACAGATACATGAAGTTCCTTCGTTTGAAATTTCATAAAAATCGGCTAAGCCATTTTCGAGTCCATAAGGAACGAACTTACAGGCATACAAACACACAAAATTCCTTTTCTATAATAGTAGGGAAATAGATTGTCTAAAATAAACTTCCTAAAAATGTCTAAAAAAATGCATTTAAATTTTTACGGATTTTAAATTGAACATACTACAGATTTAGAACATACATAAGCTAACTTATCGCTGGAGAATTCACAATTACAAGGAAGAATTCAACTATATGACAGTGAAATTGTCTCTGAACATAAATTGTTAAATAGAAAACAAGGATGAATAGCTGTTTAGAATGTAGCTCCGAGATTTAAATCAATACAGCTGTTGAGAAAATGTAGACACAATGAAGTTAGTATTTCACTAATATATAAGTTAAAATTTTTTTTAAATTTAAATTAAAAAAAATAATATATGAGGATCGTTCCAAAGTATTGAATCCTATTATTTATATTAAAAAAAAAGTTGAAGGACTACCAAGACGGAAATTGTATTGTTAAAACAAGCGAATAATTTTGCCCCGGAATTTATTCTTTTACATAGTCACCAGCATTTTCAATGCACTTTTGCAAGCGATGGTGTGATCGCTGTGTATGGGTGTTCGGATCGCGCATTGTCACTCACATTTATATCACCACTCTGAAATCGACGAACCCATCTAATGACTGTGTCGACATCAACTGCATCGGCTTTTTAAACGTTGAACAGGCGTCGGTGAATGTTGATCGGTTCAATATTTTCTGCATGGAGGAATTAAATGACGCATCTCTGACAGGAGTTACTTTCTTAGAGTCTGACACTAATAAGATCTGCAAGAGAAAGATGAAACTTACAGTTAATGAATGCATAAATTCAGTCATCATAATATGCAATTTGAAATCTCCTCTGATCAATTTGGGTAGAATAAAAAATAGGACTGACTTTTGGAACGTCTTCCCCCCCATATATATATATATAACACACACACACACACACACACACACACACACACACACACACATATATATATATATATATATATATATATATATATATATATAATCCGAAAAAATGTGTTTACAAGCTTCTGTAAACTTAAAGTGAATATAGAAATCCTAACGAAATAAAAAAATAAAAAACTCAATACGACAAAAATAAGAAATAGAGCTTGACATAGAAGAAAACAATTTAAGACCGTAAATTATGGAGAGTAGACAACGCATTGTGGATGCGTTATCGACAGCTCTTGGTACTCTCGCTTCTCCTTATTTGTCCCTCAGTCCTCATTCCGTATGAGTGATTTTTCTGACAAAGAGTGAAGAAAAAGCTGCTTTCCAGGACGGCAGTACTTCGTTAACAGTAGCCTGAGATGTCGGAAAGCTTCTGTTTCTATGTCTATCCTTGCGGCCATGTCACTAGTAAGGGTGCTTGAGGTAAACGTTTCATCTGGGCTGACGTTATCCGCCTGATAGTCAGGGATCCGAACCTTGGATTAACCACTAAGGAAACTGTCCTATCAGCAGGTGCAAAGTACTGGGGCTGCTGTATTGCCATCTGGTGAATGGATTCTGGACCATGCAGTAGCTTCTGGTGGGGCCTCTCGATGCCATACTAGTGGGTAATTGTTACGGCTTTACCTAATCATGTGCTACAAAAAAAAAATTCCTATCTTTTTGTCTCCTGCTTTCCCTCTCTGTCCTGCTCTAATCAAGTCTGTCGGACTGTTCCACAAATCCCAAAATCCTCAACATGAAATATCTCCAGAAAAAAATCACTAATAAACCTAGAACCCCTACTACCATGTCTCCTTCTCCAACATAAGGGATCTACATTCCAACCTTCCAGAGGTTGAAACCCAATTACAGGAGTCGAAACCGGATATATTCTTTCTAAGTGAGACTGGAATAGAGCCGACCACTTCCCTAGTCGAATTCATAATTAAAGGATACTCTAAGTTAACATCTAAATCTGACCCCCAAGGTGGCCATGGGCATGGAATATGTGCCTACATTAAAGACTAGCAGGGCTACCCGGCGTTGCTCGGGACCGTATAAACAATGAAAAAACAAAAACAGATATTGAACATATGTTTTATTCTTAGGGGAGAGGAATCTTTCATCTCAAGTTTTAGCGTTACAAACAAACATTTGTCTTTTATATATATAGATAATGACAGGTTTTTTGGGGGCCCCCTCGAAGATAACTGATCAGTTGATCAACTTCTAGTGGTCCGTTTGACGTGAAATTTCGATATTTGTCATCCGGGTGATGGGGCTTCGATATGATACCAAATTTGTCAAGTTTGGTTCCGTCTTTCAAAAGTTTTAGCGTTACAAACAAACATACATACACACAGACGTTTGGCTTTTATATATATAGATGGCTTCCCATGTGGTAGGGATATCTCCCGTAAAGACCCTAATTTACCTTATATGTGCTTCCGAGTTGCACTTGCTTACACCACTGCATTTATATTTGCCCTTTATCACCCCCAACAGCGGAGTTACTATCTTTAAGAGCATATCTGAGAAAATTGACCACATCCTGTCTGCTCAGCCTTCAGCTTACATCCACATTTGTGGTGACTTCAATTTCCACAATGTGGAATGGCTGACCCACTCGAACTAGACAGATGATGAGGGGAGGCTATGTCATGATTTCGCCATTGCCTATGATCTCACCCAGATTATTCACGAACCCACCCATGTGTCCGATATTTCCAGTCAGTACGCTAGCCTTCTAGACCTTTTTCTCACAATTTCCCCTGAGCTATGTCCATGTTCCGTTCTGTCTCCTCTGGGATCTTCCGACCACTCGGTTGTTGCAGTTAAGATAAAAACAAAATGCAATAAGTCTTCAGATGTACCTCTCCACCGTACTGTATATCGATACGCTACGGCTGACTGGGATAGCTTCCGTACATTTATATCTGATCCACTCCTATATTCAATGTTTAAAAAGGATGTGTCTTCTATAGTATCAGATCTAACCGAATGGTTAACTGTAGGCATAGAGCAATTCATACCATCTAAAAAATTCCAACAAAAACCTAACAGCCAGCCATGGTTCTCCCCAGAATGTGCTGCTGCCATCGCACACAGAAATCACTTTTTCCATAGTTACCAACGTAATAGATGTACTGAGACTAAAGCTGCTTTCAGGACTGCCAGCAACCACTGTAAAAGAGTAATAAAAAATGCAAGAGAGCTATATGCTCAGTCCGTTAAATCCAAAGTAGCTGATCAGCGGCTTGGTTCCAAACAGTTTTGGCAAATAGCAAACAGGATCCTGAACAGAAGCGTGCGTTCTATCCCAACCATCATCAATGGACCAGAGGTCATCTCGTCAGTATCAGACAAGGCCAAACTAGTTGCCAAGAACTTTGCAGCTAATTCTACCCTATGCGACGAAGGCTATCAACTCCCCATATTTCCTCCTATAACAGACAACTGTTTAAGCGTTGCCTTGAAGAGAAGTGCTTCCCACCACCCTGGAAAACCTCATCAGTATGCCCTGTATTTAAGAATTCAGGTGATAAGTCATCTCCCTCTCAGTACAGACCAATATGTCTCCTGTGTGTCATGAGTAAGTTGCTGGAATCCATATTAAATAGAGAAGTAGTTAATCACCCCAGCTAGATCTACAGCAGATGTGCTAACGGTTATATCTGATATGATTAGTGAATCTCTTGACAAAGGCTTCCTCTCTAGGGCAATTGCTCTTGACCTATCAAAAGCCTTCGATAAAGGGGCTACTTCACAAAATGTCCAGCTACGGTATAACTGGAAATGTTTTTTCGACTAGGGGAAGCTCCATGCTTTGATAAGCTTCTGGGCTTGACCTTTACTCCTGACCTGAAATGGAATACGTAATCAAGTCTATTGCCAAGGTCGCTGGAAAAATGATAGGATCCTGCTACCGCCCCAGAAAATATCTCACTACTGATGCAATTCTCTATTTATATAAAAGCCAAGTACGCCCGAGGATGGAGTACTGTTCTCACATCTGGGCAGGAGCTGCTAAAATGACTGTATCCTGCCTTGACAGAGTACAAAATAGGCTTTGTGGCTTAGTGGGGGATGCCCTTTTCTTTTTCCTGTAACCTCTCTCCCACAGGAGAGATGTTGCGAACCTGTCTTTGTTTTATTGTTACTTCCATGGCAGGTGCTCGTCTGAGCTCCAATTCATGGCCCCCCCCTCGCCGATATTTCACAAAAAACACCCGTCTAGCTGTAACCACTATCAAAAATGTTCCCCGCTCTTTATCTGTGCCATAACCAAAATGTAAATTCAATGAACAAATCTTCTTCCTTAGAAGTGCACGCTTGTGGAACTCTGTTCCGTCTGCCTGTTTCCCACCTGACTACAACTTGGAAGTCTTCAAGTCCAACAGAAACAAATTCATGATGAACCGCCCCCTTAAGTAAGACACTTTATCAAATCTCAACATTAATGTACTGTACACGCAATAACCCTTATCACCGAGTGGCTTCCGGGCCTTGATAAGTGGTGACCACCTTGTAAAAAAAAAAAATTATTGTCCGATAGAATACTCAAATAAAAAATATTAACATTTCTTTAATCAGTGAAGTTTCAAAGAAATGCGTTCTTCTCATCATAAAAAATATATTCGCAAATGAATATTATAGCGATGCTATTAATTTGCTGGTCCTGACACAAATTGAAACTTCATTATATGAAAATTTGTCATAAATGCAAAATAAGTTTTAGTTTAAAGAATTCATGAGATGGTTATAAAGAACTGAAAACTGAAAACTGAAAAGAAGTAAATTAAAAACTAAAGATTAAAAATCGAGATGAGATGATAGAGAGTGTTTAGGTATTTCCAAGGCGATATGATCATAAGAGTCAATATTATCATAAGAAGTCAGATTCATAAATTGGTATGTTCTGAAGTCATTTTTATTGAGCTTAATGCATTGTGGTAATTTGAAAAATTCTTATTGAAAATATACATAATAGATTCGAAGTTGTGACGTAATTTTCGTTACAGACTGACACCAAATCGTTATTGTAATAATAAAAACATATTTAGATTTTAAATTTCGCAAATGAATCATATCTTTGAGAATTGACATTTCCACATGTTCAATCTATCATCATTTATGTACGAGATGCCTTAAATAAATTTCCAGACTTTTTTCGTATGGGCATTTTTATTGATAGTACACGCATGAAATCCTAGCCCCCTTCCAAGTTATCTCCTCTGGCTGCAATACACTTGTATTGCTGCAACAACTTTTGGAAGGCCCCATCGAAGTCCTCTTGTGTGATCGTATTAATGAACTCGTTGCAATGTCTTTCATCTGCTCAATTGTCTCATAACAACGGCCTCTAAAGTTTTCATTGAGCTTAAGGAATAACCAAAAGTCACAGGGGGCAAGGTCTGTACTACAGAGTGGGCGAAGAACTGTCTTGATGCCTTGACAACGTCTTTCTTTCCGACTTTCTCTGAGTATTCTTGGGAAAACTTAGCGCAAATCTTCCGCGTCTTTAGTTCCTCGCAAATAATTGTGTGTACAGTTCCCACACTGACATCAAACTGTGCACTTATTGTCTCCATAGACACACGACAGTCCTTATCCATAAAATTCTTTTTTTGGTCACTCAACTCTGGTGTTCTGACTTCCTTACTCCTCCTACACCTTTCATCATCCATGGCAGACTCCTGGCCTTTCTTGAATCTCTTATGCCATTCAAAAAACTGATGCTCGATTCGAGTCTAAAGCATTCCATACGTTTCTGTGAAATTTTTTCAAAGTTAAAAACAGAATTTTATTGCATATCGTTCTTCTAAGATATCCTCGCGTCCAAATTGCATTTTTGAAATTCAGCAGCTGAATTGAACCTGAAATCATAAAAATTGGTCAGCCATCTCATAATATGTATAGCAATAACATGTTGAATTTTCAAGAGTCTACGACAATTTTAAATGTTGTACAAACAAGTCTGAAAACTTATTGAAGGAATCTTGTATCTTGCGTCTTTTGACAGAAATCGACCACCACATCCGAAAAGCAAGTATCCAGTGTTTGTATGGCATGCCGGGATTTAAAGCTCACCGAAACTGGCAGCACAACCGCCCATTCCGCCGCTTATATGGGACACCTGCAATGCCTTCAGGTATAAGCTTTGTACCGTTGTAACATTTGTTTCTCTCTCTATAACAGTTCTCTTCCTGTTTGCTTGTTTCTTTATCCGTTCACAAACTCCTACTAGAGTTTTCGAAGTAAAACTTCCGAATTACACCTGTTCTGAAACTACATAAAAGTTACATAGATACGTATATCTCATTTTAATCGAAGAAAGTTCAACATTATCGTGGAATCTCCGTTTGCGCTGAACTTAATATTTTTGACGTGAAAATGACATATATTAAAAAATAAGCACAAAACTATAAATTAAAAGTTCCAGGGTTTTTTATTCCCCATAATTTTGCCGATATTTAATGTTTTTCTGGAAACATTTCTTTATCCAAAGGAAACTAATAAATTACTTGTTTGATCATTTCTCTTATGCTAAATTGTTTTTCGTTTTTGTTGTTTTTATACATCCAGCATCCAGGGCGTTTCTCTTTACGACACACACACACACACACACACACACACACACACACACACACACACACACACACACACACACACACACACACACACACACATATATGTTTATTTATTTATTATAGACAAAATAGTTATCCTTGGACAAAGCTCATCATTGGCGAAACACGTGTCCGTAGATAACTATTTCATCTATGATTTTTAAGCAAATTTATAAAAAACGAATATGTGTGCGTATATATCTATATTTTTATATATGCATATAATCTATTTGCGCACATCCCTAAATGTAAGTTCTAAAGGAGAAAACTCTACTTAACTCTCAGTGGGAGCTAACTCTTACCGAATATAATTATCGATAATAAAAACAACAAACATCAGTTTGATCAAACCAAACAAAAACAAACCAAACAAAAACATTTATTATTTTTAAACATGATCACAAAGTTTATTCAGTCATATCACTTAATGTGTCTAACTTTATTAAAACTCCATTGTATAGAATCAATTGATTTCTTCTTTAGGCTTTTAAGCGTTTTATATCCCAATGCAATTCAAAAGTATTCTTTTTTTTTATTCCTCTTCTACCAGGCTTTAGTTGAGAATGCCGCTGATATCACAGCAGTCAACCATGACGGTCTGCAGCCCTCCCAGGTGGCACTGTCAACCGGCCATTTTGACTGCTGGAACTATTTAACCGTCGCCGAACTAAGCCACGTACTTCTCAGGGAATTGTGCAATTACGGGTCTTTAATTGAAAGGTAAGTTAGAATGGGTTTAATCGAAGAATTAACTAGATTCTTAAGTCTTGGTTGGCAACTAGCTTAGGAAAAGGAAAAAAATATCCGAAATAATAAGAAACTTTTTTGCTCATCCTTGTATTGTTTACAGTTCTTTTTTTATATTTTTAATAACGAGTCACCACTTCTCAAGGCTAAAATCCAGTTGAGGATAAAGGTTAATGAGATGAAGTTACAGAGCCAGTTGCGCCAAATCATGAGTACTGTTGCCATATCTGGGCCTTGATAGAGTTCAAAACCGGCTTTGAAACCTAGTAGGTGATGCCCTTTTCTCTTCCTTGCAACCTATTTCCAACACAGAAAGGACGTCGCGGACATGTCTTCACTCTATCGCTGTTTTAATGGCAAGTACTCGAATGAACTCCAATCTATGGCCCTTCTTGCAAACTTTTCACAAAACACTCGACTAACTACAACCACTATATATGATTTTCCTCACTCTCTATCTGTGCCTAAATGTAAACGCGGATTCCATCAACAAAGCTTCTTTCCCAGAACTTGCCGCCTTTGGAACACAGTCTTGCTGGCCTGCTTCCCGGTTGAATACAACATGATAACCTTCAAATCTAATGTAAACAAGTTCCTCTTAAGCCGTCCTCATAAATAATCGAATTCTACACGATATGCACTATAAGTGATTATTACACCACTATCTTGCATTAATAACCCTTATCTTCGAGTGGCCTTCGAGCCTTGATAAATATTGAATCCCAGGTAAAAAAAAAATGGCTTGTCAGTTGAATGATAAAGATTATTATAAGAGAATGGAAAATGATGAACAGAATGAACAATGTTTTATTATATATGATAACGGTTTATGACAAGTATTTGTTGGCATTGACCATGTTGTAATCTGTAGGGAATTACTCTCGTGGTAATGTTTTCCGTACATAGGAAGATTTGGGAAAGGATCTCTATTCATTAAAATTCTATTTGATGTTAGGCACGCGTAGGAACATGGGAGAGTTAATTGCAGTATTGCTAAGAAGACAAATTCTTGCTGTGTATGTCTTACAATAAAACAGAGATTGGAGCTCAGGTGAGCACTTTCCAGGAAATGGCGATAGAGTACAGAAAAACTAGCGTCGTCTCCTCTGTACTAAAGATTCTGTAGAGAAGAGATGTTATTCACCACTAGATTATGAAATCAAATTTGTACTCTGTCCAGCATCTCCACGGGAAGTATAGGATTCTTATACACGCAGAAGATTATATCAGGGGGGGGGTGATACTTTCTGGATCTTTAGAATAATTTAATCATCTTTCCAGCAACCTTAACAACATATTGGCCATTTCTTGTCATGAGATTGGAGTTATTCTGGCTCAGGATGTCCATTCACTGATCACTTTCTGACTTTGTTGTATTACGACATTTCTCTGACATCTTCTTCGTTTTTATAAGGTGTTTAATAAAATGAATTTACAACGGCAAATATAGTAACTGGCGCGGACTAGCGATTCTGGGTTTCATGTTCGAATCCTGTCGAATCCATTTCACAACGTTCACCAGGTATTACATCTCCAATAACAAAATACATATCTTTATACATACGTGAGAAGTGTTTATCTGTACTTATCTAACGTTTTGTCTAGTAGTTGCTATACAATAAATTTCTTTTTATGTATACAGTAATATAAGGAGACATTCGCTGAGAGTTTTCATAAATTGTTTTGTTTGGAGAGAATTTACTCATGAGAGAGAAGACTAATGTTCTCTTACCTAATTATTTACTTCCCAACTTAGCTGAAAAAAATTATGCACACGAACATAGATAGACATCAATTTAGATTATCGAATTTCTGTATTCTTGGCGGTGTCATATTCGCAGTTTTTTCCAGCTCAAAAAATGCGCCTTTCAGCAGATTTGAATCATCATAATACACTCACCGTGGCCCTTGTCAAAATTCACAATAATTGACTTAATTGCATTCACACAGGACCCCTAATATGTAGCACACAGAGGTTGCTCCTTGTGGATATTTGATTAAAAAACAAAGCATCTTTCCATCTTAACCTGTCGTTCACTTGTCACTCGGGATCATATCATCATCTTACATGCGAGTGAATTCTGGAATCCTATAAAAACGGTTTATTCGAGGATGTAGACGAATGATAAGACTATGGTTACGTTGATTAGTTTGGTGTGTATTGACAATAACGTTAATTTTAACTCCGTGCTATTAAGACTAAATGGGTCCAGACATGATTCAGTTCTGCGTTGCAACTACCTACGTTGATCTCGTCATGTTGAACAAAGTGCTTAATAAACAGATGTACATACATGTTATCTGAGAGAAATCGAGGATAAGTTTGGAATGACTAAGACAAATATGACCTTAAGCAATGGCACATTGAAACTAATGTAAATAATAGACTTTCATGGTCCAAATCACTGCATACTACCATGGCCCACATGCAATCTCCTTTGGATGTAGATCTATATGTTAAATGAAGACAGAATCAGGGAAAACGATGCCAACAAAATTTCATTGAACACGTTTTTACAAAATTTCATTGAACACGTTTTAACAAAATTTCATTGAACACGTTTTAACAAAATTTCATTGAACACGTTTTAGCAAAATTTCATTGAACACGTTTTAACAAAATTTCATTGAACACGTTTTAGCAAAATTTCATTGAACACGTTTTAGCAAAATTTCATTGAACACGTTTTAGCAAAATTTCATTGAACACGTTTTAACAAAATTTCATTGAACACGTTTTAGCAAAATTTCATTGAACACGTTTTAACAAAATTTCATTGAACACGTTTTAGCAAAATTTCATTGAACACGTTTTAGCAAAATTTCATTGAACACGTTTTAGCAAAATTTCATTGAACACGTTTTAGCAAAATTTCATTGAACACGTTTTAGCAAAATTTAATCGAACGCGCTTTAGCAAAATTTCCTTGAGCACGATTCATACGAATTATGTTTCTATTTTCTCACTTGTATATGTATTTATTTAACAATTCAGTGATGAACGTGCATAATACAAAAACATGCATCATATTCTTATCGTCTGAAAAAAAAACTAGATCTTCATTGAATAATCTTCAAGAGAGTTGATATGCCATGAATCAAATTAATTAAGACGCACCACATAAAGTTCCGTTATACGTATCAACCAGATCGTTTCACATCGATCATGGGATGATCATTTGTACTCATTTTGCCTTTCAATCTAGGATCAAAGTGTAGTATCTTCTTTTTCTCATTCCGAAAAGAAAAATAGATCTTTATTGACTGAGGCAATGTCTACATTTTCCCCATTCAAAGTGCTCTTTTTAGGGAAGATAGATACTCAAACACATAAAACCGGAACTTCTGTTTAATTTTGTCCTATCTAACTGATATTTTTTATTAATGTTATATTTATCTGACGCCCTACGAGCGGAAGATATGATATTGTTTAAAATAAAAAAATAATAAGCTCCTGGAAAAAAAAACATATAGTATATATTAAGCCATACCGAAACTATTTTCGTATATGTTAGGACAATTATGTGTGCAACAGAGCGCATATGAGCGCGTATGAGAATATCATCTGCAGCCGAAAGATAGATGGATGTCAAGCAATTGTATTAGCAACAAGAGCAGTGTTTGAACGCATATGCAAATTGGCAAGTGTGCCCGAGATTGCATCTGAAGAGAAAGAAAAAAATGACACCATGTGGTCGAAGTAGAAGCAAAGTCGGCGCCGAAGGAGCTGGACGTGTAAAGTGAAGGCGAGAATGGGTCGGCTGTTGCCAACGTACAGTCGAAATAAAGAGAAACGCTTTGCTAAATGAAATGGACTTGTGGCAGCGAGAGACATTTCAATTTATGCGGAGACGAGAGAGTAACGGTATTAAATGCTTTTCTTAAAAAGAAAAAAATGCCGACCCGGATTTATTTATTCATTTCAACACATGTTTCTTAAGAATCGAACATACTGTTCGTACTGAATTTACAGAATAGGGTATGGCTTTTTGAAAGATGCAGAGAAACGAGAGAAATCACCCATATTTTATATCAACAACGTCTTGTTCAGTCTTCTATACAGAAATTAAACTTGGCATCTCAAAATCAGCTAAAAAAAAGAAATTAGACGCGTTTGATTCCAACTGCCTTGGAAAGATTCTAGAGATAAAATGGAGTGATTGAAATACCAATCAAGAAGTCATAGACCGTACTAACAAACCGGTAGTATCGTCAATAATCTGCAAACAGCGTATAGGCTGGTTCCGTCATATTTTAATATTGACCCCAGAGAGAATTGCCAATAAAGTGCTCCAATGAACCCTGATGGAAAAAGACCAAAAATCAACTGAAAGCAAATAATTGAAAGAAGTTTAATTGCAATGTGAACAAGCTGGAAGGATGCTATAGGTTTGACTTCAGATCGAAAACGATGGCAAACTTTGACTTATTCGTCGCAGGACAGTTGGAATGCGTAAGAACGGTTTTGTCCGATCATACGAGGCTATCTTCTTGCGAGACATTACTTCCTTATTTGGAAAGGAGGGGTTGTTTATTATCGGCTACTAGGGAATATCCATCACGACGTCTATAAATACCCAAAGTAATGTTTTGAGGTAACTGGATTTTTTCGTATTAAACTGACTTCCGGCCACAGCCACTCCACGTAGAAAGAGAATGGCAAATATTACTTTGGTCAGTATTCTCTACAAAGTTTAGCGCTTATTTCCCCTGACAATCTAAACTTTAACATTATCCTATCTTTTGTTCGATGCCGGTTTACAATGATTTCAGCGTCTTTTCTTTCTATCAATTTCAGAATAACAACTCAACTCGAATCGGTTCGATCCGAAATGGTAAAGGTAAGTCTGGAATTGACCATAGAAATGAAGAAAATATATGAATGATATATAATCGCTATATTAAACTAGTTCAGTTCGTGTACATAAAGGTCAAATGATGTCTATATTGACTTTCTCTCTGTCTTCTTTCATTACTATTTATGTCTATATATATATATATATATATATATATATAGATATATTTTAATTATATTATTATATATATACATATTATATTATATTTTAAAAACAATATGTATGCCGCTCCCCATGTAGGGGTACCAAGTTGGTTAAAGGGAAAATTATTCCCAACTCGCATTTAGGTACAAATGCACTTTCGTAAATATTTGAATTCATTCAAAACGTATCGCAAAAACAAAAACAAATAACATCTAAATAAATCGCGATACATCCAGACAGTCGAGCGAGATGGACACGCGGATAAAGGGTTTAGTTTCATTACCGCAGGGCTCCGATTTCGAATCTCGATAGATTCAGCAACTCTGATGAGTCGTAGACGACGAAACACGCGTCAGTGGATAATTATATATTAAAAACAATATGTATGCCGCTCCCCATGTGAAGGTACCAAGTTGGTTAAAAGGGAAAATTATTCCCAACTCGCATTTATGTACAAAAGCACTTTCATAAATATTTGAATTCATTCAAAACGTATCACAAAAACAAATAACACATATATATATATGTGTGTATATGTATATATATTGAAAGGGAAGTAGAAACAAATTGGACAGATATGGGATAGAGGAATAGATATCATTTTTCAATAAAATGTTTGAATAAAGTGCAGAAACAGCACTTCCGCTAAACATGACTCCCTTTTACATAGTTTGCTATTGTCGTTCAAATTCAATATTTCTACTACATATTGGTTCTGTACTTTATTGAAAAATTTTATTGAAAAATAATATCTACTCCTCTATCCCATACTTGTCCATATATATATATATATATATATATATATATATATATATATATATATATATATATATATATATATATTCTATTGTAATATTCTTATAACATCGAAAGAATATACATCAAATGTTACTAAAAGAATTTATTCTGTTATAAACTATTCTAAAGAAGATTTGTCATGTAGGTCCCAAAATTTAGTCTACCTGTTGTCCTGTAAAAATTGTAATTTACAATACGTAGGTGATACTGTAATGCCTCTAAATAAACGCATGAATCTGCATAGGACTAGCACTGGGGGATGTATTCATGTTGTTAAACATTTTAAAGAAACCTGTAGGCAGTCGTCTTTTTCCGTGCAAATAATTGAAAAAATTAAAAGTAATGGATATAATAGTTTAGGTAATGTAGATAACGATATCCTAAAGATACGTCAGGATAAGGAAGACGATATAATTAAAAAAATGCGAGTAATTTACCCATATGGGTTGAAAAAGTTAAAAAAAGTAACCTACAATTATAGGTAGATTATATCCAGCTTTGCCTCGCTACGGTATTAGGGATCGAACTTATGTTAATAGAAAATATAGAGAATCAGCTATTTCATGCGAGGATCTTTTTTTAGTAAAACTAAAGACATTATGATTAATCAACTTCCCGAGTCGTTCAATTATATAAGAAAACTACTTAATCAAACAAAAAAGAAGGTTTTGAAGGAAATAGCATCGAAAATATTATTACAACCGGATACGATATGTAAGAAGGACTATTTCATTCAATGGTATGATTATATTCTGGATATAATCGAAACTAAATTATATAAGCCACCTGTGGAAGATATAAAAAAGAATCCTAGAAATGTTTGTGTAGTTTTGTATGAAAATAAAGGTTTTGATGATGTAAGTTTACCTAAAATATTTAATAAACAACAAATTACTACCTAACGAGTTACAGACAAAAGATCATAAACCAATAGTTACATATAAACTAGGGCCAACAATAAGATTTTCAATTATAAAAAAAATGGTACACCATATAAATATAAATGATAATATTATAAATATTCCAGAATGTGAATGTAATTCCTCTCATTTCTGTAATAATAAAAATAAAAAAAAGATAAAAAAAAATGTAATTACAGGAGATTTAAAGATAGTAAATAATTCCAAATTAAGAAAACTCCTTAGTGAGGGTCCGAATTATAGAGAGCCTAAATTACACTAAATGCGTTAAAGAAGTAACTAAAGCACTAGAAGGTTTTTATTATGTCTATGGTAAAGAAATATAAATTAGCACAGTCTACGTTTGATGCATGGAAAAATAATATGGTTAAATGCGTAAATGAAAAGGTTGAACATATAAAAAAAAATTAAACACCCTAGAAAAACCAATCCTCTTTTTAAAAATTCAGAAATACTGAAGGAACTTAAAATACTTCAAGATAAGTTTGTAATAGTTCCCATTGATAAAGTGGCAAACAATATAGCTTTTATATGTGAAAAATATTATATACAGCGTTTATTGATAGAAATAGGAATTATAGGTAACGTTTCAGATACCTATAAAGTAAGTAATATTAATTTAGCATTATTCTGAATAATAGTAATATTAGTGTAAAAATAGAAGTAAAGTTAGATGACCCCCCCCAAAAAAAATCTTCCATGTATGTATTGGATACATAAAATGCACAAAAATCCAGTTAGTGCTAGATTTATTGTAGGTTCAAAGACGTGCATCACTAAATCTTTAAGTAAAGCTATATCTAAAATATTTAAATTAATTATAAATCAAATAAATAATGTTCACCTGAAAAGAATTCTATAGTAATATAAATCTATTTTGGGTAGTAAATAATTCCCAACCAGTGAAAGAAAAATTAGATAAAATAAATTCCAGAATAAAATCAAAATCTATAGCTGCTCATGATTTTAGTACGCTATATACTAAAATTTTGCACGAAAACTATATATATACATGTCATCACTAATAAAAACTGATATATCTAAAACATATAACTTTCATGGGTGTAGGAGATTTATAGATGACCTTATATGTATAAACGATAATGATGAATTCGAAAAAAAATAAGCTTCTTGTATATCCAAAGGAATTAGAATTGAATTGTGAACATAGAGGACAACAGGCTACATTTCTGGATTTAGATATAAAAATTGAGGATAGGATTTTTCTTTATAAAATATTTGATAAAAGAAACGCTTTCCCCTTTCAAATAGTACGTATGCCGCATAAAGATAGTACCTGCCGTTTTTATGTTTTATGGAACCATTATGTCAGAGTTTTTTTTTAGAATAGTTCGCGTTACTTTAAAATCAGTAGATTTTATACCACCAGTTTCTAGCTTAGTAATAAGGATGATAAAACAAGGTGGGGATAAAACTAAAAATTTCAAACAGTTAAATAAAGCATTTGTTCGTTATCCTGATGCTTTTGAATCGTTTAAAATTAACCAGAATATATTAATAAAGGAAATCCAAAACTATATTAGCAATGTATAAAATGTATTTATAATTGCATACAAAAAATGTATATATGTATAAACATTTTTAGCCTTTATATATTTAATTTTAAATAAATATGAATGTAAATATACAAACTACTAACCATAGGGGGGATGAAAAGTAGTTAAATGGATTAATCCTAATCTTATAAATACAGGACTGGTAAATTAAAAAAATATATCCATTTTAAATTTAGAAATTGATGAATCACACAGGTAAGAAATTCATTTTTATAGCATGTCTTCTTCCTAAGATTAAGGGAGGTAGTGTTTGATCAATACTGCTGGGGAGCCATGATGTAATATGCTGTTTTGTTTTTAAATCGCCGAAACAGTGTTTCATGGTAAGCAACTGATGATCCTTAAAAGATAAATTATTAGTGCTATAGTAAATTCTAGAGCGATCTGATGCAGTGATTGCAGGTGATTAAATGACTTACTGATTATATGGTTTTATAACGAATGATAAAAAATATATATTTTTGTATAGTTTTAAAGGTAAAAAACTTCAAAGAGTATATATATATATATATATATATATATATATATATATATATATATATATATATATATATATATATAGACAATATAAGTTAGACATATCTGAATTCGGGATTAGATTTCCTTTTTGTAGCAATTTCCAAGTGTTTATTATTATTATTATTATTATTATTATTATTATTATTATTATTATTATTATTAATAATGATGATAATAAAATAATAATAATACATATATATTGCGTATTATTATTATTATAATTTTATTATCACTAATCTTCTTCTTCTTCTTCTTCTTATTATTATTATTAATAATAATAATAATAATAATAATAATAATTTTTATTTACTCATTAAGAATTCTCACACAGCACATTGATGACTGTGATGTCTCTGGAGTCTGAGTGACAACAACTCCCCAATCATTTCTAGTATTCTCCAGTATTTAAAATGGTCTTACATAATAGCTGTGTGTCCTGTTAGTGTACATAGTTTATGTAGATTGGTGTCTGCATTTGTGGAATTTCCTTAAGACTTTATTTGTTTTTATCGATATGTCTCTTGTATAATCATAGTCTTCCCTTTACTTCCAATTTCTTCTAGTCTGTTCCCAGTTTTGTTGAAACCGTTTCTAGTATTTCTATCATTATTAGTAATACATGAACTATGTTCATGTTAATCTGCCAGTTCTTTGGCAAGATCTCTGTATTGATTTTGTTTATCGTTTTGATTTTCATGCTGAGCCGCTGAAATCTAAAAGTTATTAACTATTATGACATTCGATCTCCCTTTATAGATGAGTTTATCTGTTTGAACTTTCATGTCTCAGGGAATGTTGCGATGTTCATTTCCGAGAACTCTCTTTGTGTACATTTTTATGCTTGTCCAAAATGCAATCTTTGGCATATTTCCTAGTGTATTCCTTCCTACCAGTATCCATATATGTTATTGCATTAGGGAGTTTCGTTTGCTGCGTTCACTTATTATGTTATTTGCCTTCACCCCTTCAGCACAGATTCTGCATTTACTGTTTTTTTTTTTTTTTTTTTTTTACTATTGTAGTTTGTATAGTTTATTCGAATCGCATTCTTCTGTGCAGCTGCCAGTAGCGATTCCGTTTTTCTGTTCAAATGTATTTTTCATAGCCATGCTCAGGTGCTTTAGTATCTTCGTTTGTCATTCTTACGAATCGTCCATGCAGCTGTTTCTCGTAACACTTTCCTTTACTCTTCATTTCTATTATTATTTGGACTAGGAGTTCTCACACAGGTCATCATCAAGGATTACTCACTGATAATAGCTAGTGGTGTTCCATAGAATCCTGATAATAACAAGTCTCCCCAGATTTCTAGTACTCTCCACCTTTTTTGTTAACCTTTGTAAATGACTTTGCATTATCGAAACAGCCGTTTACCATTTATTTCTCGATCGCAATGACAATTGGTTTCACTGAAATCTTTATAGCAATAATCCCTTCTAAGGTCCTAGTACTTTTCGCACTAATCCAGTGGAGGTCTGTTTAGTGTTCTTTTTCCTCGATCCTTTCATTCTCCTTCACCCTTCACGACTATTTTGCGTGGTATCTGTCAATGCTAATGCCTTTTGAGGAGGGGGAATAGTTTATAAGATTTCTCGCAGTTTCAATTCCTTTGAGATCACGTGGCGTTCATTCCATTTTTGTTTAACTTCTGTTGCAAATTCCATGTGGCTTTTTTTTTCTTTTTTTTTTTACACAGTGATCACCACTTATCAAGGCCCGGAAGCCACTCAGGGATAAGGGTTATTGCAAGTACATTACGTTAGTGTAGAGATTTGATGAAGTGTTTAATTAGGGGGGCGGTTCATTAGGAATTTGTTAACATTAGACTTGAAGACATCCAAGTTGTAGTCCGGAGGGAAGCAGGCAGACGGAATAGAGTTCCACAGGCGTGCAGTTCTAAGAAAGAAGCTTTGCTCATGAAATCCGCGTTTTGATTTAGGCACAGATATAGAGTGGGGAAAATTTTTCACAGTGGATTCAGCTAGACGGGTGTTTTTCGTGAAAGATTGGCGAGGGGGGACCAGGGATTGGAGTTCAGACGAGCACCTGCCATGAAAATAACGATAAAACAAGGATAGGCTCGCAACGTCTCTTCTGTGGGAGAGGGGTTGCAGGGTAGAGAAAAGGGCATCCCCCACTAAACCACGAAGTCTATTTTGTACTCTGTCAAGGCATGATAGGCTGTTTTTGGCAGCTCCTGCCCAGATATGGCAACAGTATTCCATTTTGGCGTAGCAACATTACGTCTCTGAGAGAAAGGTTTCTGAGAAGAAGAAAAGATAGAGCGAATACAAATTACAGATAGGTTTCTGTGTTTTATCAAGAATCCTTAAATGGCACACACATTCAGTAGTCCAAATATGAGAAGATTATTCAATACATGGTCTGATAGAAGAGTTGTAGAGATAGAGAATAACCGCGGGTGTGCAAGTGTTTAGAGATATAGAGAGAATCGAATTCATGAGAAGCAGTAAAAACAAAAGATTTATATATGACATCAAAGTATAATAAGAATTTGGAATATTTCAACTTTTGCGTAAGTTAATTGATTCGACATTAAATAACCTGAAAATAGTTCATATGCTGTAAAACAAATGAGTGAAACGATACTGAGTTTTTCTGCAATCTTTTAATATTGATCTCCATTTTAACGCTATATGACCGACTGTGTCGTGTTGAAGAGAGGAATCCAAAATGGCTACCTTCATTCCCACACCAACTCCAGATAAAAAATGCCAATGCAAACCAAGGAGAAATTAACAATAAATAACTATGTTAACAGGTACATTAGGGGACACTTCAACCTGGTGCAACACTCCACTTGACATCGTGACCTTTGAAAATCTGTACTCAGTATTCGGGAGACCCTAAAATTGCACTTTAAAATAGTATGGTTTGTGGCGTGTTTTGTGAGTAACCTATTTTTTCTATTTGATTTTTAAAGTTTCGTATTTATTATTTTTCTTTCTCTTTTTTTTCATTTCTAACATTTTTCTCGCGTCTTTATTTTGTCATTTTCTTTTTATGTTTTCGATTCATGGTTTCAATGTTCCTTTTTCCTTTCTTTTTCTTTTATTTTTCCTTTCTTTTTCTTTTATTTTTACTTCCTTTTTCTATTTTTTTTCTCTCTTATTTTATTTTCTCCTTTATCTTTTTTTCGTATTTCGATTCATTGATCTTCATTTTCTTGTTTTTCTTTCTTTTCTGATTTTCTTTTATTACTTTTTTCTCTTTCTTTTTCTGATAATTTCTCATCTGATCGAATATACTTTCTTTCTATTATTATGACTTCTTCTCCTTAAAATTTTCTTTTCTTTCTAATTCTCCCACTTTCTTCGTTTTTTACCGATTATTTTTCATTTTTGCATAATTAATATTGATTATACTTACTTAAGTATAAGTGTACTTAATTCATTCATCTATAATCGTATTTATTTCATTTCGTAACCTTTTTATTTTTTCCTCATAATATTCTTATTTTTGTTGTATTTTCTCTACCTCTTTTACGTATTCCTTTATAATTTTATTCGTTTTATCGTTTGTAATTTTTCTTCTGGCGTCTTTTCTCGCTGGAATATATTTAATTTTGTCATTAGGGAATATAATAGATCTTGTTTTCAAAGCATTTAGACTAAGAAACCATTTTTTTGAATAAAGCGTAACTAAAGATTAAATCGGGCGAAAAGTTATAAACCTCTCACTTCGAATGAGTGTTTGATTTCAAACTTCTAAAGTAAATGTGGTATCGTGATTTATTGAAGATTTTATTTCGACATACTTTTTTCTGCAAAACAAAATTGTTTCGCATTATCAGAAAAAATAAAGGATAAATTTATGGCCAATGGTCTTTAATAAAACTTTTTTGAGCATTTTAACGATGGCGTCAAAACGTAAGGACAGAAACGCTCTATAATGTAAAACAAAAATAACGACATTCTTAAAATAGCCGAGTTTGAAACTAGAAAATGGAAGAATCCTCATAAAATGCATATGATGAATTTTATAAAATTCATTCAGTAATTAATTATTCCAAACGTTCCAAGCGTAAGACCTCCTATTTTTATTTAACTAAAAAAATAAAACGTTGAAGAAATACGGAAATGGAAGTTGTACCATTAAAACGAGCGACTGCTGTGCGCCAGAATTTATTTTTTTACATAATCGCTACCATTCTAAACACGCTTTTGCCAGCTTCTTTGATGCCGCGGTCGTAAAATTCGGTGGCGCGTTTGGTCACTCACATCTGTCGCCACTCTGAAATCGACGAATCCATCTCCTAACTGTGATGACATCATCTACATTGGTTTGGTAAATGTTCAACAGGCGTCGGTGAATGTTGATCGGTTCATTTCTGCATGGAGGAATTCAATGCTGCATCCCTGCTTCTAACGCACGTCCATAATAGTTGCTTTCTTAGAGTCTCTTACCGTTAATATCTGCAACATAGAGATGAAACTTTCCAGTCATGAATTTATAAGTTAAGTCATCATCACAATGAGTTTGCAATCACTTCTGATCTATTCGGGTGTAATAAAAAAATAGGAGGCAATACTTTTCAAATGATTTTTTGCGTTTTTGATTAACATTTTTTTAATTAGATAATAATTATTTTAACATCTTCGAAGAAATTACCAAACAGAGGAAGAATCGCGGTAGCATAGAATAGTTTACAATGAAATTAGATGAATTCAGAAATAATGGGAAGGAAGAGAAAATCAAGATTAAATTTTGTAAAATTTTTATATGTAATATTTAACTGACGATTATTGGTATTGTATTAATTGTGTAAAACTAAAGTGCAGCTTTTTCTAAAGATTTGAATTTAGAAGATAGTAAAAGATAGAGATGACCAACAAAACAATAAATAAATAAGAGATAAATAAATAAGAAGAAGAAGAAGAAAAGAAAAGAAGAATAATCGTAAAATAGCCCCCCCCCCTCCAAAAAATGTGGTGTCGACATCGACTTGCACCTCATCGAGATGGCTCGAGGAAGATTGAAATACTTAGAAGAGAAAGCACTAACTAAACCTCTACTAAATGCAGTACAAAGAAGACTGGGAATATGAGGAGGATTATTGCCACGCAAATTCTAGTAATCATCGCCAGGGAGAAGTCAATAGCAAGCGGTTGTTGCGATAACGCAAATTCATTTGCAAAGTTTATCTAAAAAGGTAAAATGTGGGGAGATTTGTTGTCACTCAAACTCCAGGAAACGCCATCGGTTGTTGTCAGCGAACAATCTCTGATGATTTGTGTGAAAATTCGTAGTAAGTAAAAAAAGAAAATGATAACGAGCTGGGAACCCTGCTTGGCCGATCGTACAATACGCTTAAACATATTTTATTTTATGCAGATTACGTATGTATCATTATAGAATCAACCCTCTATTGATTATTGTATATTACGAGGAATTATTTATCTGGTGGACTAATTCTAATTATAATAATAATAATAATAATAATAATAATAATAATAATAATAATAATGTCTTTCATCAAATTCCGTCTGTATTTATTTACAATATCACTTCAGCTGATATTTGGGTTTGACGATCTTTAAAATAGTCTTTTTTCTCTTACAGATAAAAAAAAAGAGGATTTTTATAAAGGAATATTTTACGTTACACCGCATAATGTTACACCGGTGTAATGTAAAATATACCCAGGTAAAAAAAATATCTATAAGAGAGAAAAGACTGTTTTAAAAAATTGGATTATTTTGATTTTCAATACTTTTTGACAAGCTTCTGGGTTTGACCTTTACTCCTGATCTGAAATGGAACACGTACATCAAGTCTGTTGCCAAGGTCGCTGGAAAGATGGTGGGATCCTTCTACCGCTCCAGAAGATAACTCATTACTGATGCAATTCTCTATCTATATAAAAGCCAAGTACGTCCAAGGATGGAATACTGCTGCCACAACTGTAAAAAAACCACCGTGTAAAAATTTTTTTTTCTTGAACAAAATATATCTAAGCAATATAAATTACGTTAGTGTAAAATTTGCAAAAGATGTGCTCAGGCATTTCGGAACCTATGAGGAAAGAACTCACACACACAAACACAAAGTAACTTTTATATAATAGTAGAATTATATGATTTCATATAATAGTAAAGATAACAATAATAACACAATAATAAGAATAAACTTACTTACATAAACTACAAACACTTACCAGAACAAGCTAGGTAACATACAAATATCCGTGCATGAGGTCGCCAAGCTAATAAAGAACCTAGATTCCAGTAAAGCAACTGGCCCTGATGGCATCCGAATTATAGTGTTAAAAAAGCTTCAACCAGAACTTGCTCCCATACTTACTAAACTATTTAAGCGCTGCCTTAAGGAGAAGTGCTTTCCGACCCCATGGAAGACCTCATCAGTTTGCCCTGTATTTAAGAATTCAGGTGATAAGTCATCTCCCTCTCAGTACAGACCAATAAGTCTTCTCTGTGTTATGAGTAAGTTGCTGGAATCCATATTAAATAGAGAAATAGTCAACCACCTCAGCAGAAACAACCTTCTTAGTGACACACAATATGGTTTCCGCTCTGCAAGATCTACCGCATATGTCCTGACGGTTATATCCCACAGGATTAGTGAATCTCTTGACAAAGGCTTCCTTTCTAGGGCAATTGCTCTTGACATATCAAAGGCCTTTGACAAAGTATGGCATAAGGGTCTACTTCACAAAAGAGTAAATTTAGAGTAAAATAGGGTCTACTTCACAAAAGAGTAAATTTAGAGTAAATTTTATCCTATGAACACAGTTGTTCGCTTTTTCTCTCCTACAGTTTAATAGATGTTGGAGTGTTTTAAAGTACAGGATAGCAAATTTTTCATGAAGACATAATCTACATGGGTCGTCTAGGTCTATACGTGTGTTTGCTTGTCTTACTATTTTCCATTCGACTAACGGCGAGCGTTCACTTTCCTTGAGTTCCCAGTATTTATTTGCTAGCGTTGTTTTCATACGGTGTTTTTTTATTGTACATTTGTGGTTTTGAAATCTAAGGAAGTAATACCTACGTAATATTTCTTGTTATTCGGGGTTTTTTTCGCAAAAATTGTGGCCAAGTAAACTCTGGTTTTGTGTTAGACATTTATTTTGAAGTGGGCAAAGTGTGCGGTATCTACAGTTGCATTTATCTTGTTCGTTATTAGTATTTTTATTTTTATTTCTATTATTCTATTTAACATTGCCCTAGAATTTGCTGAGGCATATACTGATATATCCTCGGAAGAAATCAACATCATTAAAAAATGTAGAAAATCAGTTCTAATGAATAACAATAACCAATGGATAAAAATTAAAATGAAAAATTCGTTTTTTTAGCGATGGGTGCCAGGGATTCTGCAGAGGCATCAGATCTTGTGGGATTATTCATTCTATATACCCTCACAAGCATATTTGATACTACGGATATCAGCCTATATAGAGATGATGGACTAGCTATAATAAAAGACTCCAACAAAGGCAAGGGAGATAACTTTAAGAAAATCATACACAAGGAAATGAAAAAATTAGGCCTAAAAGTAGACATATTAGCTAACATAAAAATAACAAACTTCCTGGACGTCACGTTAAATTTAGAAAAAAAACAACATTTATGAAACCTACTTAAAAGATAACGCTACTTCAACATACGAAAACCCTAAGTCCAATCACCCACCATCAATTATAAAACAGATTCCTAACTCGATCGTAAGTAGACTCAGCAATAACTCAAACGATGAAAATGCATTTAACAGGTCAACCAATATCTATGAAACAGCCCTATATATAGTAAGTTACAAAAATATATATGGAACATGGAATTATGTCAATTCAGAAATAATAGTAATGAATTAAATGTGCTTTTTTCGAGAATTACCTGATGAAATATTTAACAGAATTCGATCTTTGTAATGATATCCTATTAATAATGTAAATGTTCTGTGCGCTGTCTTTCAAAGGCTGAACTGAAAAATTCTGTTATAACGAAGATCTCCAAACAGGTTCTACAAACAAATAAATAATATAACAGTGTTACTTATAGGCCTTTTGAGAGAATCGCCATAGAGAAATGAAACACCGCCACAGACATCAATTTTCTTCTTTTATTTTATGCTTTTGCAGTAAAATATTTAATGCTCTTTTTATGTTGCTATAAAAAACAAGCATACGTTCAACGCATGCGCAATGGCAATCTGAGAGAAATAAAACACATCTCCAGTTTGGTTGGTAACTGTATCACACAGCAGCTGATATAAGTTGAACACGCTCGGGGGCTTTTAAATATACGCGAATTGGCGATTTATTCATCGCTTTTATGATTTTACTTCTCATTATCTTTCTCTTCTGCTCGTGTCTATTCGTTTGCGAGACTTTGAAACATTAATCTATATTGGTTACATCTATAAAATGCTAAGAGTGAGAAGTGGCACTCGAATTGTATAGATTATATACCGGTGAAAATCATAATGGGATATATTATGGCGGCGTACTTGATATACATGACTATTCATACATTAATACAATTCTACCACAACTATTTCCATATATTATTAAATAATTCATAAAAGATATATCACCCATAGATAAACAACAACTTCTTAGATCTGAGACAAAATGAACGGACCAGACTGCAAACCCACGATGATTGACGCTCACATTAACTTACACGTTAAAGTAATCCTAACCTCGTAACGTATTATTGCCAAATCATACGCAATAATAACTATTACAATAAATATTAGTATATGTTAATCTCCACTCTAATATAAATGACACATTTTGTGTGTGTGAGTTTCTTCCGAAATAAGTAAAAATCACATTTACAATTACAAAATATAAATATATGTAACTAAATTAAAAGAAAAACAAAACATATGTAGAATACTACCCAATATACGACCACAGTAATTATCTACCTTACTTTATTATAAAAAATAAAATTAAGTTTAAAAGCCTTATTATATTATCCAAATATGATATAATAACATGATTGGTTCAAAATAATATTAAATTATCACCGTTAAAATTCATAAAATACAATTAATTAATTAATTAACTTTTTAGAATAAGTAAGGTGAATAATTGAGTATATTTCAAACGTTAAATTACGTCACTTACACTGCATATATATATATATATATATATATATATATATATATATATATTAGCAAAAGTACGGTGATAATTTAATATTATTATTATTTCTAAGTGAAACTGGAATAGGACCGACCACTACCCTAGACGAGTTCATAATTAACGGATACTCAAATTTAACAGCTAAATCTGACCCCCAAGATCGCCATGGGCATGGAATATGTGCCTACATTAAGGATGGCTTCCAGTGTGGCAGGTATATCTCTAGAGAAGATCCTAATTTACCCTATATGTGCTTCAGGGTCGCACTTGCTAACACCACTGCATTTATATCTGCCCTCTATAGGCCCCACAACAGCGGAGTTACTATCTTTAAGAGCATATCTGAGAAAATTGACTACATACTGTCTTCACATCCCTCGGCTAACATCCACATATGTGGTGATTTCAACGTCCATAACGTGTAATGGCTGACCCATTCAAATAAGACAGACGATGAGGGAAGGTTTTGTCATGATTTTGCCATTGCTTATGACTTCACTCAGATTGTTCGCGAACCCACCCGTGTGCCCGATACACCCGGTCAATATGCAAGCCTCCTGGACCTTTTTCTCTCAACTTCCCCTGAGCTATGTTCATGTTCCGTTCATTCTCCTCTAGGATCCTCCGACCACTCCGTCGTATCACTTAAGATAAAAACGAAATGTAAGAAGCCCCCAGACGTACCCCTCCACCGTACTGTATACCGATACTCTATGGCTGACTGGGATAGCTTCCGTACATTCATACCTGATTTACCTCTGCACTCCATGTTTAAAAAGGATGTGTCCTCTATAGTATCAGATCTGACCGAATGGTTAATTGTAGGCATAGACCAATTCATACCATCTAAAAAATTTCAACAAAAACCTAACAGCCAGCCATGGTTCTCCCCAGAATGTGCTGCTGCTATTGCGCACAGAAATCACTTTTTCCATAGCTACCAACGTAATAGATGCACTGAAACTAAAGCTGATTTCAGGTCTGCCAGCAACCACTGTAAAAGAGTAATAAAAAATGCAAGAGAGCTATATGCCCAGTCTGTTAAATCCAAGGTAGCTGATCAGCGGCTTGGTTCCCACCAGTTTTGGCAAATAACAAATAGGATCCTGAACAGAAGTGTGCGTTCTATCCCAACCATTATCAATGGACCAGAGGTCATCTCGTCAGCGTCAGACAAGGCCAAACTATTTGCAAAGAACTTTGCAGCTAATTCTACCCTATGCGACGAAGGCCATCAACTCCCCATATTTCCTCCTATAACACAGAACAAGCTGGGTAACATACAAATATCCGTGCATGAGGTCGCCAAGCTAATAAAGAACCTAGATTCCAGTAAAGCAACTGGCCCTGATGGCATCCCAATTATAGTGTTAAAAAAGCTTCAACCAGAACTTGCTCCCATACTTACGAAACTATTTAAGCGCTGCCTTAAGGAGAAGTGCTTTCCGACTCCCTGGAAGACCTCTTCAGTTTGCCCTATATTTAAGAATTCAGGTGATAAGTCATCTCCCTCTCAATACAGACCTATAAGTCTCCTGTGTGTTATGAGTAAATTGCTGGAATCCATATTAAATAGAGAAATAGTCAACCACCTCAGCAGAAATAACCTTCTTAGTGACACACAATATGGTTTCCGCTCTGCAAGATCTACCACAGATGTGCTGACGGTTATATCCCACAGGATAAGTGAATCTCTTGACAAAGGCTTTCTTTCTAGGGCAATTGCTCTTGACATATCAAAGGCCTTTGACAAAGTATGGCATAAGGGCCTACTTCACAAGATTTCCAGCTACGGTATAACTGGAAATGTTTTCTCAATCATTAAATCATTTCTCTCCGATAGGCTCATAAGAGTAGTGGTCGATGGACAAAAATCGGACCCTGCAATATAAATGCTGGAGTCCCCCAGGGGTCAATCCTGGGCCCAACTCTCTTCCTGATCTACATCAATGACCTCCCTAAACACATACTTAAATCATTCGTTGACATCTATGCTGATGACACGACCATCTACGGCAACACATCAAAGGCTGTAAATGACAAAGTTCTCTCTGATTCTCTCTCCTCTGATCTCGAGCGCGTGGTTCAGTGGGGGAAGATGTGGCTGGTTACCTTTAATGCATCCAAAACCAAACTCCTATCCTTACATCATCAACACTCTGATCCCCAGCTGGCATCAATTATGATGGATGGCTCTCGTCTGGGTGAGGCTCCGTGTTTTGACAAGCTTCTGGGTTTGACCTTTACTCCTGATCTGAAATGGAACACGTACAGCAAGTCTGTTGCCAAGATCGCTGGAAAGATGGTGGGATCCTTCTACCGCTCCAGAAGATATCTCACTACTGATGCAATTCTCTATCTATATAAAAACCAAGTACGTCCAAGGATGGAATACTGTTGCCATATCTGGGCAGGAGCTGCTAAAACCAGCCTATCCTGCCTTGACAGAGTACAAAATAGACTTCGTGGCTTAGTAGGGGATGCCCTTTTCTCTACCCTGCAACCCCTCTCCCACAGAAGAGACGTTGCGAGCCTGTCCTTGTTTTATCGTTATTTCCATGGCAGATGCTCGTATGAACTCCAATCTCTGGCCCCCCCTCGCCAATCTTTCACGAAAAACACCCGTCTAGCTGAATCCACTGTGAAAAATTTCCCCCACTCTTTATCTGTGCCTAAATCAAAACGCGGATTCCATGAACAAAGCTTCTTTCTTAGAACTGCACGCCTGTGGAACTCTGTTCCGTCTGCCTGCTTTCCTCCGGACTACAACTTGGATATCTTCAAGTCTAATGTTAACAAATTCCTAATGAACTGCCCCCTTAAGTAAACACTTCAGCAAATCTCCTCACTAACTTAATGTACTTGCAATAACCCTTATCCCTGAGTGGCTTCCGGGCCTTGATAAGTGGTGATCACTGTGTAAAAAAAAAAAAAAAAAGTACCCGTTGACTGGGTTCAAAAAACAGCCTACAGAAAATGGACTCTGATTTATGAAAGTATGATAGGTTATGAAAAGGAAGGGTTGTAAAGAGATATC
Source organism: Euprymna scolopes (assembly GCF_053919585.1). Classification (NCBI taxonomy): domain Eukaryota; kingdom Metazoa; phylum Mollusca; class Cephalopoda; order Sepiida; family Sepiolidae; genus Euprymna; species Euprymna scolopes. The sequence goes on along the minus strand of NC_136483.1, from coordinate 19,429,280 downwards.
TTCGAATTTGGGAGTATCAAAACCCAAGCAAAATATGATGAAAGTAAAAATAAGATAGATAAACCCCATAATTTATTATACCATACCTGTTCACACTGAAACACTTATCACAATATTCTGTGGATCTATATTAAAAAACCTTGTTAAACTTTGTGACATATTTCCATTCTATGGAGGTCAAGTGCGAACGAACACCCCATAATTTTATTATACCATATTTCTTCAAACTGAAACATAATTATCAAAGTATACTTACGCAGATAGATATGAAAAGTCTTTATTAAAGTTTGTGCCTATTTCCATTCTATGGAGGCCAGGCGCGAACGCAGACCCCACAATTTTATTATACCATCCATATTTAAGTTAAAACATACTTATCAAAGTATTCTTACGTACATCTATATCAAAAACACTTGTAAACGTTTTTTTTTTTTTTCAATTTTTATTTCCATACTTTATGGACCTGGCGCGTACGCAGACCCCACAATTTTAATGAACCACCGTTATGCCAGATCAAACATACCCACTCCTGTGTCTCGATACATCTTCTCTCATTATATGTGATCAGTTTTTTAAAATAGTCAACCATATAGGAGCCTATTCGTGACCAGACACACACACAGACGTTCAGTTTTGATTATAGCTAAAGAAACTCAAGTTACATACATACATTTACACACACACACACACACACACACACACACACACACACACACACACACACACACACACACACACATATATATATATGTGTATGTGTGTGTGTGTGTGTGTGCGCGCGCGCGCGTGTGTGTGTGAGATTTGTTATTTGGACTTTTGTTAACTGTAAAATTTACAAATGAAAAAAGAAAAAGATTAGCGACGCATTTTAAAATGTTGTTAGTAAGTTGCACCGAGAGTACAAGTGATACAAGCACATCATAACACATCCCATTGAAGTACTTGTAAAAAAAGCACAGGGATGCAGCATTGTGGCGATGGAACATAGGTTGGTGCTTTGTTGATAGCACTAAATTGGAGATTTTTTATAAACCCTGTTTAAAAAGGGGGGACTAGTGGTTAAGGCACTCATGCATGTTAACAATACTCCATGCATGGTCAAATGGCGGTTTTCTAGTGATACAGAAGACTTTAAGATGTGAGTACTTTTCTAGCACGATAGAGGGAGCCCACATTCTTTGCAACAGCCCAATTTTCTTGTTTAAATAAGTTTATTCATTTGTATTAATGGAGAGTAGATAATACAGTGGATGTGTTATCGGCAGCTCCAGTAACTCTCGCTTCTCCTATTTTGTCATTCAGTCCTCATTCAATGAGTGATGTTTCTGACAAAGGGTGAAGAAAAAGCTGCTTAAAGGTCGGTACTACTTGGTGACCAGTAGTCTGAGATGTCGGATATTTTTCTGTCTTTGTCTGTCCTTGTTGCCATGTCACTAGTAAGGGTGCTGGAGGTAAACGTTTTGTCTGGGCTGACGTTATCCGCCTGATAGTCAGGGACCCGAACCTTGGATTAACCACTAAGGAGGCTGTCCTATCAGCAGGCGCAAAGTACTGGGACTGCTGTATTGCCATTTGGTGAGTGGATCTGGACCATGCAGTAGTCTCTGGTGGGGCCTCTCGATGCCATACTAGTGGGTAATTGTTACGGCTTTACCTTTACGTGTGCTACAAATAAAAAATAAATTCCTGTCTTTTTCTCTCTTACTTTCCCTCTCTGTACTGCTCTAACCAAGTATGCCGACCTATTCCACAAATCCCAAAACCTCAACATGAAATATCTCCAGAATAAAAACTCGATTAAACCTAGAACCCCATCTTCCAGCGTAGACCCCTACTACCAGGTCTCCTTCTCCAATATCAGGGGTCTACGTTCCAACCTTCCAGAGGTTGAAACCCAATTACAGGAGACGAAACCGGACATATTATTTCTATGTGAAACTGGAATAGGGCCGACCACTTCCCTAGATGAGTTCATAATTAATGGATACTCCAATTTAACAGCTAAATCTGACTCCCAAGATCGCCATGGGCATGGAATATGTGCCTACATTAAGGATGGCTTCCCATGTGGCAGGGATATCTCTAGAGAAGATCCTAATTTACCCTATATGTGCTTCAGGGTTGCACTTACTAACACCACTGCATTTATATTTGCCCTCTATAGGCCCCACAACAGTGGAGTTACTATCTTTAAGAGCATATCTGAGAAAATAGACCACATACTGTTTTCACATCCCTCGGCTAACATCCACATCTGTGGTGACTTCAACGTCCATAACGTGGAATGGCTGACCCATTCAAATAAGACAGATGATGAGGGGAGGTTTTGTCATGATTTTGCCATTGCTTATGACCTCACTCAGATTGTTCGCGAACCCACCCGTGTGCCCGATACACCCAATCAATATGCAAGCCTCTTAGACCTTTTTCTTTCAACTTCCCCTGAGCTATGTTCATGTACCGTTCATTCTCCTTTAGGATCCTCCGACCACTCCGTCGTATCAGTTAAGATAAAAACAAAATGTAAGAAGCCATCAGACGTACCCCTCCACCGTACTGTATACCGATACTCTATGGCTGACTGGGATAGCTTCCGTACATTCATATCTGATTTACCTCTGCACTCCATGTTTAAAAAGGAAGTGTCCTCTATAGTATCAGATCTGACCGAATGGTTAATTGTAGGCATAGACCAATTCATACCATCTAAAAAATTCCAACAAAAACCTAACAGCCAGCCATGGTTCTCCCCAGAATGTGCTGCTGCTATCGCGCACAGAAATCACTTTTTCCATAACTACCAACGTAATAGATGCACTGAGACTAAAGCTGCTTTCAGGACTGCCAGCAACCACTGTAAAAGAGTAATAAAAAATGCAAGAGAGCTATATGCCCAGTCTGTTAAATCCAAGGTAGCTGATCAGCGGCTTGGTTCCCACCAGTTTTGGCAAATAACAAATAGGATCTTGAACAGAAGTGTGCGTTCTATCCCAACCATTATCAATGGACCAGAGGTTATCTCGTCAGCGTCAGACAAGGCCAAACTATTTGCAAAGAACTTTGCAGCTAATTCTACCCTATGCGACGAAGGCCATCAACTCCCCATATTTCCTCCTATAACACAGAACAAGCTAGGTAACATACAAATATCCGTGCATGAGGTCGCCAAGCTAATAAAAAACCTAGATTCCAGTAAAGCAACTGGCCCTGATGGCATCCCAATTATAGTGTTAAAAAAGCTTCAACCAGAACTTGCTCCCATACTTACGAAACTATTTAAGCGCTGCCTTAAGGAGAAGTGCTTTCCGACCCCCTGGAAGACCTCCTCAGTTTGCCCTGTATTTAAGAATTCAGGTGATAAGTCATCTCCCTCTCAATACAGACCAATAAGTCTTCTCTGTGTTATGAGTAAGTTACTGGAATCAATATTAAATAGAGAAATAGTCAACCACCTCAGCAGGAATAACCTTCTTAGTGACACACAATATGGTTTCCGCTCTGCAAGATCTACCACAGATGTGCTGACAGTTATATCCCACAGGATTAGTGAATCTCTTGACAAAGGCTTCCTTTCTAGGGCAATTGCTCTCGACATATCAAAGGCCTTTGACAAAGTATGGCATAAGGGTCTACTTCACAAGATTTCCAGCTACGGTATAGCTGGAAATGTTTTCTCAATCATTAAATCATTTCTCTCTGATAGGCTCATAAGAGTAGTGGTAGATGGACAAAAATTGGAGGCCTGCAATATAAATGCTGGAGTCCTTCAGGGGTCAATCCTGGGCCCAACTCTCTTCCTGATCTACATCAATGACCTCCCTAAACACATACTTAAATCATTCGTTGACATCTATGCTGATGACACGACCATCTACGGCAACACATCAAAGGCTGTAAATGACGAAGTTCTCTCGGATTCTCTCTCCTCTGATCTCGAGCGCGTGGTTCAGTGGGGGAAGATGTGGCTAGTTACCTTTAATGCATCCAAAACCAAACTCCTATCCTTACATCATCAACGCTCTGATCCCCAGCTGGCATCAATTGTGATGGATGGCTCTCGTCTGGGTGAGGCCCCGTGTTTTGACAAGCTTCTGGGCTTGACCTTTACTCCTGATTTGAAATGGAATACGTACATCAAGTCTGTTGCCAAGGTCGCAGGAAAGATGGTGGGATCCTTCTACCGCTCCAGAAGATATCTCACTACTGATGCAATTCTCTATCTCTATAAAAGCCAAGTACGGCCAAGGATGGAATACTGTTGCCATATCTGGGCAGGAGCTGCCAAAAACAGCCTATCATGCCTTGACAGAGTACAAAATAGACTTCGTGGTTTAGTGGGGGATGCCCTTTTCTCTACCCTGCAACCCCTCTCCCACAGAAGAGACGTTGCGAGCCTATCCTTGTTTTATCGTTATTTTCATGGCAGGTGCTCGTCTGAACTCCAATCCCTGGTCCCCCCTCGCCAATCTTTCACGAAAAACACCCGTCTAGCTGAATCCACTGTGAAAAATTTCCCCCACTCTATATCTGTGCCTAAATCAAAACGCGGATTTCATGAACAAAGCTTCTTTCTTAGAACTGCACGCCTGTGGAACTCTGTTCCGTCTGCCTGCTTCCCTCCGGACTACAACTTGGATGTCTTCAAGTCTAATGTTAACAAATTCCTAATGAACTGCCCCCCTAATTAAACACTTCATAAAATCTCCTCACTAACGTGATGTACTCACAATAACCCTTATCCCTGAGTGGCTTCCGGGCCTTGATAAGTGGTGATCACTGTGTAAAAAAAAAAAAAAAAAAAATTACCATGTCTCGTTGCATTTTATGGCTTTCATTTCCAATACTGATTCTGCTTTTTCTTTGTACCATTTATCCGTATGTTGAAGTTCATTCGTTTGCATGGTTTCCGGTGGTCTACTTTCGGAATAGAGATGTCTGTTTTTGGGTTGTTTGTTGCATTTTTTTGTGATATTGTTTACTGTTTCATCTCTGGGTCCGCAAAGTCTACATTTGATAATCCATGCGTCTTTTCACTCTTGAATTTTATGTAATTCCTATTTGGTGAAGATAAAAAGCGAGTCTGCTTCTCTGTTTAAACGTTTTTCTATAGCCATATTTGCTTTCTTTCTCATTTTCTGCACCTTTTGTTTATCGATTCACTGCTCGATTTATTATTCATTTTAGTGATAATTTCTGTAGCGGTAATCAGCCTCTCTGTATTTTGTATTATTTACTAATTATTTCACCACATTCCACACAATCCTCAATATTTACTTCCCTTTTCTGTCCTTTTTGTATTGTCTTTCGAGTACAATGCATTATTCATGATCATCAATTTTCTAGTTCTTTTTTCCAAGTACCAGTTATTTTCTTATTCAATTTATGAAAAGTCCAAAGTATCTTACTATTAATACTACACAGGTGTGCATAGTTTTTATTAGATTTCTACTATTTTCAGGTTAAGCATTGCTTAGAGAAAAAATCCCAAGATTTAAACAGACAAGTGAAATACCTTCTTGAGTTGACGACTACAATCAGCCGGAATTTGGTTTCCTATCCATCCAATAAGCAAAAATGTTTGGGACAGCCGAGCAGCATGTACCAGGATGTACAGTAAGTACTATTCCAGTATCTCTGAAAGGTTACATAACCTTCCATAGATCACTTTAAAAGGAAGGGTCGGTTTCAGTAAAGCTCTTTTGAGTTTTGTAGTAATAACTCTATATAGAGTCGCATTTAACGGTAACACAATGAAAATAAACATTATTATACATGTGTTTAATCTGCATTAAACTCAAACTCTGCAAGACTTCGACGTTTTTGAAAATTTTACATCATCTAATACACAAAGAAAAGTCAGACGTATTCTCAGAATATAGATCAATATAGCATTGCATATAATAAATCTATATTTGATTCTGACTAGCCATTTATAACTTTTTTATCATTGCATCATGTTGTTTACATTAAAGTTGTCATTCGCTTCATTTTCGTTAAAAAATACTTTAATCTACTTTCTATTTAAAAAAAAATCATTGTATAGTTTCATAATAAATATTAAATTATTAAGTTCTTAAAATTACTTTAGTATGAAAACCACTATCCTTCTGCGCAACTATTTTCCATCCTATGAATTGACGCAAGCAGATGGTTGTTATTCATGACGAAAAAATTGTCATGATGTAAGTTGCTGTTTAATTATCATGAACATTGCTTCTTTTCAAACAATTCTCATTCTTATCTGTTGAATTCATAATAACATTTTTCTGTCTTTCTGTACCATAATTAAAACACAATTAGTTTCTTAACTATATTACTTTAAATGTCAGAGTCGTTATTTTTCCAAGACTTACATACCAGCCATTATTTGCTTCTAGGTTTAATCAGCAGCAAAATAATAAAACCCAATTATTTTGTTAACATAACAATGAACGTAAATAATTTTCCTATAAATAAATACTTCATCCGTATGCGTCACGTGACTGCCAGTTTCAATAAAACATTCTTATGCTGCGAACTTAATTTCTGGCAGACATCTTGAATTTGTCAGAGAGAGAGAGAGAGAGAGAGAGAGAGAGAGAGAGAAAGAAAGAGAGAGATAGAGAGAGAAAGAGCGAGAGAGATGCTTTCACAGTAAAAGAAAAACTACATATATTTTTCCTTTTAGTTAAAGTAATGTAAAAAAAAACGTTTCTTTTTCATTTTTGTAATTTCAAGAATCAACTTTAAAACAGATTATTTATAATTTCACAATTTTAAAATAGACGTTCGAAATTTAATTTGTAAAATATACAAATTAGTGTTTCGATTATCAATAACTTCTTCATGCGTATAAATTTATACATATATATATGTAGATATTCAGTCATTAAACACTAAACATTGTAATTTAAACATGTACGCTTATCAGTTTCGTTGCATGATTTTACTTGCGTACACGAACAATAAAATATCACATACGTTTTGTATACGTAATTTCATTGCTAGTCTCATCGATATATCTATGAAAGTGAGAATATGTGTGAGGACATTCTCAACCTATATACTCATTGGATTATTAATCTACAGACTTTAAATCTGGTATATAGGGTATTCAGACATATGGGAAACTTTTTAATAGGTTTTCATCCGGAAAAATGGCTTCTAAGGAGTCAAAATTAAACAAATGGTACGTGGAAGTCGTCGGGCTTTTCTCTGTTTGTTGTTTCACGATTGCGCATGCGTGAATGTTCACATTAAAGATTCCTTATGTTAAGTATAAGTCGGTTTGAAAACAATTTTTAAAGAGCGTATAACATTAGCCGAATGGTTATCGTACTTGACTGTATTTAGGTTTTGGCTTTGATCTCAGCTCGAGCATTTTTTTTTTTTACTTATAAGAAGTGGATTGTTTAGAAGAAAAAAATACTCGCTTGTACATGTCTCAGTTGCTGTATTAATTAAAATTTAATATTTATGCGTATTTTCCGACCTGGCAACGCCGGGAAACTTGCTAGTTTATATATACATGCTTTAAACTTTCATTTTTATTTACTTCTTTGCGTACACGAAACACATAATAACATTTGTTTGAAGTAAATATTCTTTTATCTAGAATCACGATTATGTCATTTTGTAAACGAATGACTTTCGCGGAGATGCGACAATGGAATAAGTTTTCAATTTCAACGATATTATAATCCGTAAGTTTGTGAAGGTCACTGTCTACATAAATCAATAAACTTCATCTATGCATTCATCTATGCATTCTATTCCGAACTGCGACTATTCGTTATGCTTCTTTTACATTAAAAAATATTTTTCAAGTCACAAATAGTTTCTAATTTTTGTTTGCAATAAAAATACAAAACGACAGTTACGGTTATTTTTTTCTTTTATTTATTTACAGTTACTTCCCCTTGTTTTTTCAGTCGTTTTGATATAATTTCTTATAAAAAAAATGAGGGATGTAAGTATGTTTTAACAAATACAGACTTACATCCATTGGTTTGGTCTAATTTTTACTTGTAAAAAGGATGCACATCTTTTTTTTTACATTTCAGTCACGTGAAGTCAATATAATCCCGGGCAACGCCGGGTAGGTTCAGTTAATACATGTTAAATAAATATGAAGACAAAATCAATGTAAATATTAGACAAACTACAAATATATTCGTATAAATTCCTTATGTTACCATTAATCCAAGATGTGGTTAGTTTATTCAGAATCTTAAAATGTTATAGAGTGCTGCTTTTTAAAAACTTCCTAATATAGTCTGTATATATGATGAACGTGAACTTGTCTCTGTGTGTATGCATACGGAACGGTCTCTACCAAACTTCTCTGTCAATTTTTGGTCTGCAGTGTTAAAACTTAATGTATAAGATCTTCAGACCTGTGGAACAAACTCGATTTGATCTTTAGCCGAAAAATAGTTGCTAAGAGGTCAAAAATGGAAATATTAGTCAATTTAATGTGTATCCTTTACGCATGCATAAGTATACATTTATATGTTTAAGTGCTTTAGTTCGTAAAGATTGTCCCTAGGACAGATGGTAGCGAATACCGCTAGATAGTTGAATGTTTTGGGTTCGATTTTAGCTGATGACACCTTAGTCCATTTTTTAAATAATCACTTCTATATATTAGGTACAATATAATAATCAACAGAGAATTGGCTGTAAAATAATTAATACGAAATATGCATAAATTAAGCATCAAGTTTATGCGTACTTTACGAACAGGCTAGTATATATTAAAATTTCAGAATATTTGTTGTATTACAGACTTTGTTTTTAGAATGTCAACTATTATTATGTAAAGACATTAAAACTGGTTCCATATATTCGTGTTTTGAATTAAATCTTCCCACGTTTTTCTGAATAGTAAAATAGTTCAATGAAATGTTTATAATTTTCATTTTATATAATTCAGCTCTATTACTTTTTTAGTCACTTCTTTGTACAGTTTGCAACCCGTGTGTCGAGCGATTTCTACACAGGTTTTATAACATGTTACCGTTCTTCTCGTGTTTCGCTTTTTTTATTTATAGAGATTCACTAACACTTCTGGAACGCATTGACCGGAAATTGAACGATATGCGTAATGATGACTGCATCGGAGACGCCGGAAGTGATAAATTTCGTGGCCTCGAAATGGCCGTGCGGAAAACTGAAGATCTCCTCCTGGATGACGTTCACATGAATGACATACGTCAATTAGAGAACGTACAGAAACGAAATCGGGTCATACGGTAAGTTGGAGATAATACAGGGTGACCCCAAAAAACACGTGATATCTCCATTATTTATTCAACGATTGCCCTTATTTTACAGGACATGGCAGAATCAACGACCGTGAGTACACCAAGACCCCAGTGAAAGCTGGACAAAGAATACACTGTGCTAAATTTCGTTCGGACAAAACATTAAGAAATGCGGCCTAATTAGAGTTGTATAACAGGTGTTGTAGGATATGAAAATAGAGAAAATGACCCTTCCCATAATTTCAATATGACAAAATAATTTTTGGTTATGAACTAACCGAATTTAAAAAATGATAACGTTTATGTATGAACTAGATGCTTAGAATTGTGTAATGTAAAGGTTAATATTGATTTCAGAGAATCCTAAAATACGATGTTCGGCATTGTTTCCAAACACTATCGTCTTAAAAAATATTTATTTCATTTAAAAACATGCGTTTGATTTAATTTAAAATATTGCCTTTGTTTCCGTGGTCGATTCACTATGTCAACTCTCTGTTGAGATGTTTAAAAATATTGCCTTCAAAATGCTGTGCATTGTGGGAATACACGAATAATACATTTAATGTTTTTCCCTATTACTATAAGTCCTTTCACTTAGATCTTTATAATGTACAGTTTAAATTGATTTCGTGCTAGAATTATTTTACACTTCTACCCCCATTATAGCGAATCTAATTTATTTCCTTACTCACGAGTTGTTGTCTCCTCCAACTATCAGTTAGCTGAAAAAGATAACTTCGATATATAGTGACCTAAAACAAAACGATCCCCTCTCTAAATAATGTCACATAGAAATATTAATATAAATTCACGATTCTGCAGTTTAACCATATTTGGCAGAAATATTTTTCAGACTGACTTGTTCACCAAGTTTCATTTGTGTATCTCCAACAGTCTTTTTTACCACCGCTCAATGTTATGATCCAAATGTTCACCTATAAATTACAAGCATGTCTTGATACGACGTACTAAACAGGTGACAAGAATTATTCTTCTGGCACTGAATGGGCGGCTTTCATGCCCTTGGATTCAACTTTAAGATTTTCTCCTGGGATCTGAATTTGTAGAACCATCTATACCTGAGTTCTATTGCCTACATATTGATGACATAGAAATTTATCTCGAAGCGAGCCAGACCAGTCACCGTGAATTTTTACACATTGTTTTTAACTACTTTAATCTTCCTTTGCAATGATCCTTCCCCATAGATTTGGAATATTAAAGAAATTAATCAGTTATAAAAGATGGTGCGGACGTTTGCATAAATTTTTGGGGCGTCAGCCTTTACGAAAGTCGTTCGTTTAATTTGTAATTCTACCACTACTTCGGTAAATTCAATTATTGTCAAGAGTACTTCGGCTGGCTGACTTCAAGGGGAGACAATCGTTTGACAAGATAAATGCTTCGACGGTATGATATTAGGTAAAATTTCTGCAAGTGACAATTACTCAGAAATCAGATAACATTCGTGCCTTGCCATAACATTAATTTAATCCAATAATAATTTATAGTAAAAAATACACTTAAATAAAAAAAATATGAATTTGAACTTCGGAAAGTTTTGATAATTAAATATCAAACTTGTTATTAAAGAAAACCATGTGGTTTACTCAAACCGATGATAATTAAATGGTATACACGTTCCAATGCAAATTCTCCGCCTAGATTGTGATACATTCGTTGACTATGGATCAGATTTAATGCCAATCTAAAATATATGAATTTTCAAATGAGAGGCTGTATCTATATTATACACTCTAAGCATCCCTTAAAATACTTTAAAATAAACTGAAATTAAGAGATTATTTATTAATTAAACAAACTTTTGCATATGTTTCTAGAGGAATCGTAATCCAGATTGCTTAATACCACACCTCTTTTTATGAAAAGAGTTAAAATAGTAAAAAAGATTCAAAAGCAACCTGGAAGTGAATTTAGAAAACTAGCACAGGCACGATCGGAGATTTCAAATAATTACACACGAAATGTCAAGTAAAACAGTCAAAGCCAGTTGAAATAAAAATGTTCAAATATCATAAAAAGTTTAAAGCGTAAAATTAAAAATATTTTATAAAGTGAATAGTTCGTGAATCATGTAGAAACATTGAAAAAACGCAAATGGCGCCTTTCATTGAAACTGAAAAGATCAAAGATAAACGAGTTTTATTCCCAAATGGTAATTCAATTGGGTGAAAAGAAAAGTATTGATTAAAAAAAAAATGACGGTATTATTGATAATGTCCGTCCATCGTTGTCAATGAACACTGCTAACATTACTAATTTGTAGTTGATTGGGTTTAGTGGGTTCAAAGATTACTTGTCAGGTCAATGCGAGCTTGAAAATATTGTCCACAGGTCAGGAACTGCTGTTGAGGTGTTTGTTGCCTTTGTCTTTTGGACTGTGCTCTTCCTCCTCTTCTCATCCAAACGGTTTGTCTCTGCTTCCATGGAGCCTCTGTTGGTCGAACAACGCCACTCACACCCGTTCTTTGCTCTCACGATTCGGTACAAGGCTTTGAGGAACACGATTAGATTGCCTTTGGGGCGTTTCTTCTTGCCGTCTACACGTCTTTTTCCACTCAAAAATTTACCATACAGAAGCTGCTTTGAGAAGCGCTCATCTGACATATGTGCAACATATCCAGCTGAACGAACATAGGATTTCTGAAGTAATATGAAGATAGATGGTAGTTTGGCCCTTTCAAAAAATCAGTGTCAGGAATCTTGTTTTGCCATTTGAGTTTTTTCTGAGACAAGTCATGTGAAAGTGTGTTAAGTTTGTTTACATGTCTGACATAGTCCAAGTCTCAGAAGCAAATGAGATCCTGGATATGACCTTAAACTATATCCGATGGTGAGTCCTCCAGCTTGCGGGCTTTGGGGAGTGTGGAGCCACCCTTTAATTGCCATTGCTCCCAGGTCCACTCTGACCCAGAGTGGTAGTACCTTTTAGGGTCCCAACTATGGGTCAAATAGAAACTGACTTGAAAAAAAACAAAAACAAATATATTCTATTAAAAAAAATTTCCTTAAAATAACTGGATTCGCCATTAAATACCCTAAAAAGGGTTGATATGCCGTAAAACAAAAACAATCAACCAACAATCAGAAACAAACAGCAATGTACTGATGACAATAGCCTGGTACACTTGCAGTTGGGTTTCGAGGTGGATATCTCTGCAGTCCCAGACGTTGCTGCGTAGCCTTACAAAAGCAGAGCTGGTTTTGGCTACTTTGTTGTTAATCAGCTCATTAATGTAAACTATGTTGGATAGAGTGTTGCTAAGATAGGTGAATGTGTCAACAGTGTTGAGATCAGTACCACAAACCTGAATCTTTGGCGGTGGGTATTATTGCGATGCATGGGAAATAATGTAATCTGTAAAATTAGATAAGATAACAGACATTCATTATCTTTTAAAAAGTAATATTGTTATCTAAGGGAGATAACCTAAAATGTATAAAATGAGATGGATATATTCTAATATTTAGTTAAGCTTTATATAATATATTGTAAGTTAATTAAATATTACAATTATTTAATTGCATTGACAATTGCATTATTAACTTGCTACGTTTGAATAAAAATAAAAATAAGCTTAGCATAAATGAATGGCAGAGTACACAGCAAAATTGTAATACTATTGAATGCAAGTAATTCAGATAATTTGTACGTTCGAAATTTCTTTTTAAAGATGAAAAAGAAAATATTTTGGTGTATGTTATTTTGTATGTCAAGCTTACATCTTGTTTCTTCTGTTTAATTGTTATGATCTTCCATTTCTTGTAATAGAAAATTTTACCAAGAATTCTCCATAATTTTTAGTTTTGGTTTCGATTATAGCTGATGGCACTCCAGTTATCTATCTTTTATAAATACGTTTACCCAGAATTCTTCACAAGTTTTGGTTTTAGTTTCGATTATAGCTGAAGAAACTCAAGTTACATACATACATACATACATACATACATACATACATACATACATTTACACACACACACACACACACATATATATATATATGTATATATATATATATATATATATTCTTCATAAGTTTTGGTTTCAGCTTTTCGATTAAAACTGATACACCCAAGTCATATGGATATATTTTCTTAGTTTTTAAATAATAACTTTATAATATATAAGAATCAAAATAAAACTGACTCTATAAGAATATATACGAAATTTGCATGAATTAAAATATAATATTTAAACGTATTTTATAGAGTTAAACCGGGCTACGCTAGGCATCCCTGCTAGCTTAGATAAATACTTTTGCAGTTTTAACAAAAGAGCTACAATAATATCAGGGCGTCTCCATTTACGCTGAACATCCACAGAATGCCCACATCAATGTATGACATATGAATGGAATTTCCACAGGTCCTGCTAGTATACATTAATATGTAGTGTAAGAGGGCTATTTGAGGACATATTGGTTTCTGTTCACTACACACTCAAATCAATTATTATTTCACTACACACTCAAATCAATTATTATTTCCAATAACCTATCTAAAGAAAAATTTTAATCCAAGAAATAAAAAAAAATGCAGTCATCGTTGATTTGTCTGCAAAACATAGTAATATAAAAACTAATACAGTGTTTCCAGATTATTTATACTTATGGTTCGGTTGGAGCTTGAGGGATGTGATGATAACGTTTCCCCTAAGATGGCTATATCTTCTTTTAGATACCCTGGGCGATGCACAATAAAAATCTGGCTCCTGCGATGGTTTCAGGAGGTGTGAGCAGCCCAGGACATCCTATGTCACCTTACGTTTTCTAATGTCTTAGGGTCAATGAAGCTGAATACCTTGATGTTCTTAAAACGATTGTTAAGCCGTGGATCGATAAATTACGCAATAGAAATCCATGTGCATTTCAACACGACTTTTCACCTTCTCACATCATATTCATCATCATCATCATCTCACATCGTATTCATCATCATCATCATCTCACATCGTATTCATCATCATCATCTTCTCACATCCTATTCATCATCATCATCTTCTCACATCGTATTCATCATCATCATCATCATCATCTCACATCGTATTCATCATGATCACCTTCTCACATCGTATTCATCATCATCATCATCATCATCATCATCATCATCATCATCATCATCATCATCATCATCATCATCATCATCTCACATCGTATTCATCATCATCATCATCTCACATCGTATTCATCATCATCATCATCTCAAATCGTATTCATCATCATCATCTTCTCACATCGTATTCATCATCATCATCATCTCACATCGTATTCATCATCATCATCATCATCATCATCATCATCATCATCATCATCATCATCATCATCATCTCACATCGTAATCTATCATCATCATCATCATCTTCTCACATCGTATTCATCATAACCATCATCTCACATCGTATTCATCATCATCATCATCTCACATCGTATTCATCATCATCATCATCATCATCATCATCATCATCATCATCATCATCATCATCATCATCATCATCTTCTCACATCGTATTCATCATCATCATCATCTCACATCGTATTCATCATCATCATCATCATCATCATCAAAATCCAGATTATTTATACTTATGGTTCGGTTGGAGCTTGAGGGATGTGATGATAACGTTTCCCCTAAGAT